>NC_091465.1:3871688-4471688 GCF_027789765.1 Dendropsophus ebraccatus | reverse complement strand
ACACCTCTGGGTATTGCCCGTTACCCCTCTGGGTATTGCCCGTTACCCCTCTGGGTATTGCCCGTTACGCCTCTGGGTATTGCCGTTACACCTCTGGGTATTGCCCGTTACACCTCTGGGTATTGCCCGTTACACCCATTATTTTTGGTTGGAAGTAAATTCCCACCAAGTTGTTACCATGAAAGGAAAGACCCTTCCAATTTATCTTCCAATACAACAAAACATTTCCCACCATTAGACGACTGAAGAAGCCAAACTGGTGCTCCAGCCAAAATGGAGAAAACCATCAACAAGATGCTTGTACGTAGCGACCAAAGCGGCTGAGCTTCCTACACTCCAATATAATCAATCTCAGCATCTAGAAGTATTAGCCAGAACTCGGTCCATGACTTGACAATCCTTGCTGCGGCCCGCTCCTTGGATTACTCCTGCCCGTCACCAGTTATAAGTCCGCCATGTCACTCAGGGAAAACACATCCGTCCGTCTCTTTATTGGTTCAAGATTACATTTCCTGGAACCATTCCGTAAATTGATTTATGTCGTCTCTGGAGAGATCTAGTTCGCTTTCCTAACAAGGTGCAATGTACGGGGACTTTACCTAGAAAACAGAGTCGAACATTTCAAGGCTCCTCGAGTCAAAGAGATAACATGGCCGCCAATCGTCTGCTCAGTTATATGGCTGACTGATTTATGGTCCATCCATGGGGAAACCATTGATTTGGAAGGAAACCATAATAGGCTGTTATAGAAGATCTTTGTGTCATATCAGACATTGCAGGCAGTGAAGTCAAATACTGTGTCCCCCTATGGTTGACCCAACACTTAACCAATGTTTTCTAATCGTACATATCCCACCTGACACCACGAAAGACCCCCATTCACATGAGACACATCAGCTGAACCTGATTCGGTAGGACTAGCCGATCATCTTATATGTATGAGGTCCTCCAGACTCTTCCACGAGAGTGGATGTTGGAGCAGAGACGGGTGCAATATTTCTAATTTCATCCACCCAATAGTTTTATTGTTAGGGTGAAATGCCACCACAAGAGGAGTCTCCATATTGAATACATGAACACCATGAACACTGCCAATGTTCTTGTGTATGGGCAGATGGGTAAAGATGGCTGCCATGTGAACTCCTTAAAGAGTGGTCACCTTATAGGATAACGTCTTAAGAGGTAATGTCCAGAAGGCCCATTGAGAGCGAGTCGAGTATTGGCTCCATTTAGGGCCCTATTCCACGGGACGATTATCGTACAGATTATCGTTAAATCGTTCGAATCTAAACGATAGTCGCTCGTTTGAATAGCAGTTAACGATTAACGACCCAACAAGAAATCGTTGATGGTTTAATAAGACCTGGACCTATTTTTATCGTTGCTCGTTTGCAAATTGTTCGCATTGAATAAGATGTCGTTAGGTCCTTCGCAGTAGTGACGAATGCAATAGCGACGACTAGACGACCGCAAGAACGATCATAAGTAATGATTATCTTTTCATGTAAATGGGTGAACGATTTCAGGTATTTCGCAATAGCGATCGTTTATCATTAACGATTATGCGAACGATAATCGTCCCTTGGAATAGGGCCCTTACTCCACTCTTGTGATCGGTCAGTGTGTGTGTGTATGTGGTGGGGGTCTCCGGTCTCCCACCTATATTCTGTAGATAGGGGATAACTCTGTAGGCTGGGAATACCTGTTAAACTCTATGGGGGAGATTTATGAAACTAATGGAGTGCAGTAAAGCAATGGAGCAGTTACTATAGCAACCGATGACATTGAGCGATACGTACCCCAGGCCTCTTGCAATGGCTCCCACATGGTGATGTCATCACATGAAGCCAGTTGTCATGGAAAAAAGACGCAGCTCACAGCGGAGAGAACCGACCCTGCCAGGAACAAGGTGAGTAACGCCACATTTGGGCCCAAGGAGCCGAAACACTTGAAGTTTTGCTTAGAAATTCGGACAGAAAAGGAAATTTTAAAGATTCTCTCAGTCCTACAATAATATTTTATTACATTTAAATGAACTTTATTAGCAATTTATTCCACAAACAAGCATCTTCTAATGATGATAAAATCCTCCCGGTGACTATCCCCGTGGGAACGCCTCGTCAGGACTATAAATAGTGGATGATTCATCTTACAGAGCGATTCCAAAGGCGCTATCAATATTATGACATCAAGAGGACGGATCCGGCGCCGGTTCTTGATATTTATTTAATCATATGCTTTTTGTGACTATTCTTTGGAGGTAATAATTAGTCGTTCTGTACATAATACCCCGATATTACCAACCCAGACGTTATCCACTAGGCTGCACTGGCGCTCCACAAGATGGTTTACCAGGCAACGATGGGGAACACATACAGAGTAGCGACGTACAATGGAGAAGAGCCGGCCCATTGGGGGGCAAAGTATTCCCAACCTGAAGGAAAGAGCCTGGCGGTGGTTTCCCTCTCCACGTCCTATGGTCCTCAGAACAATTCTCCACCATTTTACGTGCAAGGCCGGGTCTCCTCATGGCAGCCGGATGATTCCTGGCAGTATCCGTGTAGAAGTAACACAAAGGCCTAAGGATCTGTATTACCATCAGAGATGAGCTCCCGTGGAGCATGCTGGAGTCCGATCATGCGGCATGTGATTCCCGGTGGCTGAAGAAGTTGGATGCAGCCCTAGGGAGCCCTGGTGGATACGACCTATGGCTGTATCCATGTTTTCTGGACCCCCTAGTCTTGCCTGCTGTCATTAGTATTGTAAGAATTAGTTTCCATGACTCTCCTCCACTTTTCCTGCCCCCCCTGACCTGGCGGCCGGACGTCCTGCCTCGATATTATCCCGATTTTCCTTCTTTTATACGTGCTGTATAATGGAGGCTTTGTCACAGTGGTGTGATTGCGGATGTTTTTATGTATACGGTATATAGAATAATGCGCTGTGGAGATAATGGAGCGGAGCTTACACCTGACCTGTGCTCCTCTCGCTTTCTTCGCAGCTTATCCTTCAAGGCTCAACCACACATTCAATGTGAGAAATGTAGAAAGGGCGGAAAATCTGAGAATTAAACACATGGATCTGTGCCCCGCCGCCTTATACTGTGACCAAACCCGGATTCTGATGCAAAGTACATTCTCTCCTCTCCGCTGCTCAACACTAAGCTCCACAAGCTCCGCTACTCTTCCTCAGCACTTATAGTATCTCCCAGCACAGATCCAGGGAACACGTCTGTACCTAAGAAGTTATCTATCACCAGCGGATCCTGTATCACAAGGGACTATTAGAAAAGCCATTCTATTTATTGTACTAGGACTCTGTGATCACTGCACCAGCACCTACACATCCCGGCTACACCGTCCTTGGGTTATTCCCCCCTTTCTATGGGTGGTGGTACCGACAGTCCGGGTGGGTCATCTCCCCACTATGGACCACTGGGACAAGAGCCCAAAGGGACCCATCACAACCCAGCAGGTCACCGATCACTGGGGAACAATACAGCCAGTCACAACTATAAGAAGGTATACCATCACACCTGTGTGCTGAACTAGCACTGGCGTCACGACATCTCCATCACTGGCTAGGCTATACCACACTACCAACCACGACAGAAGTGGCGTCACTGCTACCACCTCAGTGGGTGACTGGTAGCAGAGGCTCACCACACAGTCATGGGGACAGTCATGGTTATAGTTATGGGTACAGTCATAGGTACAATCATTGGGCAGTTATAGGTACAGTTATGGGTACACGACTTATAGGTTGCATTATTGGGGTTCAGACATGGGGTGCAGGTATTTTCGAAGCAGCCGCAGTTGTTGCCGCACAATATGAAGAACACAGCAAGACTGGAAGAAACATGGACAGATGAGGAAGATGACACAGCGGCAGAAGAGAGACCTGGAGGTTTTCTGCTTCGGCTCCTATTCATCAGGTGGCAAACGGCTGAGATCTATCAAACTATCTGGAAACAAGTGTCCAAGTTTCCTACAGCGCCACCACAGGGCAAAAGAAGCATTACACCTTAAACAGAAGTCACACACGGACCTGCAGGCTCCTCCGCAGACAGAGACTTTCTCATGGCGGCGGATAGATGAGGGAACGGCAGCCCCCCCCCCCCTTCTATTAACTCACAACTCCCTAACAGGGAGAATACATCTCCCCCGGACGACCTCTCTAATGGTTTCTGACAATATGAAGATGTAACGAAAGTCATCAAAAAAGGAACAATAGCAAAAATGACAAAACAGAAATCACAATGAAATATATCAAGTGCCATGTCCATGAAGATTGAACACTTATCTATCGTCGTCTCCCAGTGCGCTCTATGGCGAGAGCTGTCGGAGAGGACAATAGAGACATGCATCAAATGATTGTTCCCGAGCGTCCAGGGAGCGGCTATAAGTAGTGACACGCGCTTTATTACTGTATTGTGGTGTGAACTGAAAGGACTTGGGACTCCTTTGAAGGTCATCTCTAGTTTTTCATGTTGTCACTTACCTTTAGGCGCTGGGATTTTATTGCATTTGGAATGCAGCTGCCAGTCAGCAGTCAAGGGCAGCGCTCCGCGCTTTCTGCCTGCCGGGTATTACGCACGCCTCATATATGAAAGGTTTCTATATCTGAAGAGAGAGAGAAAGAAGAACGGATGAGATGGAAGATGAAACGTTTCTTCTAGACTGAGAAAGTGGAGACAGACAGCAGCTTAAAGGGGTTCTCCGTCTGATAAAACATGGTGCAGAAGCGTAAAGCATTATCATCTTTTTTGGTTCTGTACTTCCTGGTTGAGCAGTTGCTTACTACTACAATTCCCAGAATGCATTTGCAGTGTCCCAGAGAGGGTGTCCACTGCTTTCTTTATGCAGGAACAGGTCGGTACTGTATGTTATATGCATTGAGATGCAAGGAGATGTGAGCTGTGAATCAGCAGGGGATGCATGGAGAATTGAGTTGTAAAGCAGCAGGGGATGCAGGGAGAATTCAGCTGTGAACAAGCAGGGGATACAGAGAGATGTGAGCTGTGAACCAGCAGGGAATTCAGCAAGATGTGAACCAGCAGGGGGTACAGGTAGATGTGAGCTGTGAACCAGCAGGGAATGCAGGGAGAATTGAGCTGGAAACCAGCAGGGGATGCAGGGAGATGTGAACCAGCAGGGGATGCAGGGAGATGTGAGCCAGCAGGGGATGCAGGGAGCTGTGAACCAGCAGGGGATGCAGGGAGATGTGAACCAGCAGGGGATGCAGGGAGCTGTGAACCAGCAGGGGATGCAGGGAGATGTAAGCTGTAAACCAGCAGGGGATCTAGATAATAAATGATGTAAAGAGATGTATGAGAAGTGATAAATGACCATGACGGCAGCGCTGACCACTATATGGCGGTTGTGCGGCTGTATAAGTCTCCGGTCTCCTCTATAGTCTCTATGGCTGCTGCCCCGGGGGACGCCTCTCGTCTAGACATCTCATTTACTTGTTTAGCGGCTACGTGAATCGAAGCTTTTACCGTTAATTTTTTAGAGTTTTCTTTGTTTTAATTCAATACTGAGAATTAACCTTTATCTCTCCGCCAAGTATCAGCGAGGAGATCGGCCGCAACGGACACGCAGGGAAATCCTGATCTAACTAGAAGGAATAGAGTATACACAGAGGGGGTGAGGGGTGACCCCAAAACTGAGACCAATGCACTCATATCTATCCATGCATCTATATCTCACCTGTATATAACACACAGTATATACCGGAGGAGCTATACATACAGTATATACCAGCGGACGTATAATACACAGTATATACCAGAGGACGTATAACACACAGTATATACCGGGGGACGTATAACACAGTATATACCAGAGGACGTATAACACACAGTATATACCGGAGGACGTATAACACACAGTATATACCGGAGGACGTATAACACAGTATATACCAGAGGACGTATAACACAGTATATACCGGAGGACGTATAACACACAGTATATACCGGAGGACGTATAACACACAGTATATACCAGAGGACGTATAACACACAGTATATACCGGAGGACGTATAACACACAGTATATACCGGAGGACGTATAACACACAGTATATACCGGAGGACGTATAACACACAGTATATACCGGAGGACGTATAACACACAGTATATACCAGAGGACGTATAACACACAGTATATACCGGAGGACGTATAACACACAGTATATACCGGAGGACGTATAACACACAGTATATACCGGAGGACGTATAACACAGTATATACCGGAGGACGTATAACACACAGTATATACCAGCGGACGTATAACATAGTATATACCGGAGGACGTATAACACACAGTATATACCGGAGGAGCTATACATACAGTATATACCGGAGGACGTATAACACACAGTATATACCGGAGGACGTATAACACACAGTATATACCGGAGGACGTATAACACAGTATATACCAGAGGACGTATAACACACAGTATATACCGGAGGACGTATAACACACAGTATATACCGGAGGACGTATAACACAGTATATACCGGAGGACGTATAACACACAGTATATACCGGAGGACGTATAACACACAGTATATACCGGAGGACATATAACACACAGTATATACCGGAGGACGTATAACACACAGTATATACCGGAGGACGTATAACACAGTATATACCGGAGGACGTATAACACACAGTATATACCGGAGGACATATAACACACAGTATATACCGGAGGACGTATTACACACAGTATATACCGGAGGACGTATAACACACAGTATATACCGGAGGACATATAACATACAGTATATACCGGAGGACGTATTACACACAGTATATACCGGAGGACGTATAACACACAGTATATACCGGAGGAGCTATACATACAGTATATACCAGAGGAGGTATAACATACAGTATATACCAGAGGACGTATAACACAGTATATACCGGAGGACATATAACATACAGTATATACCGGAGGACGTATTACACACAGTATATACCGGAGGACGTATAACACAGTATATACCAGAGGACGTATAACACACAGTATATACCGGAGGACGTATAACACACAGTATATACCGGAGGACGTATAACACACAGTATATACCGGAGGACGTATAACACACAGTATATACCGGAGGACGTATAACACACAGTATATACCGGAGGACGTATAACACACAGTATATACCGGAGGACGTATAACACACAGTATATACCGGAGGACGTATAACACACAGTATATACCGGAGGACGTATTACACACAGTATATACCGGAGGACGTATTACACACAGTATATTTATCTCTCATTTATTCCTGACATCTTATTCTTCACTTGGATTACACCATCACCGGATCGGCGGCTCGGGGGGATGGTCACCTGTTTTCATAAATTCTGATCACAACAACTCTCTAATGCTACGTTTACACGGGACGATAATTGGCCCGAACGCACAATTAACGATGTCAGAGTAACGTTTTTTAAAAAATAACGGTCAGCCTTTAGACGGTACGATGTAGCGTACGGAAAAATCTTTTGCGATTGTTTTAAGATCGCCCGCCCGCCCGCAGCCCGGTCCCCCACTCATCCTCCGCCCGGCCCCCCGCTCATCTGCAGCCCCCTGCTCATCCGCAGCCCCCCGCTCATCCGCAGTCCCCCGCTCATCCGCAGTCCCCCGCTCATCCGCAGCCCCCCGCTCATCCACAGCCCCTTGCACCGGCTTGATCGCCGCCCCAATCGCCACCCCCGACGCTCCGATCGCCACTCCCGACGCTCCGATCGCCACTCCCGACGCTCCGGCCACGAGCATACCTTACCTGCTCGGCGTAGCGGCGGGGGTGCTGATCGGCCGGCGGGGGATGGCGATCGAGCCGGCGCAGGGGGCTGCGGATGAGCGGGGGGCCGGGCTGCCGGACTTTCGCGACGACCGTTTACACGGAACGATCTGCGAATTTTTTGGGACCGATCAACGACGATTTGAGAGCATGTTGAAAGATCAAAATGAGCGATTTCTCGTTCGTCGTTTGATCGTTCGCTGCGTTTACACGTACAATTATCGTTCGAATTCGCACGAGAATCGTTCCGTGTAAACGCAGCATTAGGGTCCATTTACACAGAAAGATTATCTGCCAAAGATTTGAAGCCAAAACCAGGAGACTATAAACAGAGATCAGGTCATAAAGGAAAGCCTGAGATTTCCCCTCTTTTCAAATCCATTCCTGGCTTTGGCTTCAAGTCTTTAGCAGATAATCTTTCTGTGTAAATGGACCCTAATGCTGCGTTTACACGGAACGATTATCGTTCGAATTTTCGCAATAACGATCGCATTTGAGCGATAATCATTCCGTGTAAATACAGCAAACGATCAAGCGATGAGCGAAAAATCGTTCATTTTGATCTTTCAACATGTGCTCAAATCATCGTTCGCTAAAAATTTGCAGATCGTTTCGTGTAAACAGTCTTTCTATGATTCACCCTATGTTAAAGATAGGCTTAAGCGATCTTAAAAACGATCGCATTAACAAATTTTCTTACGATTTTTCTAACAATTTATTCGTCTAAACGCTGATCGTTATAAAAACCAAATCGTTGCTTTAAAATCGTTAAACGATCGATTGGGCGATTTAAGTCAGGTGAAATCAATTTCTCTCTCTTCGTGGGGCCGAGCGCTCACACCAGAACACGTCACGACTACAGATCACATCCGTACAGGAGAAACCAAACCCCAATCATACCTCAGAGGTCCAGGCATGAAGACCACAATGATACCTCAGAGGTCAAGGCATGAAGACCACAATGATACCTCAGAGGTCCAGGCATGAAGACCACAATGATACCTCAGAGGTCCAGGCATGAAGACCACAATGATACCTCAGAGGTCCAGGCATGAAGACCACAATCATACCTCAGAGGTCCAGACATGAAGACCACAATGATACCTCAGAGGTCCAGACATGAAGACCGCAATCATACCTCAGAGGTCCAGACATGAAGACCACAATCATACCTCAGAGGTCCAGGCATGAAGACCACAATGTTACCTCAGAGGTCCAGACATGAAGACCGCAATCATACCTCAGAGGTCCAGACATGAAGACCACAATCATACCTCAGAGGTCCAGGCATGAAGACCACAATGTTACCACAGAGGTCCAGACATGAAGACCGCAATCATACCTCAGAGGTCCAGACATGAAGACCACAATCATACCTCAGAGGTCCAGACATGAAGACCACAATCATACCTCAGAGGTCCAGGCATGAAGACCACAATGTTACCTCAGAGATCCAGGCATGAAGACCACAATGATACCTCAGAGATCCAGGCATGAAGACCACAATGATACCTCAGAGGTCCAGGCATGAAGACCACAATGATACCTCAGAGGTCCAGGCATGAAGACCACAATGATACCTCAGAGGTCCAGGCATGAAGACCACAATGATACCTCAGAGGTCCAGGCATGAAGACCACAATGATACCTCAGAGGTCCAGGCATGAAGACCACAATGTTAGTGATCACCCGACTGGAGCCGCCTCCATTTCTGCTTGTGTCATTTTGGGTACAATAGTTTCCCTATTCATCATGACCGCCATACTGTATTATTAAAGTGACTCTGTAACCTCCTGACCTCCACCTGCGTCCCGTCTCTGACAGGAAGCTGAACATAGAGTCCAGCTTCCCCTTCCAGCCCCGATCACAGTGATCACCCCCCCGGATGTTATGAACTGTTAGAGACGATTCTTATGGTCTGTAAAATACTCTGTTTTAGGCTATGTTCACACAATGCACATTTTATAACTATAACGGCCGTTCTTCTAATAGTGAAATGGGTTGCATTGAAGTCAATGTAAACAATGGCCGTTGTTCACACAATGTATTGAACAATGGTCATTTTATATCAACTATTTCCGGCCGTTGTGCATTAATTTTAATGCAATTTTCACTGCAAACAGTGGCCGTTGTTTGTGCGCTATGTGAACATAGGCTAACACTGAGATATTTCTCTTGGTTCGATTTCAATAATACGATCTAAGGAACCGTTCATCTGGGTATTATCTCTTTTTACGTCCCTGGACGTTCTTTGCAGGGTTGAATTACTTTCTCTGTTTTTTCCAGCTTTCTCTGAACGATATGAGACAGAAATCCTCAGAAATGTCAGTCTATTAAATCATTCCCGCGTGTGGCGCTACATTCAATATTGAAGGCTCCCGCTCCGCAGAGGTCGCGCTTTCTCCACCATGGTGGCGGCCATCAAAGGATTCATTAAACAATTCTCGTTTATATTTGATGGGAACAATGAGCAGCCGGGAGTCTCTGGACGGCGACTGATGAAATATTTACCGACTTCCTAAAGTTGTTGTAACTTCACCGCGGACTCCATAGTTCCAGCTAATCCACAGACGGATGATGCTTCTCTCCAATATATTCTCTATCTTTCTCTTTTTAGATATATAAATTTTCTTCTATGAAATATTCTGTTCCTGCAGTAAATGTTTTTTCAGACTGGGTCAATTCTTTAGTTACCTCCGGCTATGGCGGGTTACCGGCCCAGTCTTTGGCACCTATAACCAATGCCTAATAATTACCAGCACACAAGGTCCTTGCACTAGTATTTGTGTGCGCTCTCTGGTTTGGTGGGCTAGAGAGCTATAAGCCCCCGGCGTAGCCCAGCAGTGATGTCACATCCCCATGCCTAGTGAAGCAGAAAGGGCATAGAATCATCCTTTTTTCCTGTTTTTGCTCAATTGGGTTGATACTACCTATCTAGACCATTTGGGGGGGGGGGGGTTGCAGGAGCTACTAGTTAATATGTGGGTGTCTACAACCTAATTTAAGAGATTTACGTTTAACCCCTTAAGGTCCAAGCCAATTTTCGTTTTTGCGCTTTTGCTTTTTCCATTTTATGTTTAAAAGTCCATAGCGCTTGCATTTTTTCACCTAGAGACTTATATGAGTGCTTATTTTTTGCGAAACCAATTGTACTTTGCAATGACAGGCATTATTTTCCCATAAAATATGTTGTGAAACCGGAAAAAAATCATTTGCGCTGTCAAATTGAAAAAAAAACGAATTTGTTTTGATTTCGGGGAGTTTTGCATTTACGCCGTTCGCCCTATGGTAAAACTGACTTGTTATGCATGTTCCTCAAGTCGTTACGATTACTATGATATATAACATGTATAACTTCTATTGTATCGGATGGCCTGTAAAAAATTCAAACCATTGTTAACAAATATATGTCACTTAAAATCGCTCCATTCCCAGGCTTATAGCGCTTTTATCCTTTGGTCTATGGGGCTGTGTGAGGTGTCAGTTTTTGCGCCATGATGCGTTCTTTCTACCGGTACCTTGATTGCGCATATACGACTTTTTGATCGCTTTTTATTACATTTTTTCTGGATTTGATGCGACCAAAAATGCGCAATTTTGCACTTTGGGATTTTTTTGCGCTTACGCCGTTTACCGTGCGAGATCAGGAATGTGATTAATTAATAGTTCGGGTGATTACGCGCGCGGCGATACTAAATATGTTTATTTATTTATTTATTTATTTATTAATTTATATTTATAAAATGGGAGAAGGGGGGTGATTTGGACTTTTATTAGGGGAGGGGATTTTTTATTAATAAAAACACTTTTTTTTTTTTACATGGACTAGAAGCCCCCCTGGGAGACTTGTATATAGACAGCACTGATCTCTCATAGAGATCAATGCTGTGTATATACACAGCAAAGATCCATGAGATCGGTCATAGATTACTATGGCCTGCTGCAGGCCATAGCAATCTACTGCCGAGCCGGGATCAGCGTCATTCCGACGCTGAGGCCCGGCACGGGCAGAAGAACGGATCTCCCCCCCGCGATGCGATCCGCGATGAGATCCGACCCACTAGACACCAGGGATGTTGTGCATAAAGCACTTCAATGCAGCTGTCAGGTTTGACAGCTGCATTGAAGTGCTTAATTAGCCGGCGCGGCAACAGGACCCGCGCCGGCTAACAGAGGCACTGCCCGGCTGCACGTGTCAGCCGGGATCAGCGCCGTTCAGAGCGGGGTCCCGGCGGGACCCCGCTCTGAACACCCCCCGCGGCGCCATGACGTATCAGATACGTCATGGGTCGCTAAGGGGTTAAAGACCCCTAATTTCCCATAGGAAATAA
Organism: Dendropsophus ebraccatus; assembly: GCF_027789765.1. Classification (NCBI taxonomy): domain Eukaryota; kingdom Metazoa; phylum Chordata; class Amphibia; order Anura; family Hylidae; genus Dendropsophus; species Dendropsophus ebraccatus. The sequence goes on along the minus strand of NC_091465.1, from coordinate 4,459,515 downwards.
TGCCCCATTGGAAATAATGGCTACACTGTAAACACTAACAGCCAATCACAGCACATATGCAAATAGCTGAAATATAGCAGCCAATAGGAATTCTAAGGTCTTGTCAGTCAATGCCTCACAACATTCACACAGTCACATGTCCACTACTGGCCAATAGAAGATGTAGAAGATGGAAGGTCCTTAACGATTTTGTCTCACTGGCATGAATAAGATTGTCACGGTAACGAGCAATGATCTTTACTAGAGATGAGCGAACCGAACTTTCGGCATTTGATTAGTGGCGGCTGCTGAACTTGGATAAAGCTCTAAGGTTGTCTGGAAAACATAGAAACAGCCAATGACTATATAAATGTTTTCCACATCGCCTTAGGGCTTTATCCAAGTTCAGCAGCCACCGCTAATCAAATGCCGAAAGTTCGGGTTCGGATGGACTCCAGCTGCTCCAGGTTCACTCATCTCTATTCTTTACCATTATAAGTAGCAGAGGTCAGTCAGTAAAGTAACAGAGCTGAGCCAGCTGTGTAGCATAGCCAACATCCGCACTACATAGCAGCGCTGAGCCAGCCGCGTAGAAGAGCCGACACCCGCACTACGTAGCAGAGCTGAGCCAGCCGTGTAGCAGACCCGACACCTGTACTATGTAGCAGTGCTGAGCCAGCCGCGTAGAAGAGCCGACACCCGCACTACATCGCAAAGCTGAGCCAGCCGTGTAGCAGAGCCGACGCCCGCACTATGTAGCAGAGCTAAGGCAGCTGTGTAGCAGAGCTGACACCCGCACTATGAAGCAGAGCTGAGGCAGCTGTGTAGCAGAGCCGACACTAACACTAGGTAGCAGAGCTGAGGCAGCCGTGTAGCAAGTTGCTCTTAAAGGGACGGTACGCAAGTCACTCTAAAATGGATGTTACCCAAGTCGCTCTTAAGGGAGGGTATCAAGGGTTAAAGTTTCTTTTAAAGGGAAGTCAATGTTAAAGGGGCGCTCTTTTCAAGCACTAAGGGGGAGATTTATCAAAGGGTGTAAAATTTAGACTGGTGCAAACTGCCCACAGCAACAAATCACAGCTCAGCTTTAGGCAGTGCTGAAAGGAAAGCTGAGCTGTGATTGGTTGCTGTGGCCAGTTTGCACCAGTCTAAATTTTACACCCTTTGATAAATCTCCCCCTATGTACTTCCCTGGAAATGCAAATCTAGTTGGCTACCAGCCTGGCTAGTAGAAAAGGGGGTCCCTGTTACCTACCTAATATTGGGGGCTATTTTCTATATAACTTCCTAACTAATATGGAAGGGCTTCCTGACTAACTAATGTAAGGGGGATAGGTATTTAGGGATAGGCTAATTAGCAAGGTAATGGCTAGCCCCAAATTTTAGGTAGTGTAACGCCCGGAGTAGTGGATCCACTGGACCGGCACCAGCGATGGCACAAACCTCACCAGGGAGCGGAGTCTAAGGGGCCGCTGGTTTTCACCAGAGCCCGCCGCAAGGCGGGATGGACTTGCTGCGGCAGGCGACCCCCAGGTCGCTACCCCTGGCTTGGTTGCTGGTGTCGGCAGGCGAGGCGTGGCAGGAGCAGTAGGCAGGAGATGGCACTGGCAATGGTCTGCAGGTGAGAGCGCACGTGACAGGCTGAACGCAGGAACAGATGGAGTGACAGGGAAACAGGAACCAGGAACAGGGACTAGGGACCGGGTAACGGACAGGACTCAGGAACAGGGACTTGGGACCAGGTAACAGATAGGACTCAGGAACAACAGGGGGCTGGGCCAAACGCTATGGGAAGCATGTAGAGGCTCCAACACTAAGGACAGGGCATGCTGGGATTTATAGGGGAGTGATTGGGTGCAACTACCAATTAGGAGCGCACTGCCCCTTTAAATCTGAGACAGCCGGCGCGCGCGCGCCCTAGGAGGCGGGGACGCGCGCGCCGGCCGGCACAGCGGGAGACAGGAGCGTGGAGAGGTGAGGCGCCCCCCGGGGCCGAGGTGACAGCAGCGCCGGGTCCCCGACTATGGACACCGGCTGCTGCATAGGGCAGGTAGCGGTCGCGGCGGCGGCCCGGAACGCGGGACGCCGCCGCGGCCGTAACAGTACCCCCCCCCTTTGGCCTCCCCCTCTTTCTTGCCTGCAAATGGCACAGGAAGCCACAAAGTCTTTGACATCTTGGGATAGGCTGGGCCACCAGTAGTGGCGAGAGATCCGTTGGCCGGTCTTACGGACTCCCGGGTGCCCGGCCTCCAACGAGGAATGTCCCCAGTTCAAAATACCTCTTCGAAGCGCAGGGTGAACATGAGTCTTTCCGGGGGGTACTCTCTGAAGAGTGGAGGTGACGACTGGTACTAGGCGATCAGGCGGTATAACGTGGCAAGGGACCTTCTGTAAGTTCTTCCGGTGGTGAGAGGACACGACCTTAGTCTTGGGTACGGGGAGAGGGTACACCTCGGCAGAGAAGGCATCCGCCGAGTCTTGGTCTTCTGCCGGTAGGCCGGATAGAGGCTTGGCCGGGACAGGAAATGACAAAATACACTTGGTCTGAGATGACTTGAGACACTGGTGGGAACAGTCCTGACCCCAACTGAGAATCTCCCCGGTTCTCCAGTCCAGCTGAGGGGCATGTTCTTGTAGCCACGGGAGTCCCAGGAGGACCGCGGGGGAAGAATGGGGCAGAACGTAGAAGGATATCTCTTCTTGATGTGAAGGACCCACCTGGAGGACTAAAGATGCGGTCTGGTAGTACACACGGTCGGTAAGAATTTCGCCCGTGACCGAGGAGATAGTCAGGGGCCTGGCTAGTCGGGTCACGGGTAGCCGCCATCTTTGGACCAATGTTGCCGCAATAAAACTGCCTGCTGAGCCAGAATCGAGGAAGGCAGTAGTCTGATGATTTTGTCCTGAGGGAGTCCGGATGGAAACAGGCATAGACAGACTTGGAATGGTGGCATTCGCACCTAGGGACACCTGTCCCACCGGACCTAGGTGCGAGCGTCCTCCGGATGTTTGGGGACGTAGGGAACATCCCAGCCGGAAGTGATCGGAACCACCGCAATAGAGACAGAGATTCTGCTCCAGGCGCCGGATTCTTTCATCAGGCGTCAGGTGAGCCCGTTCCACCTGCATAGGAATCTCAGGAGAGGGCTGGGACATCGAAAGGTCAGGATTCTGGAAAACCGGCGCCAGCTGGGGGTGGCGACGGGAATGGGTTAGTAAATGTTCATGCCGAACCTCCTCCTCCCTCTCCGAAAAACGAGTATCAACTCGGGTGGCCAGTAGAATGAGTTCGTTCAGGGAGGTAGGCAGGTCTCGGGCAGCGAGCACGTCTCTCACTCGACTAGACAGGCCCTTCTTGAAGGTGGCCAACAGGGCGGCCTCGTTCCAGTCCAATTCAGCTGCCAGGGTGCGGAACTGGATGGCGTAGTCACCGACAGAGGAGCTGCCTTGAGAGAGGTTGAGGAGAGCAGTCTCGGCCGAAGAAGCACGGGCAGGTTCCTCAAAGACGGAGCGAAACTCGAATAGGAAGGCCCGGAGATTGGCAGCAACAGGATCATCACGGTCCCACAGTGGCGTGGCCCAGGCCAGGGCTCTACCCTCTAATAGGCTGATGATGAAAGCCACTTTAGAGCGCTCGGTGGAAAACTGACTACTCAAAAGTTCAATGTGCATGGTGCACTGAGTCAGGAATCCTCTGCACAACTTAGAGTCCCCAGAGTACTTGCTTGGGAGAGCCAGTCGGAGTGAAGAAGCAGCGTCAGGAGATGGTGTGCGCTGGGCAGTAGTCTGCTGCTGTAAGGCGGCAGTGAGTTGCTGGGTCTGCTGTGACTGTTTCTGGATTTGTTGAGCCTGTTGCGCGACCACTCTGGCGACGTCACGGAGATCTGGCACCTCGCCGGGATCCATGGTTGGAGCCTACTGTAACGCCCGGAGTAGTGGATCCACTGGACCGGCACCAGCGATGGCACAAACCTCACCAGGGAGCGGAGTCTAAGGGGCCGCTGGTTTTCACCAGAGCCCGCCGCAAGGCGGGATGGACTTGCTGCGGCAGGCGACCCCCAGGTCGCTACCCCTGGCTTGGTTGCTGGTGTCGGCAGGCGAGGCGTGGCAGGAGCAGTAGGCAGGAGATGGCACTGGCAATGGTCTGCAGGTGAGAGCGCACGTGACAGGCTGAACGCAGGAACAGATGGAGTGACAGGGAAACAGGAACCAGGAACAGGGACTAGGGACCGGGTAACGGACAGGACTCAGGAACAGGGACTTGGGACCAGGTAACAGATAGGACTCAGGAACAACAGGGGGCTGGGCCAAACGCTATGGGAAGCATGTAGAGGCTCCAACACTAAGGACAGGGCATGCTGGGATTTATAGGGGAGTGATTGGGTGCAACTACCAATTAGGAGCGCACTGCCCCTTTAAATCTGAGACAGCCGGCGCGCGCGCGCCCTAGGAGGCGGGGACGCGCGCGCCGGCCGGCACAGCGGGAGACAGGAGCGTGGAGAGGTGAGGCGCCCCCCGGGGCCGAGGTGACAGCAGCGCCGGGTCCCCGACTATGGACACCGGCTGCTGCATAGGGCAGGTAGCGGTCGCGGCGGCGGCCCGGAACGCGGGACGCCGCCGCGGCCGTAACAGGTAGGTACCTAAAATTTGGGGCTAGCCATTACCTTGCTAATTAGTTTACAGGTATCTACTACCTATCTACCCAACTACTGTGATAGGAGGGGGGGGGGCTATTATCGACCTAGCAGAAATTGGAGTTGATTAACTACCAACCATCCTGCCTAGCTAGAAGGAAGGGGGGGGGGGGGTTGTACCTACCTTCCTAGTTAAGTTTTTTTCCCCCCCTATTCACCAACCTAGCTAATATGGAGAGACCACCTACCTAGCTAATATAGGGGTATCTACCTACTAGTAGGGGGTCTTCCTGACTGGGTCATCTAGCCACATACAGAAAAGTTTGGAAAGAGCTGAAAAAGTGCAGAGATGTGATGGGATGAGTATTACATATCACACGCCCCACATTTCCAAGTAAGCGAGCGCCAATCTGCATGTTTGTCCGGGTGCAGGAAACAACAACCGTCCCATTGTACCGCGTGCGTGAAATGTTTGGTCCATTACCAAGTGTGAGCGCAGCAATGTCCTGTGAATGCTGTATGATATGCAGATAGGACGGGTTAAGGTGGTAACGGTTCTTCTTTTACTTCATGCCACTCCCAGCCATTAAATCCCTCTGTAAAATTGTATAAAACTACCTGTAATGCAATGTTCCTGGTGGTCTGAGGAAACGGATGGTCCCCTGGTGGTCTGAGGAAACGGATGGTCCCCTGGTGGTCTGAGGAAACGGATGGTCCCCTGGTGGTCTAAGGAAACGGATGGTCCCCTGGTGGTCTGAGGAAACGGATGGTCCCCTGGTGGTCTAAGGAAACGGATGGTCCCCTGGTGGTCTGAGGAAACGGATGGTCCCCTGGTGGTCTAAGGAAACGGATGGTCCCCTGGTGGTCTGAGGAAACGGATGGTCCCCTGGTGGTCTGAGGAAACGGATGGTCCCCTGGTGGTCTAAGGAAACGGATGGTCCCCTGGTGGTCTAAGGAAACGGATGGTCCCCTGGTGGTCTAAGGAAGCGGATGGTCCCCTGGTGGTCTAAGGAAATGGATGGTCCCCTGGTGGTCTAAGGAAACGGATAGTCCCTGTGATCCCTATGCGGCTCCACTATACAGGGCTATGGTGCATGTGTAATCACCAGCCAACTGCAAACGGAAACGGACCAACCAGAGCTGGGACCCTTCTCTCTGATGGTGACATGGTGGCCATCAATCAGCTTCTAAGGGTCCTTCTACATGGACGGATATGGGGCTGTGCAAAAACACAGACGACCGCCAATCAGTGACCATGTTTGCAGCACCTAGAAGGCGTGATCAGTTGCACTGCTGGGCCTCACCAACAATTCCTGTGTGGTGGACACAGCCTATGGTCTAGGGCGGCATCCAACTTCTCCATCCACCGGGAATTAAACACTGAAAGATGCTCCAGTTGTCTCCATTAGACACAAAGTTCTGAATCTACAAAGATGAATCATTAATCTTGATATTCCTCGCTACTTTTTACCCACAATCATTAGCGAGTGACGTCGGCCATTGTTCCCAGCTGTTACGGGTGTTATATGAGGGATGACAAACCCCTGCATAAATGATGTCTATTATGAGGAGTATAAAGCAGTGAGATGTATGTGCGAGAGGACAAGGCCGCAGCTATTAGAAGGAATGGGAATACATTATAGGGCAGATATACCATCCGCCCGGCTAATTAGACATAAACAAGAGATTTCTTACCCTCCCTGGCGGCTTCTTCTGAACTCAACAAATGTATAAAAGTTATGTTAAAAAACAGAAACATAAAGCAAATGTAAAAGCCCCTAGAGACCCCTCAAACTCCGCGGCCGGGGGGCGACTGCTACCGCCATAGTCTCTAAAAAAACAAGTCTAGTCTAAAAAGTCTAAAACTCTAATAGACATGGAGCTAGGGAGGCAGCCGAAGGATAAAAGGGCGACGCATAGAGAATTATATAGAAAGGATGACAATGCAACAGATAATGCAGCTGCAAGGACTTATGGAGAGTGTGGGACTGCTGTGCATGCTGCGAGAGGGGGGAAGGAGGAGCAAAGAGAGATGGGAGACTGCTGTGTGCTGTGAGAGGGAAGGAGGAGAAAAGAGATGTGAGACTCCTGTGCGTGCTGAGAGAGGGAAGAAGGAGCAAAGAGAGATGGGAGACTGCTGTGCATGCTGCGAGAGGGGGAAGGAGGAGCAAAGAGAGATGGGAGACTGCTGTGTGCTGTGAGAGGGGGAAGGAGGAGCAAAGAGAGATGGGACACTGCTGTGTGCTGTGAGAGGGGGAAGGAGGAGCAAAGAGAGATGGGAGACTGCTGTGTGTGCTGTGAGAGGGGGAAGGAGGAGAAAAGAGATGTGAGACTCCTGTGCGTGCTGAGAGAGGGAAGAAGGAGCAAAGAGAGATGGGAGACTGCTGTGCATGCTGCGAGAGGGGGAAGGAGGAGCAAAGAGAGATGGAAGACTGCTGTGTGCTGTGAGAGGGGGAAGGAGGAGCAAAGAGAGATGGGAGACTGCTGTGTGCTGTGAGAGGGGGAAGGAGGAGCAAAGAGAGATGGGAGACTGCTGTGTGCTATGAGAGGGGGAAGGAGGAGCAAAGAGAGATGGGAGACTGCTGTGTGCTGTGAGAGGGGGAAGGAGGAGCAAAGAGAGATGGGAGACTGCTGTGTGCTATGAGAGGGGAAAGGAAGAGCAAAGAGAGATGGGAGACTGCTGTGTGTGCTGTGAGAGGGGGAAGGAGGAGAAAAGAGATGTGAGACTCCTGTGCGTGCTGAGAGAGGGAAGAAGGAGCAAAGAGAGATGGGAGACTGCTGTGCATGCTGCGAGAGGGGGAAGGAGGAGCAAAGAGAGATGGGAGACTGCTGTGTGCTGTGAGAGGGGGAAGGAGGAGCAAAGAGAGAGGGGAGACTGCTGTGTGCTGTGAGAGGGGGAAGGAGGAGCAAAGAGAGATGGGAGACTGCTGTGTGCTATGAGAGGGGGAAGGAGGAGCAAAGAGAGATGGGAGACTGCTGTGTGCTGTGAGAGGGAGTGTGATGTGTGCTGTGAGAGATGGGAGACTGCTGTGTACTGTGAGAGGGAGTGTGATGTGTGCTGTGAGAGATGGGAGACTGCTGTGTGCTGTGAGAGGGAGTGTGATGTGTGCTGTGAGAGATGGGAGACTGCTGTGTGCTGTGAGAGGGAAGGAGGAGCAAAGAGAGATGGGAGACTGCTGGGCATGCTGCGAGAGGGGGGAAGGAGAAGCAATGGCGGTATTATTAGGGCACTGTGTGGCACTGTTATGTGGACACAATGTTTAATCCTACAGTATGTGGTATCATTACATATAATACTATGCGGTATTATTACATACAATACTATGCGGTATTATTACATACAATACTATGCGGTATCATTACATACAATACTATGCGGTATCATTACATACAATACTATGCGGTATTATTACATACAATAGTATGCAAGATCATTACATACAATACTGTGGGGTATCATTACATACAATACTATGCGGTATTATTACATACAATACTATGCGGTATTATTACATACAATACTATGCGGTATTATTACATACAATACTGTGGGGTATCATTACATACAATACTATGCGGTATTATTACATACAATACTGTAGAGATTTCTCCATTACTACTGTACACGCTGAGAACTTCTCGCCAATGGCCGCGGCCGCTACAAGGAAACAAAGTAAACAAAGTGTGACTCCAGAGTCCGATAATGTAGGGAAGCCATGACAGATGTGCGAAGAAACTTCAGAGACAAATGATGGGAATTAACAGATAAAAAAACGAGTGTGGAAGATAAACGGAGCAGCGGAGCGAGAGGTAAATGGAAAGTTCCAGATAGATGAGCCCCAGGCTCCATCCGCCTCCTGCCGCAGCGGGGACACATAACATCAATGGTTCCTACAGGCTAAGGAGTTCCAGACAACTTTAAGAGGCAGAAGTGATGGAGATAACGATACTAAATAAACTGAAGGTCAATGACTGATATAGTAGAGGCCTAAGGACTGTTCAGCTCACAGAGCACTGTCCGCACTACCTCTGTAATAGTAATGAGATCGGGGTTACACAAGTCACTAGGGTCATCACAATAAGCTGACACTTCCCACACTTTATGTAGCCCGTTTGTCCACTGTGCTGTAAATGTTCCAGCTGGGGATGGTGTGAATACAAAGCAGTGATACTCACCCACCCTGATCCCCCGCAGCTGCTACTGCTGCTCCCCGCGTGTCACCGCTGGGAACTGTGACGTCTCATCCCAACAGGACCGCCACAATCACCCAGTCTGCCATATTGTCCCGCCTCAGTCAGTGATTGGCTGACCTGGAGCTGTCAGAAGAGTAGGGAGTAGGCGAGTACTTTTATTCACTTTTTCTTTTTAGATGACCCCCAGCCATACGTAATATTATATCCTCCTAACAATCCCTAAATTGCTAATATATATAGCTAATTGCATCTTTTAGGAGGGTCCGAAAAATTAGGACAAGTTCCCTTTCAATGAACATTGATTGACTTATATAGAGGTCTGAAGTGAAGATAGCCGTACACCTTCTATAACTGAACAGACCATCTCCTGTCCATAAACCAGCAAAGATGAATGCTCTTGTGTTCTCCATGGGGAGAGGAAGGATGCAGCCAGATGGTTTATCTCTCCGAGAACAAAAAGGTTGATCATGCCTGACCCCTATCTGTACCTGTCGGTGGAGAGTCGGGAGGCCCCCATATACTGGGTTCAGCTGACGTCAGTATGAAGTGTATGGGCACCTTCACTCCCTGGTATCTGGGGGCGGAGGGCCGGTCTCCATGGAGATCATTGCAGCTGCCATAAAGCGCACACACTCCCATGAAGCCCGGCTCAGTATAATTGCACATGACTCACCCTCTTATATAACAAGGAACATTTGTTTTAGGTTGGAAAAAAAGTAAACTGAATTTAAGTTGAAGCTTTTGATTGTTTTCCTGGGAAAATATTTCTAGTGATTTGTTTTCTTTTCTGTCTGATTATTTAGCCGATTAGAAAAGGTGCAAAAAATGTGTAATGGTTTATAAGTGATGAAATGACCAGCAGGTTTATCCTTATTATCGGCTTCTAGTAACCGCTTCCCACCCGGGGGCTTCTATTACAGTTATCATACATTGCTGTGATGGAGCGTCAGATCAGGAGCGCCACCTAGAGGGTGCTGGCGGTATCACACAATCAGTACTCCGCAGTAATGGCCGAAATCAGAGATATCTCTGATCTAGTATAAGAGCTCCACCCACACCCATCAGCTTTATCCATCCACCCCCGTCGGCCTCATCCACATAAAAAAAAAAAAAAAAAGCAAAAATGTTACTTTTGAGTTTTTGTGGATTTGTTCGCAGTCACAGAGAGAGCGGTGGAGCCCAATCACACTGATGTCTGATAATCGGGGCAGTCACCTCCATCTATAATTCTGCAACCTCCAGAATGGATTTTCTCCAATCATTTCGGCATTTACAGGTAACAATCTCGGTGATGAGTGCGGTTGGTTCGGAGTCGGGTAATGATCAGACGCAATCATTCTGCTCCATTACTCGTGGATTATCCTGCCCCTTCTCCCATATATTACACCGCAATGAGCATTATTTGTGCCTCATTTGAATGTTTGGTTTAATTTGATAGAATTTTCTGTATAGCGGAGGAGCGGGCGCTGCAACGTCCTGGTATAGCGGAGGAGCGGCCGCTGCAACGTCCTGGTATAGCGGAGGAGCGGCCGCTGCAACGTCCTGGTATAGCGGAGGAGCGGCCGCTGCAACGTCCTGGTATAGCGGAGGAGCGGCCGCTGCAACGCCCTGGTATAGCGGAGGAGCGGCCGCTGCAACGCCCTGGTATAGCGGAGGAGCGGCCGCTGCAACGTCCTGGTATAGCGGAGGAGCGGCCGCTGCAACGTCCTGGTATAGTGGAGGAGCGGCCGCTGCAACGTCCTGGTATAGCGGAGGAGCCGCCGCTGCAACGTCCTGGTATAGCGGAGGAGCTGCCCCTGCAACGTCCTGGTATAGCAGAGGAGCTGCCCCTGCAACGTCCTGGTATAGCGGAGGGGCTGCCCCTGCAACGTCCTGGTATAGTGGAGGAGCGGCCGCTGCAACGTCCTGGTATAGTGGAGGAGCGGCCGCTGCAACGTCCTGGTATAGCGGAGGAGCGGCCGCTGCAACGTCCTGGTATAGGGGAGGAGCGGCCGCTGCAACGTCCTGGTATAGCGGAGGAGCGGCCGCTGCAACGTCCTGGTATAGCGGAGGAGCGGCCGCTGCAACGTCCTGGTATAGCGGAGGAGCGGTCGATGCAACGTCCTGGTATAGCGGAGAAGCGGCCGCTTCAACGTCCTGGTATAGCGGAGGAGCTGCCCCTGCAACGTCCTGGTATAGCAGAGGAGTGGTCGCTGCAACGTCCTGGTATAGCAGAGGAGCTGCCCCTGCAACGTCCTGGTATAGCAGAGGAGTGGTCGCTGCAACGTCCTGGTATAGCAGAGGAGTGGTCGCTGCAACGTCCTGGTATAGCAGAGGAGCTGCCCCTGCAACGTCCTGGTATAGCAGAGGAGTGGTCGCTGCAACGTCCTGGTATAGCGGAGGAGCCGCCGCTGCAACGTCCTGGTCCCGTATCTGAACTTGTTGTTGCCCCCCAGTAAGCAGCCATAGGGCCATTTTAGGATTTATATAAAATTTTATTTTGGATTTATGAATAAAAATAACAAAATTAAAAAATACACCATTTGAGTATAACTAGTGCACACTCTATTCACTGTACAGCAAAAAATATAAGAGCTTATTCTTGGGGTCAGGACAATGAGGTTGGGTTCACACTGCACTGATTTTGCAGCTCAATTTTTTTATCCGTGTTAGGCAAAAAAATAAACCTGATAAAAAAAACTTGCATTTGTGTGCATCTGTTTTTCCACTGACTTCTATTGTAAAAAAAAAAGGAATAACATTTTTTAAAAAATGCATCAGTTTTTTAGCACACACAAAAACATGGTTGACCACGTTTTTGAGAACGCTAAAAAAAGGATGGCTTTTCATTTTTTTTTTACAATGGAATTCAATGGAAAAATGAATCAAAACAAATGCACACTAATGCGTCCATTTTTCCATTTTTTTTTTTGGCATAAAATGGATGAAACAAAACAAATAGCAAAAATGCAGTGTGAACCCGGCCTTACAGTGATAAAAATATTTAGGTTATTTTTCCCCCTTGAAATTGACTAGCTTGTCTGCGTTTTTCCTACTTATTGGCGTTTTTTCTGACGTTTTCTCATTTATATTACTATGGGATTTTTTTACCCTCTGTGGTCATGTGATTCTTTTATCACCCGGGATTCCCCTTTGACAGGTAGCATCTGGCCGGAGCACTTCTGAGCCAAAGAAATGTCATGCGAATTTGCCTGATGTCACAAAGACGCATAAAACACGTGTATCGGCCCCGGGGGACGTCACATACACTGCGGGAATCAGCGCTCGCTATGGTATATACTGAGCTCCAGCAGATGCTTGAAGCCTTTGTGGCTACATCACCTTTAAATAGCTGTGGCGGGTTATTTTAGGATGATATCTCCGATATTCCCAGAAAGCAATGGCGGCCAGTTGGTCATTGTAAAACTAGGTTAATGTTACTTTCCCAATGACGAATCCAGTCAGTGCAGATGAGCGCTGCTCCAGATCTGTCAGCGCTCCTGCTGATCCATCCCTGATCATTACCAGGCTGAGTGACCTTGGGAAAATCAGAGTTGGAATATATGTCCTGACTTGTTATTCATCGTCCCGAAGGGCTGGAGACGGGAGAGTGGTGCAGAGGAGCGCCATTCTCACCGCACCAATGCGACCCAAAAACCTCAACCCTGGGAAGTATGGAGACGGAAGAGCGGTGCAGAGGAGCGCCATTCTCACCGCACCAATGCGACCCAAAAACCTCAACCCTGGGAAGTATGGAGACAGGAGAGCGACAGAGAAGAGCGCCATTCTCACCGCACCAATGGGACCCAGAAGCCTCAACCCCGAGAAGTATGGAGACGGGAGAGCGACAGAGAGGAGCGCCATTCTCACCGCACCAATGGGACCCAAAAACCTCAACCCTGGGAAGTATAGAGACGGGAGAGCGGTGCAGAGGAGCGCCATTCTCACTGCACCAATGGGACCCAGAAGCCTCAACCCCGAGAAGTATGGAGACGGGAGAGCGGTGCCGAGGAGCGCCATTCTCACCGCACCAATAGGACCCAAAAACCTCAACCCTGGGAAGTATGGAGACAGGAGAGCGACAGAGAGAAGCGCCATTCTCACCGCACCGATGGGACCCAGAAGCCTCAACCCCGAGAAGTATGGAGACGGGAGAGCGGTGCAGAGGAGCGCCATTCTCACCGCACCGATGGGACCCAAAAACCTTAACCCTGGGAAGTATGGAGACGGGAGAGCGGTGCAGAGGAGCGCCATTCTCACCGCACCAATGGGACCCAAAAGCCTCAACCCGGGAAGTATGGAGACGGGAGAGCGGTGCAGAGGAGCGCCATTCTCACCGCACCGATGGGACCCAGAAGCCTCAACCCCAGGAAGTATGGAGACAGGAGAGCGACAGAGGAGCGCCATTCTCACCGCACCGATGGGACCCAGAAACCTCAACCCTGGGAAGTATGGAGACAGGAGAGAGACAGAGAGGAGCGCCATTTTCACCGCACCGATGGGACCCAGAAACCTCAACCCTGGGAAGTATGGAGACGGGAGAGCGACAGAGGAGCGCCATTTTCACCGCACCGATGGGACCCAGATACCTCAACCCTGGGAAGTATGGAGACAGGAGAGAGACAGAGAGGCGCGCCATTTTCACCGCACCGATGGGACCCAGAAACCTCAACCCTGGGAAATATGGAGACTGAAGAGCGGTGCAGAGGAGCGCCATTCTCACCGCACCAATGGGACCAAGAAGTCTCAACCCCATGAAGTATGGAGACATGAGAGCGGTGCAGAGGAGCGCCATTCTCACCGCACTAATGGGACCCAGAAGCCTCAACCCCAGGAAGTATGGAGACAGGAGAGCGACAGAGGAGCGCCATTCTCACCGCACCAATGGGACCCAAAAACCTCAACCCTGGGAAGTATGGAGACAGGAGAGAGACAGAGAGGAGCGCCATTCTCACCGCACCGATGGGACCCAGAAACCTCAACCCTGGCAAGTATGGAGACAGGAGAGCGACAGAGGAGACGGAGAGGAGCGCCATTCTCACCGCAACGATGGGACCCAGAAACCTCAACCCTGGCAAGTATGGAGACAGGAGAGAGACAGAGAGGAGCGCCATTTTCACCGCACTGATGGGACCCAGAAACCTCAACCCTGGGAAGTATGGAGATAGGAGAACAGTGCAGAGGAGCGCCATTCTCACCGCACCGATGGGACCCAAAAACCTCAACCCTAGGAAGTATGGAGACAGGAGAGCGACAGAGAGGAGCACCATTCTCACCACACCGATGGGACCCAGAAGCCTCAACCCTGGGAAGTATAGAGATGGGAGAGCGGTGCAAAGGAGCGCCATTCTCACCGCACCAATGGGACCCAGAAGCCTCCACCCCAGGAAGTATGAAGACGGGAGAGCGACAGAGAGGAGCACCATTCTCACCACACCGATGGGACCCAGAAGCCTCAACCCCGGGAAATACGGAAATGGGATACGTGAGAGCGGTGCAGAGGAGCGCCGTTCTCACAGCACCGTTCTGATGGGACCCAGAAACCTCAAACCGGGAAGTATGGAGATGGAAGAGCGACGGAGAGGAGCGCCATTCTCACCTCACAGATCTGATGCGACCCAGAAGCCTCAACCCCCGGGAAGTATGGAGACACCATGTAAGGGGTTTAATTTGACAATTGCCGTCAGTGCTCTGTGCCTTACACCCACACCATGTCCCCCTTACAACCCCTTCCTGTTCCCCCTTATACCCCCCCCTTAGACACCCTCCGTATCCTTCCTTACACCTGCTCTGCGCCCCCCCTTACACTGGCTCCGCATCTCCCCTTACAACTGCTCCGTCTCTCCGCTTACACCCCCTCCAGGTCCCCCCTTAGACCGCCTCCACCCTTTTACATCCGCCTCATGTCCCCCCTTACACCCAATGCTTGGCGGCTTCTAAGTCATACATGTGATGTATGTACTGTATATAGTGCAGGACTCCTGTTACCTGTAGTCCGCCCTCATATACATGTGATGTATGTACTGTATATAGTGCAGGACTCCTGTTACCTGTAGTCCGCCCTCATATACATGTGATGTATGTACTGTATATAGTGCAGGACTCCTGTTACCTGTAGTCCGCCCTCATATACATGTGATGTATGTACTGTATATAGTGCAGGACTCCTGTTACCTGTAGTCCGCCCTCATATACATGTGATGTATGTACTGTATATAGTGCAGGACTCCTGTTACCTGTAGTCCGCCCTCATATACATGTGATGTATGTACTGTATATAGTGCAGGACTCCTGTTACCTATAGTCCGCCCTCATATACATGTGATGTATGTACTGTATATAGTGCAGGACTCCTGTTACCTGTAGTCCGCCCTCATATACATGTGATGTATGTACTGTATATAGTGCAGGACTCCTGTTACCTGTAGTCCGCCCTCATATACATGTGATGTATGTACTGTATATAGTGCAGGACTCCTGTTACCTGTAGTCCGCCCTCATATACATGTGATGTATGTACTGTATATAGTGCAGGACTCCTGTTACCTGTAGTCCGCCCTCATATACATGTGATGTATGTACTGTATATAGTGCAGGACTCCTGTTACCTGTAGTCCGCCCTCATATACATGTGATGTATGTACTGTATATAGTGCAGGACTTCTGTTACCTATAGTCCGCCCTCATATACATGTGATGTATGTACTGTATATAGTGCAGGACTCCTGTTACCTGTAGTCCGCCCTCATACACATGTGATGTATGTACTGTATATAGTGCAGGACTCCTGTTACCTGTAGTCCGCCCTCATATACATGTGATGTATGTACTGTATATAGTGCAGGACTCCTGTTACCTGTAGTCCGCCCTCATATACATGTGATGTATGTACTGTATATAGTGCAGGACTCCTGTTACCTGTAGTCCGCCCTCATATACATGTGATGTATGTACTGTATATAGTGCAGGACTTCTGTTACCTATAGTCCGCCCTCATATACATGTGATGTATGTACTGTATATAGTGCAGGACTCCTGTTACCTGTAGTCCGCCCTCATACACATGTGATGTATGTGCTGTATATTCCCCTATACCTCTGTAATGATTCCTGTTGAGGAGATCTGACATTTGCGTTCGGCAACATTCTCTGAATAGGAACACTCGGCTTTTGATTCCCAGCGGCTGCACAAGTTGGAGGCCGCCCTAGGGAGTCCTGGTAAACAAGGGTATTTTTTTTTTTTTTTTAGGGAAAAAGGTTAAAAATAAATCACAATTTTCATGTTATTTTTTAAAGGGGTTATCCGAGATTAGATAAAATACAGCTACTTACTTGCAAAAACAGTGCCACCCCTGTCCTCAGGCTGTGTGTGGTATTACAATTAGGCTCCATTTACTTTTATCTGAACTGAGCTCCAAAGCGCCCACACCCAGCCTGGAGACAAGATGCGATGCTTCTGGAACAAAGCGGACATGTTTTTTCTAATACCGGATAATCACTTTAATTCTATTCACTCATTTACCCCTTAAAGGGGTACTCTTTTTCTTTCAAAATCAACTGGTGTCAGAAAATCTGTAAATTACTTCTATTAAAAAATCTCCAGTCTTCCAGTACTTATCAGCTGCTGTATGTCCTGCAGGAAGTGGTGTATTCTCTCCAGTCTGACACAGTGCTCTCTGCTGCCACCTCTGTCCATGTCAGGAACTGCCCAGAGCAGCAGCAAATCCTCTGAAAACTCTCTTCTCCACAGCATTAATATTGTGTTGCCCTCCCTTAGATTCGGATAGGACCAGGGGAGCGGAGACGGACACAAGTCATTCTTTTATTTGCCGGTACAATGCCCATTGGAGGTGATGGGACTGCAATACCCTTACACCTTGTAAACCGTGTCCGAGTCACGCAGGATGTGGATTGGAGAGATTTGCTCTTTTCAACTTTTTTTTTTAACCTTTTTTTCCCATTTTATTTCTTTAGTTTGGCAGGTTACTGTCTTTCTATTTATGACAATGGGGGCAGAGGTGAGCGGACATTATCTATACAGAACCCTGATAATAGGATCAGCCCCTTGTGTCCCTGTCACCGGGATCTGTGACGCCGCCATCTTCCCTGCATGCCTCTAGGCAGACTGTGCGGGGGGGCGCCCTATGACCTCATTACTGACTTGATGTGCTTGATGTGGGGGACTGAGTTTTAGCTTCCTGTCACAGCGCAGGGTCAGGCTGATAGTGACAAGCGTCCACAGAGTTGCCAGATTTACACTTAATTGATTATCCAACATTAGAAAAAGCAAAAACAGCGCCACCCCTGTCCTCAGGTCGTATGTGGTATTACAATTAACCTCTATTCATTTCAATGGAACAGAGCTGTAATCCCACACTAAGGACAGGAGAGGCAGCTTTGCTTTTCTAAGTCTGGAGACCCCCTTTAATGGGCTGTGGGCACAAGAAGCCGCTCTGCTACCTGGTAATAACAGGACGGCCGCAATGTAGTTAAGTAATCTTGTCACTGGCTCCATTCCTCTGGGAAAAAACCAAAGCCGCTGCCAGTGACCAGACTAAGAATAAAAAAACCAGACAGGAAATAATGACGACTCAACCTGTGTAACATCTACGGCCAAACAGTACGGCTGATAAGCAAGGTGTTCTCCAGGATCCCTGTGTACCAGGCTGAGCTGTAGGGCGGTTGGATAGGTGGTTTGGTTATGCTGTTATGTAGTAAGGCGGTCACTCATAGGGACCTGAGGGCCCTCAACAAGAGGAACTCTGACCACAATGGCAGTGGTGATAGAACAATACCTGCTTCCATAGGGATGAACGTCCGCCTTGACTGTCTTGTGGGCAGAGTGACACAGGATCAGGGGATGCAGGCCCCATCCAGGCGACCCCCTAGGAGCACCAGCGACTAGCAGCAGAGTCTCAGCTTGGACAGTGCACTTAGCTGACTGCTGGCTGGATACAACATGACTGTAGACAAATCCTTCTCTCCTCCCATAGTCGCCCTGTAGGGATAAGTTGTCCCTATCCCCTACAGGTATTGTAGCCAGACATGGAGAGCTCAGGAACTCTTCTGTAATCTCTAGATAACTCACTCTCTGAATACCTGACTAGTCTACACTGTGTGGATACCTGACTAGTCTACACTCTGTGGATACCTGACTAGTCTACACTCTGTGGATACCTGACTAGTCTACACTCTCTGGATACCTGACTAGTCTACACTCTCTGGATACCTGACTAGTCTACACTCTCTGGATACCTGACTAGTCTACACTCTGTGGATACCTGACTAGTCTACATTCTCTGGATACCTGACTAGTCTACACTCTCTGGATACCTGACTAGTCTACGCTCTCTGAATACCTGACTAGTCTACACTCTGTGGATACCTGACTAGTCTACACTCTGTGGATACCTGACTAGTCTACGCTCTCTGAATACCTGACTAGTCTACACTCTGTGGATACCTGACTAGTCTACGCTCTGTGGATACCTGACTAGTCTACACTCTGTGGATACCTGACTAGTCTACGCTCTCTGAATACCTGACTAGTCTACGCTCTGTGGATACCTGACTAGTCTACGCTCTGTGGATACCTGACTAGTCTACACTCTCTGGATACCTGACTAGTCTACACTCTGTGGATACCTGACTAGTCTACATTCTCTGGATACCTGACTAGTCTACACTCTCTGGATACCTGACTAGTCTACACTCTCTGGATACCTGACTAGTCTACACTCTCTGGATACCTGACTAGTCTACACTCTGTGGATACCTGACTAGTCTACACTCTGTGGATACCTGACTAGTCTACACTCTCTGGATACCTGACTAGTCTACACTCTGTGGATACCTGACTAGTCTACACTCTCTGGACACCTGACTAGTTTACTCTCTCTCCTCCTGAGACCAGACAGAGCTGCAGCCAGGCTCCAGACTAACTGAAACTACTTCTTCCCTTACATCTGCAGGGAGCTCTAGGATTGGGCAAAACCCATCATGTGACTGTATCTGTAGCCTCTGATTGGTTGTGTGTGAGGGGCGGGAGTTGTGTGAGGTAGCCTCCACAGGGATTGGATGTTGGATTGTGATAGGCCACAGCATAGAGCTTTGGCTTTCAGCTGACCCTGAGTATTGTACTGAAGAACAGTGACACCAAGTGGCGGGAGTTGTATACTACAGTTACCTATTGCAGTGCATACAGATATACAGGATACCAACCTATACCTGCTAGGAAAAGACAGTGGACCCCATTCCGGAACATTGCGTATGTCCTGCAGGAAGTGGTGTATTCTCTCCAGTACTTATCAGCTGCTGTATGCCCTGCAGGAAGTGGTGTATTCTCTCCAGTCTGACACAGTGCTCTCTGCTGCCACCTCTGTCCATGTCAGGAACTGTCCAGAGCAGGAGAGGTTTTCTGTGGAGATTTGCTGCTGCTCTGGACAGTTCCTGACATGGACAGAGGTGGCAGCAGAGAGCACTGTGTCAGACTGGAGAGAATACACCCCTTCCTGCAGAACATACAGCAGCTGATAAGTACTGGAAGATTGGATAATTTTTTTTATAGAAGTAAATTACAAATCTGTATAACTTTCGGACACCAGGTGATGTGAAAGAATTTTTTTTGAACAACCCTTTTACCTTGTATGTGAATGGAGTATAATAGATTGTATAAGGTAAAGCAGCAGACTATCTCATCCATTTATAATCTCGTACGATCTCGTACATTTATAATCAGGGTCTTGTCTTCACCCGTCTCCATCTTGTCAGAATTCATGTCTCTTTCTTTATAAACGTCATGTAATAACCCTCCGGCATCGCGGACGGCCTCGGTATCGCATTTCGGAGATCTTTGGGGCCGACGCATCTTATTTACACCCGGCGGGGGGGCAGAAACCTCCATGACTGTCTTTGTTAACCTTGAATCTGATGAACGTGGCGGCTTATCTGGCTGCAGCCGGGCGCTGTGCATTCTGTTGACATTGTGTGATGTGATTGCCTGCGCTCAGCTAGGATTACAATTTCCCCAACAATGTGGCTGACCTCCACCTTCCATTTCAGAGGAACCTCTAAGCCGCACGGAAATTATCTAGTTGTGGCAGCGACGACTTGTAAATCTGATAAACGTTCCATCATGGTCCTGACACAGCCGGCGAGTGCGGAGCTCCTCCCGCTCAGGGATCCGGCCTGACAAACCCTCCATGAGCTCCGCAAACACATTCCCGCTATATTCCCCTCCGATCTCTCCCAGGCGGTCGGCCTATTGGATTAGCGGCTCTTTCTATAAGAACTCCCGCCGGCCTTTATAATCTCTATAATCTTGGAAGGAAATGAAGCTTCATCTTCTGGCTTCCGCATTTCCTTCTGCAATACGAACGTTTTCCTAATGAAAATGGCAAGTTTTTAAAAAATCTCAAAGGCAAAAAAGTCAACATATATGTAATTGTAGGAATTAAAGGGATACTCCAGAGCAAATGAAATGCTGGATGTCCTGCAGGAAGTGGCGTATTCTCTCCAGTCTTCCAGTACTTACCAGCTGCTGCATGTCCTGCAGGAAGTGGTGTATTCTCTCCAGTCTGACACAGCGCTCTCTGCTCCCACCTCTGTCCAGACCAGCAGCAAATCCCTTTAGGACCACTCAGGCTCCGGGCTCTTTAGGACCGCTCATGTTCTGGAGTCTCTAGGACCGCTCAGACTCTGTGGTTTTTAGAACTGCTCGGGCTCTGTGGACTTTAGGACCGCTCAGGCTCCGGGCTCTTTAGGACTGCTCAGGCTCCGGGATCTTTAGGACCGCTCAGGCTCCGGGGTCTTTAGGACCGCTCAGGCTCCGGGTCTTAAGGACCGCTCAGGCTCCAGGGTCTTTAGGACCTCTAAGGCTCCGGGGTCTTTAGGACCGCTCAGGCTCCAGGGTCTTTAGGACCTCTAAGGCTCCGGGGTCTTTAGGACCGCTCAGGCTCCAGGGTCTTTAGGACCTCTAAGGCTCCGGGGTCTTTAGGACTGCTCAGGCTCCGGGGTCTTTAGGACCGCTCAGGCTCCGGGTCTTTAGAACCGCTCAGGCTCCAGGCTCTTTAGAACCGCTCAGGCTCCGGGGTCTTTAGGACCGCTCAGGCTCCGGGGTCTTTAGGACCGCTCAGGCTCCGGGGTCTTTAGGACCGCTCAAGCTCCGGGGTCTTTAGGACCGCTCAAGCTCCGGGGTCTCTAGGACTGCCCAGGCTCCGAAGTCTTTAGGACCACTCAGGCTCCGGGGTCCTTAGGACCGCTCAGGCTCCGGGTCTTTAGGACCGCTCAGGTTCCGGAGTCTCTAGGACCGCCCAGGCTCCGGGTCTTTAGGACCGCCCAGGCTCCAGGTCTTTAGGACCGCCCAGGCTCCGGGTCTCCGGGGTCTGGATATACCTATAATGTCTATAATATCGGCACATGTTATAGCTACAATATTTTTGCTATATTCCCTGAATCTGGATGAGTATCAGGCGAGGCCTCCGGAGTTGCGTCTATGAAGCGTCCACCTCTTACATCTGAATTATTTACATACAGTGGTGCTCACTCCGGGATCCATTGTTATCCCACATCTGCTCTCAGCTTATTGTGGCAATGTGGTCGCTCCGCCGCCGCGCTCACCAACCCTGTAATTGTGACGCTTCCCCACGCGGGAGATTTCAGGCTTTTGTGTCTTATAAACAACGTCTTTGAGAAAAGGAGATTTGTGAAACTATAACGGTATGAGGGCGACATTTGTATGAATGCAGTCCTGCTGGGCCGGGGGAGGGCCGCAGCTCAGGGTCACCAGCCGTAGACCTCATAGATGACGGATTCGGATGGAGAAGCCGAGAAGGTGAGAGATTTTGGAGAGAGACTGACGCTTCCCTTTTTTTTAAGATTTACAGGGTGCAAAGTCATTATGTTTAATGATGGTGATTCTTATTTTATGAGATGTCTTTGCAGTCGAGGCTACGAGGCATGGCGCCAGCTCCGCTAACCACAGGACACTTCATACTCTGCACTTAAACAATCATAAGGAGCAAGGACAGTCATGACGCTTTACGCATTGAGTGAGATACCAAAAATTACTGTTATTATTAAAGGGGTACTCCGGAGAATTATTTATTGATTTTTTTAAAATCACCTGGTGTCTGGGTAAAGGCTGGAGAGTAAAAATACGGACATGAAGGCTCCAAATGGCAATCTAATATAGGAAAGTCAGAGCCATGCAGTTATTCTGCGCTCGGCTCGGTGCGACCAGCTGCAGCCCTCACTCCCTCCCATTGACTTGCGCCATTTGCAGATACATTTCTCAACCAAATGGAACAAGCCTGAAAGATTTAGTGGAATATTGTGGCCGTCCGGTCATCTCCATTCATCACTGTAATTCCTGCGCCCCGTCACAGTCTCCTTTATTGCCCACTATGATATGAGCGCTCTGATGATTATTACGCCGATGACCATTTCATCCCATTCTCTGCGCACTTTACTGGTAGGTTGTGATTGATGCGTTTAATCAATGCGACGAAGCACTTCACTTCCAACCATGGGAGCGCGGCTCCTCGATATCTCTGAGTCAGCAGATATGAACATGATACACGATCACCCGTCTACAAACTTTCTCCGTGACGTCTCCTTTTGGTTTATTTAATTTTTTAGGAAATTGTGTTCTGATGTGAAGAATAAGGCGACTTCTCTCTAATATACACAGCGAGGCGACTTCTCTCTAATATACACAGCGAGGCGACTTCTCTCTAATATACACAGCGAGGCGACTTCTCTCTAATATACACAGCGAGGTGACTTCTCTCTAATATACACAGCGAGGTGACTTCTCTAATATACACAGTGAGGCGACTTCTCTCTAATATACACAGCGAGGCGACTTCTCTCTAATATACACAGCGAGGCGACTTCTCTCTAATATACACAGCGAGGCGACTTCTCTCTAATATACGCAGCGAGGCGACTTCTCTCTAATATAAACAGCGAGGCGACTTCTCTCTAATATAAACAGCGAGGCGACTTCTCTAATATACACAGCGAGGCGACTTCTCTCTAATATACACAGCGAGGCGACTTCTCTCTAATATACACAGCGAGGTGACTTCTCTCTAATATACACAGCGAGGCGACTTCTCTCTAATATACACAGCGAGGCGACTTCTTTTTCCTAATATCTATAAAATAGAGACATTGATAAAAATCTGCACATTTTTTTTAGGTACAACGTGCACTCGCCTTCATATATCACCCGGCTGCCATTGTTCCATGTTTCCATGCTGGTCATCCATTTTACTGTGTATTATACTCAGGGGAATCACATTATTATGACCACTTTCTACTTTTGCCATCGGCAGAATATATATCATGAAGGAGTCAGCTGTGGTGAGCGGCTCGGTGGGTACATAAGGGATGTGATATATACCTCGCTGCTGTTATGGGTTATAGGAATGATTTAGTTGCACAAAAGGATGATTATTGGCCTTAAGGCAGCATCTGTAGGACCATCTGGATGATGATGTGGGTTCTATGGACCCTCCAGCAGCTGTGGGACCACCTGGATGGTGCTGTAGGCTCTATGGATCCTCCAGCAGCTGTGGGACCATCTGGGTGGTGGTGTAGGCTCTATGGATCCTCCAGCAGCTGTGGGACCACCTGGATGGTGGTGTAGGCTCTATGGATCCTCCAGCAGCTGTGGGACCATCTGGGTGGTGGTGTAGGCTCTATGGATCCTCCAGCAGCTGTGGGACCACCTGGATGGTGGTGTTGGCTCTATGGATCCTCCAGCAGCTGTGGGACCACCTGGATGGTGGTGTAGGTTCTATTGACCCTCCAGCAGCTGTGTGACCACCTGGGTGGTGGTGTTGGCTCTATGGATCCTCCAGCAGCTGTGGGACCATCTGGGTGGTGATGTTGGCTCTATGGACCCTCCAGCAGCTGTGGGACCACCTGGGTGGTGGTGTTGGCTCTATGGATCTTCCAGCAGCTGTGGGACCATCTGGGTGGTGCTGTTGGCTCTATGGATCCTCCAGCAGCTGTGGGGGCACCTGGATGGTGATGTTGGCTCTATGGAGGGATGAAGTCAGCAAGGCTCCAGTTACCTGTGACACCTACCAGAACCTTAATGAGTCACTCCAGGCCCATCTAGCTGCTGTTCATGCTACACATGATGCTGTGTCTCGACTGTGTATTCTGACCCAAGCCTCTCTCCTAGACAACTTTTCTGTTCACTCTTTTGTACTCTCCTATTGCTGCCAACCTGCCCATCTGACTGTATTGGACTTTGCCTTGTCCCTTGTTCTGCTCAGGCTCTCCAGTGTATGACCTGGCCTCCTGACTATGTCTACCTACCTGACCCCTTGGTGCCCCACCCCACTATCATCTTCTCTCCTGGGACCACTCTTTGGGTAGTAACCTGGTGTCCAGCAGAAGTCAATCTTCTGAATCCCGTAACAGGATAAAAGGTGAAGACTCAGAGAGCACTTAGACTCCGCTACCAGACGTGGCCCAAAACCAAACTGGTTCGGTAGCACAGTGGGTCCACACCATTGCCTATTACAAACACTGTAGATTAGAGATGAACAAGCTGGCTGAGGTTGGGCTTCATAACAACCAGAACTATCGGCTTTTGAATCTAGCTGTCTTCCTGTTATGTGTCCACCTTCCCCGTAGACAGGGAAAACAACGGGATTAAGAAGCCAATGGTTTGGGTTGGTATGAACCTTAAATCACT
Source organism: Dendropsophus ebraccatus (assembly GCF_027789765.1). Taxonomy (NCBI): domain Eukaryota; kingdom Metazoa; phylum Chordata; class Amphibia; order Anura; family Hylidae; genus Dendropsophus; species Dendropsophus ebraccatus. The sequence continues at coordinate 4,435,015 of NC_091465.1, read as the reverse complement.
GCCCAAAGGAATACGATAAAACTTAACGTTTATTTAATAATTAAAATACTGATCATCAAATGTGAGGAGTGATGCAAAAACAACCATCACCAAACCCAAAAAAGCAAAAAAATTGAGAAAAAAACGCACACAAATTAGTGTACCAACCGTCCAGATTTGTTTATGCCAGTATAATTCTTGGACTTACATATCCACGTACCTATGTAATATAGGAAACAGATAGACACACCCACCCTAGACGCCCCACACGTCCATCATTATCTGCCCCGAGTCACTGGCATCATCATAAATAGGACAGGGACCCCCATCCATTGTGTCTTTCTGTTTCCTATATTACATAGGTACGTGGATATGTAAGTCCAGGAATTATACTGGCATAAACAAATCTGGACGGTTGGTACACTAATTTGTGTGCGTTTTTTTCTCTTTATTTTTTTGCTTTTTTGGGTTTGGTGATGGTTGTTTTTGTATCACTCCTCACATTTGATGATCAATATTTTACTTAATAAATAAACGTTAAGTTTTAGCGTATTTCTTTGGGCAGTGATTTAATTTGAAATAGAAAGGAATAGACTATCAGAATTGGCAGTGATTTCTTGGTATGAACCTTAACCTCAGACGTCTCTCTCTCTCTGTATATCTCTACTGTAGATATTTTCATATAGTGACCATGTAGCCCTGTTATTCTGGCAGTGTATGGCAATATTATTTTGTGTGGCACTATGTGATTAGCGGTGCGGTGTTTGTGATGGCGGTAGGTGACAGATCACAGTAGGTTATCATATATGAATGGATGGGGTTTTGTTATATATCCTCATGACCACGAATGATGGCGGTACATCCGGGGGAAATAAAAACTGGATTTGCCCATAGCAATAAAGAGCTAGTCGACTATGTGAGTTTTGTCAGATCTGAAGAAGCGTAAACAGGATAATATGTATATTGAACAGGCAACGAAAAACATGTCACACAGCAAATTAATATAATTAGGCTGCTTAGACTGTAACGAGAAAATAAAGACCCACAACCTGGTGGAAATCAGCGCTCATCATCCGCACGCCGAGCCGCGGGACCCAGACGTATTATTTCTATTAGTCAAATTTGTTTTGGCTTCTACAGAAGTTAAACATTGTCAGTAATAAAACAGAAGCAAAAAGCCTGGACGTGTCTCCAGAAGTTTTCATAGTAGAAGGAAAAACAGAAAATCCTGCGGATCATCGCCCATTGGACCCGGTGACGGACCGGCATGCAACAGTCGTCTTATCTGGAAGCTAAAACCCCAAACTCTTTCTACTGCGGATACTATTTCACCTCAGTTATGGGAAGTCCTAACTGACTCAGCCACACTCGATATAGCAGCCATACAATGTATACTAGAGATGGCCACACATATATATGGCCCTTTCCACTAAAGTCTATGGCAGTCCTAGAGCCAAACCTCCCTTATACTTCAGAGAATGAATGTGTCTCCACTTCTTCTTAGCTGGATAAGACCCGAGAACACTCATTGGATGATTTCCATTTTCTTCTTCTAAAAAGTCTAAAGGTGACAACAGGCATTAGATCTTGGCTCCCTGGGTAGTCTCATTCTCCGGCTTCCATAGAATATTAGGATTAAAATCCAACATGTGATGTCGGGCGAGGGTCAGGCCCTATTACACTTAATGATTATCGGCCTTACTTGGCTGATTAATGGGACATGTTAAAAGGACGTGCACAATGTCGGCTGATTGTGGTCTCTGAACATGTTGAAAGATCCCGATCATGACAGTGATGGTAGCACCAGCAGCAGACCGCTGCTGACTTCAATGGGCAGTCAGAATGATCTAAGGATCGTTCAAGAGGACCCCTCCTACAGCTCCCTGCCGCCACTCCCACAGCTCCTTGAAGCCCCTTCCACTGTTCCCTGCGATCCCTCCCGCAGCTCATTGAGGCCCCTCCCACAGCTCCTCTAAGCCCCTCCTGAAGCTTCTCTTGGCCACTCCCACAGCTCCCTGTGTCCCCTCCTACAGCTCTTCGCAGCCCCTCCTGCAGCTGTCTTTGGCCCCTCCCATAGCTCCCCGTGGCCGCTTCCTCTCTGCTCACTGTCTTTCTTGTAATAGCACAGACAGCGAGCGGGGAACAAGGAGGAAGCGAGTGCTGACCCGCCTGGTCAGCTCATGCTTCCCTCTGACTATCTTGCAGTGTAATACGTCCTTCCATATACAGGCCAAGAAAACCCCCATATACCATAGATGGTTGGCTGGTTCTGCCAAAATCGGTGCCCAAGTGAATGGCCAGTTTTAGGGTTGTGTCCATGGTGGACATGTTGGATTTTGTTTGCATAGTGATATACTTCCAAACATACAGTCCGGTGAAGCATGCCACCATTTTATTTCTTACGACTTGAGAGAAATGGTATATGGAGTTACCATAGATTCTTGTGGGATCATGGAAAACTATGGCGGCCCAAGAATGGAGCCACAATACGGCCTTGTGTCTGGGCCCATAGAGGCTTATAAACTCGTCTGTGTGTCTCCCAGACGGCCACTCTTCATTCTGCCTCCTAGCAACGCACTAGGTTGTACACACAGCGCCCCCTGTTGGCTGTAATTAGTATGGCAGCTCAGCCCCATTCACATGAAATCTTCAGGGTTGTGGGAGGAAATATCCATTCTCCGTCTCGGTGTCGTAAGTAACATGTTTTTACGCGGGATGTAATCGCTGTTTTAGCTTTTCCACCGAACTTGATTTTCTTGGAATTTACAATTCGCCCAATAAAAGAAAAAAAAAAGAAAAAACATTTGAAAAACGTTCAGTGACATTGAAGTGTGAAAAGTAAGTCTGGCAAGTTTTTGGGGGTCGGCCTATTTACCCATATGGCGGAGCATTCTCTCCCTTCCATTGTAATCTTACAGTAAGAGTAAACAGAACGAGGTAAGAATGGATTCCATGGGATTCATGATTATTCAGCGGCACAGATGGTTTCTGCTCTCCCGTAATGGGACACAATATCATTGTTTAAAGTTTCATTGAACTTCAGTCTTTTCCTCCCGCTCTCTGAATTATTTACAGGATTGGGTGGCTGCCGTTTGCCAGATGTCTCATGTTTAACTGAGGACGGCGGATCTGAAAGCCACATAATGGGCTCTCCAGTCCCAGTCATTGTCGCCCACTTGTATGGAGATATTCGGGCAGCAGGTGCTCGGAGATAATACCGTATATCCAGGCTCCGGACGCCGCACGCAGAGATCTTCAATTCTTAATATTATCGTTCCCATTACAGAGAAACATTTCTATATCACCAATATATTTTACTATACTGCACCCCGAGGCCTCGTCCCTCCAAACATCCGGGGGAAGAAGCAGATTGTAGGATCCAAACACAATCCATACTCACTGGTGGTCTGCTGTAGAATACACGGACAAAGGCTATTACAGCTATACATGTACTATAGTCTATATTACAGCTATACATGTACTATATTGTGTATTATAGTCTATATTATATCTATACATGTGTCTATAGTCTAATATAGCTATACATGTTTTATTTTCAACACTAGGTGCGAAGGAAATCTAAGCTGAGACAAAACTAAGCTGTTGTGTGTGTGATGATAAGGAGGAGGTTGCTGGAAAGTGATCTGTACAGCACTGCAGTGTCATGTGACACAAGACAGTAGACAAGCTCATAGCTCAGCTTCCCCCTCCCTGTGCAATGACCTTTTAAAAGATCACAGAGGACACCCAGTGATGTTTCTCATACACGTCAATGGGACAGGTCTTGTCCATTGTTTACTATGTTAATGGGGCTTGCTGTAAAGCATCACTAAATGCTGTTAAAGACTGTTATGGCAAGATGGCCGCCCCCATAATAATGTGCTAAAAATTAAATTAAACTACTACTAAAACTACAGTCAGAAAATAGTAACCCATCTCCAATCAGTAACAGAAATGTTGGCAATCCATTGCTTTTCAGATCAATAGCCAACCTGCCAAAATGGCCGAGCCTGGCGACTTGTAGGACACATATATGGCGCCTTAATGCACTTCAGATTCAGATGAATATGTCAGAAATAAATTATCCCCCCCCCCCCCATTCCCCTGACACAACCAGAAGCCCAATATTCTCCGCTATTCCTCCCTTGCCCGCGGCCGCCGTCGCTTCTCCATCGCGTTTGTTTAGCAAACGTCACAAATGGAAAATTGAGTAAATTCACCCGGAGAAGAGAAAATATTGCTGAGCCCTGAAATGTCAGAAAAGTGAGAGATTTGTAAGTCATTGCATTATGCTGTAAACGTTCCTATTTGTCACTGATCTCCTGTTATCGTCTCCGTAATACAAGCAGATAAGGATAAAGAGGCTTCACACGCATGTCGCCGGATGGTATTTACATGCTGAATTACCCCTCCAATCACAAAGGCCAGAGATGTGCCGAGCGGGAGGTAATAGAGAGCGTTCTCCTGGAGAGCTCGCTCAGGTGGAGGAGACGTGCGCAGGAATATAAGGAGAGAACGCTGGAGAGATTGATATAACAGGTGACAGATGTAACCCAGAGTACATGGCTGCTAGAGGTTTAATAAAGGCCCCGACTCGTCCTCTTCTGCCGCTGCTTATTGTGCGGCTTTCTAGCTCTAGTTTACATACATGTCACAAATAGAATAGTAAATGCAGTATTGGACTGGAGTACTTTATGCCCACCCTTCAGGCCTACATCCGAATTTCTGCCCTCAACAGTATAGTAAAGCCCCTCTGTACTCAGCATTGTTAGGGCATCTCTGCAGCCTCTATAGTGTATGGCTACCTCCACATTATTAGGCCCCCTCTGTGCCTCCTATAGTATTAGGCCCCCTCTGTAGCCTCTCCATATTATTAGCCCCCCCTCTGTGCCTCCTATAGTATTAGGCCCCCTCTGTAGCCCCTCCACATTATTAGGCCCCCTCTGTGCCTCCTATAGTATTAGGCCCCCTCTGTAGCCCCTCCATATTATTAGCCCCCTCTGTGCCTCCTATAGTATTAGGCCCCCTCTGTAGCCTCTCCATATTATTAGCCCCCTCTGTGCCTCCTATAGTATTAGGCCCCCTCTGTAGCCTCTCCATATTATTAGCCCCCCTCTGTGCCTCCTATAGTATTAGGCCCCCTCTGTAGCCCCTCCACATTATTAGCCCCCCTCTGTGCCTCCTATAGTATTAGCCCCCCTCTGTAGCCCCTCCATATTATTAGCCCCCCTCTGTGCCTCCTATAGTATTAGGCCTTCTCTGTAGCCCCTTTATATTAATAGGCCCCCCATAGAGCACCTTTGTGATCCCTGCACAGTGCTATGCCCCCATTTCCCTCTCTGTGTAGTATGAGGCCCCGTTTGTGCTTCCTATACACTATTTGGCTTCCCTGAGCCCCTGTATTGTATTATACTAAACTGAAGAAAACGCACCTCTCCTGGTTCCCCATCAAGTCTCTGTATCCTCTGCCCACCAGGGATCACTGCAGGCAGAAGATGGGGATTCATACAACTCAGTATGATGACATCTATGTGCTGGCCATTATTAAAGGGGAACGTTATTTTGAGGCCTGTAACAAATATATTAAAACAGTTAATATGGATGAATTAAGTTCAAACTACAGAAACCCTACTGACCCAGAGGAGGCATAAATCCCTGTGAGGCAGACGCCAATTGCCCCAACACAGGGACTGGGACTCCAATGGCTTCAGAAAAATCCCTGGATCAGCGTCCTATCACATGTAATCTAGTGCCCAGAACTTATAATATTATATTTTTCAAGAAAAGCATCCAGACCTCCCTTAAACCCAATGCACAGCGTGGAAGGGTTAGTTCCCTGCATCCATCTTGCGGTCTCCTCCTTGTACCGCTGTTCTGGTCACACAGAGTCCACCCAGGGTCCAGTAATGGATCGGGAGTTATGGGATTACTTTATGTTGTGAGGCACTCAGCTCTTACCATAACCGGGGTTGTGATGGTGATAGACAAAAGCTTACCGATTAATTAAATTGTTCCATTCATCTAATGCTCTGACCCCTCAAGGTCTGGTGCCCGTAGCCCTGGGATTTGTTCTGCGGGGCCTGAATCCTATAGCGCTATGATGCCCCATGTGGTATCAGCATCTGTTCTGATTCCTTTCTATCGTAGATAGCAGAAAATGTTACAGCAGCTCTTCTATGGGATTGGACCATATGATCTCGCCTTCACCCCCCCCCCAACATGAATGAGCCTTGGGCCCTCCATTCCCTGCCCCAATAGTCCTTCCTTGGACACTGTTGGTCGGTACTGAACACTATATACCGGGGACCCCACAAGGCCGGCGGTGCTGGAGATGCTGTGTCCCCGGTGTCTACTCATCGCTATACGGCCCAGTCACATTAGCTGAAATCCTTACAGTCCCACTTGTATCATGGATCCATAAACTTCAAAGACCGGCCAGATGCTCAGACGCCATTGTGTATTTTCTCATCTTTGGGTAGGTTTTCCACACCCTTGTTAAAGGGGATTATCCAAAATTAAAAGAACATGGCTTCCCCTGGTCCCCGGTCCTGGGTTTGGTACTGTAGCCACGGTTAACTCTTGCCATCCTGAATTGTGGCCGTTACCTGGATGAGACACTTAAGGTCCCGTGATTGCAGCCTGCCATTAGCGGGGACTGTAATCACTTGCCTATGGCACTCCCGTAAGCTGTCTCATGAGTGGGCCACCTCCTCCATAGAGCGGCTCGGAGCTGGATGACGGAGATCAGGCTGCGGCGCTCACAGCTGAGACAACATCATTATGATTTCAGGGTAATTGCACAAAATGACTTTGGTTTGGATCCCAATCAGCCGTCCTTTATTCTGGAGGAAGCGAAAAAGTCATTGTTCAACTGCAAAAATCCTGGAATCCGAAATATCCGAAGAGAACAAAGAAGTAGGGAGCAGCGCGGCCATTCAGCTCCGGCGGCACAATGAGGACGAGGTGGCGGTGGTAGACGCTGATTGGGGACCAGCTCTTGATTATCGCCATTTAGTATCAAACATCGGCAGGGAAATAAACATCAGGAGCCATACAAATGGCCGCGCTAATTCCCTCTGACAGCCGCTAATCGAATTGTTTTCTTTGACTATGTGCAATGTAAAATTATTATAAAGATCTGCGAGAAAATCAGGGAGAAATTCATCTTCGGATTATAAGTTGTCATCTTCCTCTTGTGCGTATTAGCGTGATTAATTCCAATGCCTCTTTAGTCTCATCCGGGCTCTCTTTCATTCATCATGTTCTACGCTGATTGAAACAGACAATCTTCTATTGTGAGGCCGGTTCTGCTGACGCTACCAGGGTTGGCCTCCGCTCTGCCAAACCCGGTGGCCAGCTCTATGTACAGGATAGGTTCATGTTAGGAGATTCCAGAGATCACATGGCAGATATAGGCAGCATATACTTGGGGTAAGAGGGGTACCCCCCCCCCCCCCCCGTGACTTTGTACATGTGCCCCCCCCCCCCCACAAAATTGGATTGTACCCATGCTTTTTGTATTGGGACCAAAGGGATACTAAGAGTGTCATTAAGACAAAAGGAGACTTAAAGGGGTACTCTGACGAAAATCTTTTTCTTTCAAATCAACTGGTTTCAGAAAGTTATATAGATTTGTAATTTACTTCTATTTAAAAGTCACCAGTCTTCCAGTACTTATCAGCTGCTGTATGTCCTGCAGGAAGTGGTGTACTCTCTTCAGTGTGACACAGTGCTCTCTGCTGCCACCTCTGTCCATGTCAGGAACTGTCCAGAGCAGGAGAGGTTTTCTATGGGGATTTGCTGCTGATCTGGACAGTTCCTGACATGGACAGAGGTGGCAGACTGGAGAGAATACACCACTTCATGCAGGACATACAGCAGCTGATAAGTACTGGAAGACTGGAGATATTTAAATGGAAGTAAATTACACATCTCTGGCACTTTCTGAAACCAGTTGATTTGAAAGAAAAATTTTCGCTGGAGTACCCCTTTAAAGGCCATTCTTGCTGTACTTGGAATGCTGGGAAGAAAGGATATGCAAAATAGCTCTGACACCACTTTAAGAAGGTGGCCCTGAAACAGCTGCAGGTAGTATTTCTGTTTGGAGGGATTTTTGATTTGGCCCATAATTAGAGTTGAAGAAACTTTGATCATTCTTTGGTTTATCCATTCTTTTCGATTACCAGCGGCTGCTGAAGTCGGATGCCGCCCTAAGGAGTCCTGGAAAACATGGATACAGCTATAGGAAGTATCCTCAGCTCTACTAATACAGGGAAACCTTGGATTATGTGCATAATTTGTTTCGGGAACATACTTGTAATCCGAATCACACGTATATCAAAGTGGATTTTCCCATAAGAGATAACTGAAATGCAGAGAATTTGTTCCAAAGCCCACAAATCAGGGGTAGGATGTTCTGTATCAGTAAAGAAGGGGTTAATCAGTTAACTCTCCCTCCACACACAACTCCCCGGGTGGCTGCAGACCTGCTGGTCCTAGTGCCGGCTTCCTGCAGCAACCATTAGTGAAGGGGTTAATTCAGGGGTAAGAGGGAAGGAGGGGTCATATACCACCAGGCACCATGTGAAGGCAAGATGGTGGGAGATGCCCGGATGAGGTGGTTGGCGATGGAGGACCACTGTACTGTACTGGTGGGTCCCCGTACAGGCATTCCGTGCAGTCTGGTGCTGGTGCCTCAGGGCTGTATTTCCCAGTATGTACCCAAGAGACAGTGTCTAGGGTGGCCATGCTGATAAGAAAAAAGTGTATTCGTTTTAATGTAGCTACTGCCGCCATGTTGTGGCCTGAAAATGTTTTTCCCCACTTTTTGTTAAATCCTCATGGTACGTTGCCATATCCTGTCAGGGCAGCTGTCACCAAGGAATAAGGTGTCAGGGTCAGCAAGAGCTAAGGTGAGAGGGCACTATGCCTACATGATGGTGAGCGTCGTGGTGCTCATAAAGGGGAGTGCTAAAAATGACAGTGTTTAGGGCTATTGAGGAACATAGGGGTGATGCTGCAGGAAGAGACAGGGAAACCTGTTCTAGAAGTCTAGGCTGGGGGACGAGGATTCCAGAGCTAGCTGCGGATCATGGGAAATGCGGGGGTGGGACCTGAGGACTGTGTACGGTAACGCCCCTGAGGAGTTACCAGGACCATATAAAGTCTGACATATTGTGTGTCCAGAATGAGAGTACGTGTAGCCTGCCCTAAGGGTGGTCCTAAGAAGGTGTCCTAGGTGAGAAGTTCTGGCAATGGAGGAGCAAAGGAGAAAATCTACAGGGTCTCAGGAGAAGAGGCTAAGACTTGGCACATTTCTTGGGGAAGTTGTAACAACCGGGATCACATTACCAAAACTTTTACAAGTTCCGTGCACGGTCTGTAACTGCAACGGACTTCGCAATTCCTACCATCATCATTCATAAAGATGCCAGAAGCTCTGAAACAGATTAAATCTTTGCGGTACTGTACTGACACAGCCACATGAATGATGCCAGGATCTCTGCAGTCCATTCCGTTGCACATCGGCTGTAGTTATGGACTGTGCTCGGAACATGTGAATGTAGCCTCAGTCTACTTATATGTGTAGCTGGGAGGCAGCTTACTGACACAGAAACCTTCCCTTTATGCTCTTTGGCTACAGGGATGTTCCTACTGGACATGTTGGTATTTATGGGTGAGGAGCACTGAGGTTGGTGTCTGCCCATCCCTGGGGTTACTGGACATGTTGGGATATATGGGTGAGGAGCACTGAGGTTGGTGTCTGCCCATCCCTGGAGATACTGGACATGTTGGGATTTATGGGTGAGGAGCACTGAGGTTGGTGTCTGCCCATCCCTGGGGTTACTGGACATGTTGGTATTTATGGGTGAGGAGCACTGAGGTTGGTGTCTGCCCATCCCTGGAGATACTGGACATGTTGGGATATATGAGTGAGGAGCACTGAGGTTGGTGTCTGCCCATCCCTGGAGTTACTGGACATGTTGGGATATATGGGTGAGGAGCACTGAGGTTGGTGGCTGCCCATCCCTGGAGATACTGGACATGTTGGGCTATATGGGTGAGGAGCACTGAGGTTGGTGTCTGCCCATCCCTGGAGTTACTGGACATGTTGGGATATATGGGTGAGGAGCACTGAGGTTGGTGGCTGCCCATCCCTGGAGATACTGGACATGTTGGGATATATGTTCCGTGCACGGTCTGTAACTGCAACGGACTTCGCAATTCCTACCATCATCATTCATAAAGATGCCAGAAGCTCTGAAACAGATTAAATCTTTGCGGTACTGTACTGACACAGCCACATGAATGATGCCAGGATCTCTGCAGTCCATTCCGTTGCACATCGGCTGTAGTTATGGACTGTGCTCGGAACATGTGAATGTAGCCTCAGTCTACTTATATGTGTAGCTGGGAGGCAGCTTACTGACACAGAAACCTTCCCTTTATGCTCTTTGGCTACAGGGATGTTCCTACTGGACATGTTGGTATTTATGGGTGAGGAGCACTGAGGTTGGTGTCTGCCCATCCCTGGGGTTACTGGACATGTTGGGATATATGGGTGAGGAGCACTGAGGTTGGTGTCTGCCCATCCCTGGGGTTACTGGACATGTTGGGATGTATGGGTGAGGAGCACTGAGGTTGGTGTCTGCCCATCCCTGGGGTTACTGGACATGTTGGTATTTATGGGTGAGGAGCACTGAGGTTGGTGTCTGCCCATCCCTGGAGATACTGGACATGTTGGGATATATGAGTGAGGAGCACTGAGGTTGGTGTCTGCCCATCCCTGGAGTTACTGGACATGTTGGGATATATGGGTGAGGAGCACTGAGGTTGGTGGCTGCCCATCCCTGGAGATACTGGACATGTTGGGCTATATGGGTGAGGAGCACTGAGGTTGGTGTCTGCCCATCCCTGGAGTTACTGGACATGTTGGGATATATGGGTGAGGAGCACTGAGGTTGGTGGCTGCCCATCCCTGGAGATACTGGACATGTTGGGATATATGGGTGAGGAGCACTGACGTTGGTGTCTGCCCAACCCTGGAGATACTGGACATGTTGGGATATATGGGTGAGAAGCACTGAGGTTGGTGGCTGCCCATCCCTGGAGATACTGGACATGTTGGGATATATGGGTGAGAAGCACTGAGGTTGGTGGCTGCCCATCCCTGGAGATACTGGACATGTTGGGATATATGGGTGAGGAGCACTGAGGTTGGTGTCTGCCCATCCCTGGAGATACTGGACATGTTGGGATATATGGGTGAGGAGCACTGAGGTTGGTGTCTGCCCATCCCTGGAGATACTGGACATGTTGGGATGTATGGGTGAGGAGCACTGAGGTTGGTGTCTGGGGCTCTGGGCCTGGTTACTGTATCCGGTCTTGTATGTTCTCCATGATTTATGGGCTCTCTGTGTGCTCGATGACCAGGAGGAGCCCATGATGGAGGATTATCCGGCGGCGGCTTTGTTCCTGTACGGAGCGGCTGGCTGCGGAGCACGTCTGGGCATTGTGCATCATGTGATGCAATAATCATCTTAGTGCCACTTTCAGATCAGATTCCAATTTAAACAAGAGGCTTTCAGCTCGGCATGAATACTCATTATACTTTTGATGTTTACCATTTATTATGCCTTTTTATCCATCGCAGATTATAAACAAAGCGCTGTCATTTTTTATGCATCGCGCGTCCGAGATCATATCAAAAGAATGAACAAAACAATCTGTATTATTGATTGCTCTTTGTTTTCCATTTTTTATTGTCCTCTGGATTGTAAATGAATTGTGGTAGCAGCTCGGTGTCCTTCAGCGTTCTCCATGATTTGCCTCGTGCTCGGCGCGGGACATTGATTATACTGACGCAATTCAGATGAAATAATTGATGAATGACGGAGGAGATTTGGCCTGGGTCTCCTCGCAGCTAATATTTCAGTTACAGTAGTATGTATCAGTGTCTATGTTATTCTAGAGGAGTCACTTCGGTTCACGGGGGGTTTATTTCTATTATTTCCCCCCTCCGCCGCGTCATCAGCTGCTCAGCCGCGATTGGCTGAGCATAACTGTGCTCAGCCAATCGCGGCTGAGCACAGTTGTGACGCGGCGGAGGGGGGACGGCGGCAGGGATTCGCCCCTCCGTCCGAAGATGACGTTTGGCACAAAATGGCGGACGGCCCTCAACACGGATCAGGTAATGTATAATGCACCACACACTTCCGGGTACACGGGTGGGGGTGGTGGGACACGGGAAGGGGGCGATTCACAGACATAACATACATTACAAAGTTGTATAACTTTGTAATGTGTGTTATTCTGTGAATAATTTTTTAGCGCTGCACTACCCCTTTAAAGGAGCATTCCAGGATTTTTTTTAAATTTATTTTTGCCTATATAATGGCCGCCAGCCAAAACTATGTCTGCAGTGTCATTTGATTCATCCCGGCTCTGCTGCATCCATACATCTCATTAGTTAATCTGGGTCATGTGACCTCTGATCAGCTGCCATCTTAACTCTCACATTTCAATCTGCATATTCTTCCTTTCAATCCCATGATGCAACAGCACATTGGTAACTCTAGTGGCAGGGGCGTAACTAGAAATGGCTGGGCCCCATAGCAAACTTTTAATTGGGCCCCCCCCCCCCCCCTCAACCGACCACTACGCCGTCAACACACCCAGCTCTACACAGGGTCTGTACTACCAGGGCCGGCCTTAGGGTAAATAGCGCCCTGTGCGAAACCTTTTTTCGCCCCCCCCCCCACCCCCTTTTAAGGTAACATAAAGCTCCTTCATTCTCGTACGAACCCGAACTCTCTGCAATGATTCCCGCTGTCTGCCCGCTCCGTGGAGAGGGTGGATACAGCCGGAGGACCGCCTGGAAAACTGGGATACAGCCATAGCCATAGCCATAGGCTATATCCCAGTTTTCCAGGCGGTCCTCCGGCTGTATCCATCCCTCTCCATGGAGCGGGCAGACAGCAGGAATCTGATGCCGAGCGTTCAGATTCATACGAACCCGAACCTCGGAAGATTCGGACCATCCCTACTGCAGACAACATGGAACACCCATCACTCAACCGCCTCCTCCACCATACACAGAACTAACCCCCCAGCTATTCACACAACTACCCTCCCCCTCCCCCCATGCACAAAACTATCCCCCAGCCTTACACACAACTACCCCCCCCATCCTTACACACAACTACCCTCCCCCCCCCCCAGCCATTCACACAACTACCCGACTACCCCCAAGCCATACAAACAAGTACCCCCCCAGCCCTCACACAATTACAAACTTTAAAGCCAAAGCCTGGAATGGATTTGAGATGAGGAGAAATCTCAGTCTTTCCTTAATGACCTGTTCTCTGTTTATAGTCTGTTTCTGACTTTGGCTTCAATAATCTGCTATATAAATCTGTCTGTGTAAAGTCACCCTTACAGATATCCTCCTCAGCAAGTACAATGTACATCTAATGCTGTGTTTCCATATTTGCATTCAGAATGCATTTTTAAACACATGGAAAACAAAGTCCCTATTGCAAGAGCCGTGGAATATTGCCCATAATCCCCACAGCATTGCACGGCTATTGGAGACGAAAGCGCAGTGTATCTTAGCTATCAGCCTCCCACCATAATTGGGCCGCGTTCAGGTCACCTCAGCTGGTGACTATGGTCAGACCGCGTCCTGCTGGTATACGCACATGTAACAGACCACAATAGTGCAGCATATCCCACTATTCAGTCGTTACATTTGTGTATATCAATGGGAAGTGGCCTGACCAGTCACTGGCTGACTACAATGAAAGTGAATGGGATCTGTCTTGGGGTGGGCTGCTGCTGCTGCTGATGTATGGCCCTGGCTGCACTCATCATGTCCTGTGTATTAGGACCCCCATAGTGTACACACCTATGGCCTCTCCTGCCTCCTTAGCTGTGACTTTTATTTATTACAGCAAGTCAGGTTTAACTCTTTCACTGCTTTTCCCCATATATTTCTGTGTCATTAGCTGCAGTGTAAGGGTTAAACCTCTCCTGCCCCAATAAATCAAAGTTACAGATAAGGAGACACAGCAGGAGAATGGTCTCATCCCCCTCTCCTCCTCCATCCCAGCTGTGACAGGACTGCTGCCCCCACCTCAGTGCTGTGCTGCCCCCACCTCAGTGCTGTGCTGCCCCCACCTCAGTGCTGTGCTGCCTCCACCTCAGTGCTGTGCTGCCTCCACCTCAGTGCTGTGCTGCCTCCACCTCAGTGCTGTGCTGCCCCCACCTCATTGCTGTGCTGCCCCCACCTCAGTGCTGTGCTGCCCCCACCTCAGTGCTGTGCTGCCCCCACCTCAGTGCTGTGCTGTCCCTGTCACAGCCCACTCCCAGCTACCTGACAGGATCACGGCATGAGCAGAGTTGGAGGTAAAGCAAGGATATTACTCACAGTCTGCTGCTGTTCTGTCAGGACGGGTCAGCCGGGGGAGGGGCGCTTTCTCTCTCTCTCTCTCTCTCTCTCTCTCTCTCTCTCTCTCTCTCGGCAGGAGGGGGGCGCTCTGGCAGACAGCTGCACAGAAGTTAGATGTGCTTTCTGTCTGTCTGCTGGAGCGCCCCAAACCAACTACTATGGGAGGAGGAGGCCAGGCGCTCTGGCAGATAGACAGAAACGACATCTCCCTTCTGTTTCTAAGTTAGATGTGCAGCTGTCTGCCAGAGCGCCCCCTGCTGGCCGGGAGTGAGGCGCCCTGTGCAATCGCACAGCTCGCACACCCCAAAGGCCGGCCCTGTGTACTACATATAAATTACAGTGCAAATATATTTAGTGACTCACAGGGGACGTCTCCTCTGATCGGAGTTCTTCCCTTTTCATCATCTTCTCCATCTGTCCTGGGCCGTTATGAGAACTTCTCCGAGCCACGAATCCACAGAATCTGCCAGACAGACATATTAGGCTCCTCACTCTGGCACCATCCTCATCTCTATACACACTGCACATCTGTTTTGGCCCCTTTAAGCCCTCTTTCAGTGGGTAGCCCTGGCTCCTTATAGATAGTCCCTTGTTCAGTCTTCCACATAGATGGCCCTGTGTGCATCTACTATAGTAGAGAGCCCCTCTGTGTTTATAGTACATGACAACCTCTGTGCATCCCCTATACCAGGGGTAGGGAACCTCGGCTCTCCAGCTGTTGCAAAACTACAACTCCCATCATGTGTAGACAGTCAAAGCTAAAGCTGTAGTTTTTAAACAGCTGGAGAGCCAAGGTTCCCTATCCCTGCCCTGTAGTATATGGCCCCCTCTGTGTAGTCCCCTTATAGATGACCCCTCTGTGTAGTCCCCTTATAGATGACCCCTCTGTGTAGTCCACTAAAGTAGATACCCCCCCCCTTGCGCATGCCCTATTATATACATCCCGCAGTGTAGTTACCTTCATAGATGCCTCCTCTGTGACGTCCTCCTTATAGATTGCCCCCTGTGTTGTTCCCCTTACAAATGGCCCCCAGTGTTGTCCCTCCCCCATATATATATATATATATATATATATATAGCCCCAAGTGTTGTGCCTCCCCCATATATATATAGCCCCAAGTGTTGTGCCTCCCCATATATATATAGCCCCAGTGTTGTGCCTCCCCCATATAGCCCCCAGTGTTGTCCCTCCCCCATATATATAACCCCCAGTGCTGTGCCTCCCCCATATATATAGCCCCCAGTGCTGTGCCTCCCCCATATATACAGCCCCCAGTGCTGTCCCTCCCCCATATATACAGCCCCCAGTGCTGTCCCTCCCCCATATATACAGCCCCCAGTGCTGTGCCTCTCCCATATATATATACAACCCCCAGTGCTGTGCCTCCCCCATATATATATATATATATACAGCCCCCAGTATTGTGCATCCCCTATATATATATATATATATATATATATACACACACATATATACAGCCCCCAGTGCTGTGCATCCCCTATATATATATATATATATACAGACCCTAGTGCTTTGCATCCCCCATATATATATATATATATATATATATATATATACAGCCCCTAGTGCTGTGCATCGCATATATATATACATATATATATATAGCCCCTAGTGCTGTGTATCCCATATATATATATATATATATATATATATATACAGCCCCTAGTGCTGTATATATATATATATATATATATATATATATATATATATATATATATATATATGGGATGCACAGCACTAGGGGCTGTATATATATATATATATATATATATATATATAGGGGATGCACAGCACTAGGGGCTGTAAATCCCCTAGTGCTGTGCATCCCCCCATACATATACAGCCCCCAGTGTTCCCCTCTGATAAAAATAAAAAAAACCTCACAACTCACCTAAGCACACGATCCCCCGTCGGTCGCAGGCCTCTTCTTCTATCTTCATCTGCACCCGACAGATCAGCAGCTTCCAGACGAAGTCCCGGGCAGCGCCACCACTGAGCTCACTATGCGCCGCAGCGTCTTGGACTTCCAGTACAGGGTGCGCGTCACTTCCTGTACCGGAAGTCCCAGCTGCCGCGACGCACACTGACCTCAGTGATGTCGCTGCCCGGGACTTCGCCTGGAAGCTGCTGATCTGTCGGGGGCGGGGGCAACACTCTTGTGATCGCAAGCAAATGCTGCTTGCGGTCACAAGAGTGAGTGACAGGGTGGGAAGCCTATGGCTTCTCGCGCTGTCAATCAGAACACTGAACACCCGGGAGGCCCGCTCGGCCACCGGGTGTTGTAGGCAGTAAGCTCCGGGGGCCCAGGCCACGGGCCCCCCAATGCTAGGGGCTGCTACGGCGGTAGTTCCGCCCCTGTCTAGTGGCTGTTTCTGTCTCCGCTCTGTGAATGGAGTCCATGCAGCTTCATCATACAGGAGGTTCTGCTACCTGAGATAGAGTTCTGCTCCCATTCCCTTCCGCCTTCCCTGTCTGCTCCTCTGCTGTGTTCTGTGCTCGCTCTCGTGTCTTACAGATTATTACTCCTTCTGCTGCAATAACAGCTCTGGCCACCAGGGAGCGCAGGCGGCAAACTGGTCTGGATTTACTGTATAGTGGCAGCTTGTCTCCCCCTCCCACTGCCACCTGCCAATCCAGAGCCACCTGCACCTATTTAAGCCAGCATCACCCACCCCTGCCTGCCTGAGTGTTGTTGCATTTTAGCACACATAGCAAAGGTGTCTGTCTGCTGTTTTTGCTACATTCCCTAGTATCCGGACCTGTGTCTGTTTTCTGGATTATGCTATCTGCCCCCCTATCTCCAGCAGCTGCATGGCCCGTCCTTATTACGCCCTTGCCCCTATTTGCAGACATCTATTAGCGGTAACAGGATTATATACATTGCACACGCCTCATTACTCCACCACGTTCTCTGTCCTCACCCTGAATATTATTTACATTGCTTTCGGCCGCACATCCCCCCTCCCCCCATTAGTTCATATTCTCTTACAGTAAACTAAATCGTCATTTATAAGTACTTGAGATTCACAACCAGTTGTGGAAATCCCTAAAGCAATTGAAATTATAGGCAGCATCTGTATTTTACTACTTGTCAAGCTGGATCATTTAGAATATATTCCTACAGTAACGCTGAACATTAATGCCGCGCGCCGTAATGTGTTCATTATTGACTTCCCCGCTCCATCATTCTCCGTGCGGGGAATCATTCTCTGCCTCCTATATCTCCAGCCTACGTGATGCTCATTACAGGCTGCGTATCCTTACACAATGTCAATGCTACAGAAAGTATGTGCCCCCCCAGGCCTCACCATGGGCCGGTAGAGGGGAATGTGGGGTCAGGGTCGGGTCCTGAGGGGACGAGAAGGCAACAAGTCACCCAGCCTGGTTCCCGATATAGCTCAGACAAAACCTGGACCTCAGCACAACGGCCATGGGCCGGGCTATAACTGCCAAGTGTTCTCCAACCATTGGAAATGTAAGATGGGACCATTGAACTGGATAGACAGTGCCTTACATTAGATTTTGCTCCCAAAGATGTGCTAGGTTTTATTTTCAGGGGATGTATTTTTCCATGAAGAAGAAATCACATGTCACATGGACAGCAGGGACAGCCACCAGGGGGAGCTCACCACAGCACACTCGTACAGCACAGCAAGGACAGCATACAGTATGGCGGCTTCCGGTCACCAGAGGGAGCTCACCACAACACAATGGTACAGCACAGCAGGCACAGCATACAGAATGGCGGCTTCCGGCCACCAGAGGGAGCTCACCACAGCACACTTGTACAGCACAATATGGACAAAATGTACGGTATGGCGGCTACCGGCCACCAGGGGAAGCTCCCCACAGCACACTAGTACAGCACAGCAGGGACAGCGTACAGTATGGCTCCAGGCAATGGGATGTCAGACTGTATGCAGCTCTACATCTGGCGGTAGGGGACAACAAGGATGGCGGCGGGTGACAGGCCTTTTGATGCTTTTTCTGCACATTTACAAGTGATGACCGCGGAAGGGAAGCTACTCTGCAACGAGCATGCTTTCAAACAAAAACTTTGCTCAGTCTTTTTTCAGGGGAGGCCTCATATTTAAACCTTGACTAGATCTTATTTTCAGGAGATGTCTGATTTTCAGGTACACAGGGTAGAGTGTTCACTGGATGGACGGGATCTGGAAGTCTAATGGCTGCTCTTAGTAGCTCTCTACTCATAACTGGAGGTGCTGAGCAAACCTGACGGATTTCTGGTTTGTACGAACCAGCAATCTCGGCGTCTGATTCCCGCTGTCTGCCGGCTCCGTGCAGTGGGTGGATACAGCGTAAGGAACGCCAGTTTTCCAGGCGTTCCTTAGGCTGTTCAGGGAAGAAAAAGAGCGCTGCACCTCACACCTATGGCTGATACTAATGCCCCTAGGCTAAATAAAAAACACATCAGAATTTTGTGTATGAATTGATCAAGCCATACTGCCCCATGTACCGCGTGCCGGTATCTGATACACATGGGTCCCTACACTAAGTCCACACCGTGCCAGTCAGTGGCCACCAACCCAGCAGGCACGCACAGTCAGGGAACGGGGGCCATGGGACGGCCCTGCGACCCCCATGCCACAGGACCAGACCCAAAAACACCACACCAGAACCCGGCCAGCACCGCCGGCGGAGAAGGTCGCCCCCAAGCAGCACAAGTCTGGATAAGGTATTGCGCTCACCATAGCTGCGGCAGACAGAATGGGAAAAGACAGGAGGCATTAAAACCATGTGCACTCAGGTGTCTCCTGCTAATTGCGGTCATGTGGGTCTCACCAGGAGGAGTGCAAAACACGGAGAAAAGAGAGAAACAAAATACGGTTCTGGGAAGAAACAGAGTGCTGCACCTCACACCTATGGCTGATACTAGTGCCGCTAGGCTAAATAAAAAACACATCAGAATTTTGTGTATGAATTGATCAAGCCATACTGCCCCATGTACCTCGTGCCGGTATCTGATACACATGGGTCCCTACACTAAGTCCACACCGTGCCAGTCAGTGGCCACCAACCCCGCAGGCGTGCACAGTCAGGGAACGGGGGCCATGGGACGGCCCTGCGACCCCCATGCCACAGGACCCTTCCTTAGACTGTATCCACACGCTGCACGGAGCCGGCAGACAGCGGAAGTGAGATGCCGAGATTTCTGGTTCGTACGAACCAGAACGCATGAATACTCAGCTCAGCCAAGTTTGCGCCTGTTTTCAGTGGGGAGAGGGGGTTGATCAGCTTGATAATTCTCCAAGATTCAACAATAATAATACGGCTCACCGACATGGAGTTACAGAGCTCATTGAACTGATTCTGGAAGCTTCTGTTGACTCTGGATTAAGTGATGGCCGTCACAGTACATGTTTCCCGAGCAGAACAGAGAGATTGTTAATAAAGCAGCGTACACTGCGGTGCTGGAACATGGGGGGCAAACATTGCACAGTATTTGTCAATGAAGCCAGATGCTGGTGTTGTTTGCTGGAAATGGCGCGGTGTGATTATCCGGAGACAATCGTCTTTATGATGAGTATGGGCGATGGAATCAATGTGCAGATGAGAATGTTAGAGGTAACTGTAAGAATCCGATGGTTACGGGAACATATCTAGTACCTGGACAGCCCATTCAGTATGGCTCTATCGGCATGTGGCTGACACTGGGAGGCCGGGAGAGGGGAGACCGGGAGAGAAGACTGGGAGGGGAGACTGGCAGGGTAGACCGGGAGAGGGGAGACCGGGAGGGGGTGGGGAGACCGGGAGAGGGGAGACCGGGAGGGGAGACCGGGAGAGGGGAGACCGGGAGAGAAGACTGGGAGGGGAGACTGGGAGGGGAGACCGGGAGAGGGGAGACCGGGAAGGGGTGGGGAGACCGGGAGGGGAGACCGGGAGAGGGGAGATCGGGAGAGGGGTGACCGGGAGGGGAGACCAGGAGGGGAGACCGGGAGAGGGGAGATCGGGAGAGGGGAGACCGGGAGGGGAGATCGGGAGAGGGGAGACCGGGAGGGGAGACCGAGATGGGGGACCGGGAGAGGGGAGACCGGGAGAGAAGACTGGGAGGGGAGACTGGGAGGGGAGAGGGGAGACCGGGAGAGGGGAGATCGGGAGAGGGGAGACCGGGAGGGGAGACCGAGATGGGGGACCGGGAGAGGGGAGATCGGGAGAGGGGAGACCGGGAGGGGAGACCGGGAGAGGGGAGACCGGGAGGGGAGACCGAGATGGGGGACCGGGGGAGAGAAGACTGGGAGGGGAGACTGGGAGGGGAGAGGGGAGACTGGGAGACCGGGAGATCGGGAGAGGGGAGACCGGGAGGGGAGACCGAGATGGGGGACCGGGAGAGGGGAGATCGGGAGAGGGGAGACCGGAAGGGGAAACCGGGAGAGGGGAGACCGGGAGGGGAGACCGGAAGAGGGGAGACCGGGAGAGGAGACCGGGAGAGGGGAGACCGGGAGGGGAGACCGAGATGGGGGACCGGGAGAGGGGAGATCGGGAGAGGGGAGACCGGGAGGGGAGACCGGGAGAGGGGAGATCGGGAGAGGGGAGACCGGGAGGGGAGACCGGGATGGGGGACCGGGAGGGGAGACCGGGAGAGGGGAGACCGGGAGAGGGGAGACCGGGAGAGGGGAGACCGGGAGGCGAGACCGGGAGAGGGGAGGGGTGGGGAGACTGGGGAGTGTAGGAAGTAGTGAAAGGCAGATTGGCAGAAGCTCCTGACACTTAAAAGTGGAATACAGACTTTAGATGACACCCCTTCAGCGCTGGACGGATAGAAGCTTGTGGTATATATATATATATTACACGAGATGTCAGGAGATTTTCTGTGGATGAAGCGGGATGACTAGAGATGCAGATCAGCTTGGCTTTTTTCATCAGCAGAGCCAGGACTAAGGGCCCTATTCCTCGGGACGATTATCGTTCAGATTATCGTTACGTCGTTCGAATCTAAGCGATAATCGTTCAGTTGAATAGCAGCTAACGATTAACGACCGAACGAGAAATTGCTGATCGCTTAATAAGACCTGGACCTATTTTTATCGTTGCTCATTCGCAAATTGTTCGCAATGAATAAGAAGTTGTTCAGTCGTTCGCAGTAATGACGAACGCAATAGCGACGACAAGACGACCGCAAGAACGATCATAAGTAACGATTATTATTCCATGTCAATGGGTGAACGATTTCAGGTCTTTCGCAATAGCGGTCGTTTGAGATAGTTTTTCGTTAACGATTATGCGAACGATAATCGTTCTGTGGAATAGGGCCATAAGTTTCTGTAGAGCAGGAAGAGAAAAGCTCTCAGGCCTGAGCCAGACTAAAACTCAACTACTGACTAGACTAGGTCTGCACTACTGAATAGATTAGACTAAGGCTGGACTAGTGAATAGACTAGGTCTGCACTACTGAATAATCTAAGTCTGCACTTCTGAATAGACTAGACCAGGTCTGCACTACTGACTAGACTAGGTCTGCGCTTCTGACTAGACTAGGCTGCACTACTGACTAGACTAGGCTGCACTACTGACTAGACTAGGCTGCACTACTGACTAGACTAGGCTGCACTACTGACTAGGCTAGGCCTCTGCCTCCTTCTATGGCCTGGCCAGGACTAACCCTGGTTTGCTTCAGAGAAGAATGGACATGGGGACTCCCCCCGAGAGAACTTTCTAGTGGCTTTAAGGAGAATCCTGTATGGAAAGGTCATGTGACCCACCTCTCATGCACTTCCATGTAATCCACCAGCGGGGGCAGCACAGACACTATAAACCATTGCACATCCATTTAGTTTATGCATAGATCATGTATTACAGAGCCGTACAATACACATGACCCGTGTCCTGACACAATCCCCGCACAATCTGCTGCCGCTCGCTCTGGAGCTCGGAGAAGATTGGCTGCCGGGATATTTCTGTGTACAATTTGCTTGTATAACTCTGTCCCAGCTCTATAGGTGTCACAGGTCATAGAGTACAGACCATAAGCTGTAGGGCCCCCATCCCCCATCAGTCACGGCCGGCCAGGGTGCTGGGATCCTCCGTATAACCCAGCATTTCCCGTTATTCTGTCCCCGTATCAGGAGGTTTTTGTTCCTATTTATCTAATCTCTTCGGCCTCATCGCTCGGATGTCTCGGTGTCGCACAACCCATATGGTGAAATCCCTCTAAATAACTGCAGATGAAATAAATCAGGAGTGAGCGAGACATATGCTCCCCGGTGAGGCTGAACGAGATGGCTCCAGGCACATCAGCATATGGCCATGATAGGTGCACAGGAGATCCACCGCCCCTCCGTAAGGAGCCGCACAATGGGGCGTTTAACCATTCCTAACATCACCTCCAGCAGATAGAACGCATGTCATGTTCAATAGATAGAGACACATGAGCTGCCCCGTAATCACCGCTGCCATACATTATTAATGGGAGATTTATAATCTATATGTACTGGATAGATGAGCAATAATCAGTCAGCTGTAAGAGAACCTGCCAGGAAGTGTGTCCCCTCCCTGCAGCTCCCCCACAGGGCAAATACGGTATTACACCATTCCCATATGCACTGGATTTATCACACTGGCTCCGCTTGTGTAATACTTGGACTGTCTAGTCTATTGTAAGTGTATAACACACGGATACTACAGCTGGAACCTACTGGATGTGGACAGAGCTTTGTTAAAGGGGTACTCCGCCGAAAATCTTTTTCTTTCAAATCAATTGGTGTCAGAAAGTTATATAGATTTGTAATTTACTTCTATTTAAAAATCTCCAGTCTTCCAGTACTTATTAGCTGCTGTATATCCTGCAGGAAGTGGTGTATTCTCTCCAGTCTGACACATTGCTCTCTGCTGCCACCTCTGTCCATGTCAGGAACTGTCCAGAGCAGGAGAGGTTTTCTATGGGGATTTGCTGCTGCTCTGGACAGTTCCTGACATGGACAGAGGTGGCAGCAGAGAGCACTGTGACAGACTGGGGAGAATACACCACTTCATGCAGGACATACAATAGCTGATAAGTACTGGAAGACTGGAGAGAATACACCACTTCCTTCAACCTTTTAAGCTAAACCCCGCCCCTATGTAAATAACTCCACCACCCTTGGTTAGTGTTTTTTATGGTGCAATGTGCAGATTATATCTGATGTTATTGCTTTAGGCCTCAAAAAAAGTCAACATTTGTAAACTTTCTGTGTTTTTATGAGAATCTTCCACAATAGTTTTTGGGCCACATGTATCATCCTGCGAACGGATGATTTTCGGCGGAAAGTGCCGATTTGCGTATTTTTTATACGCAAATGGGCGATTTGCGAATAAAATATTCGCAAATCGGCACTTTCCGCCGAGTACGCCAGGGGGGCGGAAAGGGGGCGTGTAGTGGGCGGAACGGAGGGCACGGACTCAGAGTCCGCGTGATTTACCAGCTGTTTACCACCCAAATATACGCCGAAAACCTACTCCAGTCCTCAGCTGGCGTAGGTCTTCGGCGGTGCGCACCAGCGGCACGGGATTTATGTAGAGGCAGTCCGCCTCTACATAAATCTCCGTAGCGCCGGAGCTGCGGGGGCATTTTTAAGTCCGGCGTAAAAAAACACCGGACTTAATAAATGTCCTCCTTTGTGTTTTTTTTTTAACCCAGTGAACGAGGAGCAAGCGGGCGCTGACCTGACAGCACATAGAAGTAAAGAGACAGCATCCAAAAAAATAGTGAAAAAACGTGTAGCTTTATTCACCAAGCCATGCAACGTTTCGGCTGTATCTCAGCCTTTCTCAAGCTGAGATACAGCCGAAACGTTGCATGGCTTGGTGAATAAAGCTACACGTTTTTTCACTATTTTTTTGGATGCTGTCTCTTTACTTCTTTGGAGATTTTTTCGGACTTGATCCAGTCTGGTGAGGCGTGCATCTGGTACTATTCCTTCATTGTTTTTTTATTCTAGTGCTGTTGGACTTTGCTACTTTTGACCTGACAGCACAGTCCGTGTAATGGGGGCTCTACTAATACACACATTACTGACTGACACACATTACTGACTGACTGACACACACACACACACACACACACACACACAGCACTTACAGCTCAGTCTTCTCCCTCTTCCTCTCTGTCACACTGTAAGGTTGAGGACCTTTGGGTCATGTGATCAGGTCCTTCACCCTTGTCTCTCTCTGTGCAGGTCCTGCTCCTGTGTCTTCTTCATCCCCTGCCCCTGCACTACAGTGATCAGGCTGCACATCACAGCACCGGGCCCCTCTCTCTCTCTGGGCCCCTAGAGGAGCTGTTGGCACTTGCCCGGGTAGGCCCTGTGCTGATGCCAGCCCTGGCAGCTAACACGGCTACTAAGTGATATTAGGGCTCACCACAATGCTACCATATAAGCGTTCCCCCCACCCCCTGACGTTTAGTCGCAGGTGTGGGAGCGCCGCTGCCGCCTCCGCTCCAATAAGCTGTGAAGTATCTGTACAGTATGTCCACAATAATCCACTTACAGCCTTCATGATGAAATTTGTTTTCTTAAGTATCTGATGAAAGCGACCTACACGAGGAGAAACCCGTCGGTAACAGAAGTGATTTCTCTGGGGTGAACGCTCATTAGGTGTAATTTCCTATACGGGAGCAGATCGCAGTCATTACGGGGGAGATGGATGTCTCTGCCATCGCATGGAGGTGGCGCCCCCCACACAACAGATCGATCACTCAGGAACGTATTGACTTGGAGTGAAGCCTTTTCGTAGCGGGGGTCTCCTCTCCACCATAAAGATATATGGCGCAAACTTACCTCTATTTGTTTTATTACTTAAAGATAGTGAAGCGAGCCGGTGACCCAGGTGCAACCTAAATGGCTGCCTTAATGTGCTTCCATCCCTGGAATATATTAGTGGCGTTTATGCCGCCATTAATTCTCCTTACGGCTCGGCGCACCGTATTGATTTAAATGCATCTGTCATTTTTAACCAGCGCCCTGAATCCCGACGTCCCCCCGCCCCCCCTGCACAGATGTGCGGCCGTATTAAAGACCATATTAGGATTTCCAGATGATGGATGGGCGACAGAGAGCGCTGAATTATTTACACGTTGTCCTGTCTTTTAGTCAGAGGCCTCGGAACGCTGTCACCGCGTTTTATAAATAATACAAATACCGAAATGTGAAAGAAGAAGAAAGGGGGGGGGATATTATCAGTGTCAGAGCGGATGGCAGAGACGGGATAAATACCCGGAGCAGAGAAGAGAGATTGTCTGCAGACAGTACAGATCTCGCCCAATCAGGATTATTGATTGATCGCTATAATCTATCATTAGTCAAACCGGATTCTGATTCTCGCTAAGCGTCGTGACTGTCGTTCTGCTTGCAGACGTTTATTTCAGCTGAATGCAGAACATGGCAGAAAAAAAAAATCTATATCTATATGATTGTGAAATTCCTTTAATCTGGCATCCAATAATCCAGAACTTCCCATAATCCAGGAACCTGTTTCTATCATGTTACAGCGGGATAATGTTAGATGTTTACAAGGCAAGATCCAAAAAGTTAAGTGAGAGGACCGGCTTTAACATAGTGATTAGTGTTAAGCAGAGAGGCCAAACCCAAAAGCATCTGGAGAAGATGGATGTCCAACCCCCCCCCCCCCCCCCCCCCCCCCCCCGGGCTGCCAGGAAAATATGGATACAGCCATAACTGTTTGGGTTAGACAAAAATCCTGTATACGAAGACCAATAATAGAAACAGTCAAATATTGCCACTACATACTGACTAATACCACCACATACTGACTAATACCACCACATACCGACTAATACCACTATATGACGACTAACACCACCACATACTGACTGATTCCACCACATATCGACTGATTCCACTTCATACCGACTAATACCACCATATACTGACTAATGCCACCACATACCGACTATAAGCACCACATACCGACTAATACCTCCACATACTGACTAATTCCACCACATACCGACTATTAGCACCACATACTGACTAATACCACTACATACCGACTAATAGCACTACATACCGACTAATAGCACCACATACTGACTAATACCACTGCATACTGACTAATACCACCACCTACTGACTAATACCACCACATACCTACTATTAGCACCACATACTGACTAATACCACCACATACTGACTAATACCACCAAATACCGACTAATACTACCACATACCGACTATTAGCACCACATTCTGACTAATACCACTACATACTAACTAATATCACCACTGCTACAGAATAAAATCCACTGTATAAAGACCAATATTACCTCATACAGTGATCACATAGGTTCTGCACACCACATAAGTGATTACAGTGCAGTTATATCCAGTGACACTCAGGGAAACACAGGGGGCTTCTTCTCTCTTAGGAGTTGTTAACTTTTCCTTTTCTTCTCCACCCGCCTGGGCCATCATGAGGACTTCTGACAGCTATGAGTCGTGCCCCTATGTGCTCCCATATAATAGTTAGGCCCCTTCTGTGCTCCCATTTAATGGTTAGGCCACTTCTGTGCTCCCATACAGTAGTTAGGCCCCTTCTGTTCTCCCAAATAATAGTTAGGCCCCTTCTCTGCTCCCATATAATAGTTAGGCCCCTTCTGTGCTCCCATATAATAGTTAAACCCCTTCTCTGCTCCCATATAATAGTTAGGCCCCTTCTGTGCTCCCATTTAATAGTTAGGCCCCTTCTCTGTTCCCATTTAATATTTAGGCCCCTTCTGTGCTCCCATATAATAGTAAGGCCCCTTCTGTGCTCCCATTTAATAGTTAGGCCCCTTCTCTGTTCCCATTTAATAGTTAGGCCCCTTCTGTGCTCCCATATAAGAGTTAGGCCCCTTCTGTGCTCCCATATAACAGTTAGGCCCCATCTGTGCTCCCATTTAATAGTTAGGCCCCTTCTGTGCTCCCATTTAATAGTTACACCCCTTCTGTGTTCCCATATAATAGTTAGGCCCCTTATGTGCTCCCATATAATAGTTAGGCCCCTTCTCTGCTCCCATATAATAGTTAGGCCCCTTATGTGCTCCCATATAATAGTTAGGCCTCTTCTCTGCTCCCATATAATAGTTAGGCCCCTTCTCTGCTCCCATTTAATAGTTAGGCCCCTTCTCTGTTCCCATTTAATATTTAGGCCCCTTCTGTGCTCCCATATAATATTTAGGCCCCTTCTGTGCTCCCATTTAATAGTTAGGCCCCTTCTCTGTTCCCATTTAATAGTTAGGCCCCTTCTGTGCTCCCATATAAGAGTTAGGCCCCTTCTGTGCTCCCATATAACAGTTAGGCCCCATCTGTGCTCCCATTTAATAGTTAGGCCCCTTCTGTGCTCCCATTTAATAGTTACGCCCCTTCTGTGTTCCCATATAATAGTTAGGCCCCTTATGTGTTCCCATATAATAGTTAGGCCCCTTTTGTGCTCCCATATAGTGGTTAGGCCCCTTCTGTGTTCCCATATAATAGTTAGGCCCCTTATGTGCTCCCATATAATAGTTAGGCCCCTTCTGTGCTCCCATATAATAGTTAGCCCCCTTATGTGCTCCCATATAATAGTTAGGCCCCTTCTCTGCTCCCATATAATAGTTAGGCCCCTTCTCTGCTACCATATAATAGTTAGGCCCCTTCTGTGCTCCCTTATAGTAGTGAGGCTCCTTCTGTGCTTCCATATAGAAGTTAGGCCCCTTCTGTGCTCTTATATAGCAGTTAGGCCCCTTCTCTGCTCCCATATAGTAGTTAGGCCCCTTCTCTGCTCCCATATAGCCGTTAGGCCCGATTTGTGCCCCCAGTTGTTAGTTAGACCTTTTTGTGCATACATATAGAAGTTAGGCCCTTCTGTGCCCCCATATAGTAGTTAAGTCTCTATGTGCATCTATATTACTGCTATGCCTCTCTAAACGGGTAGGCCCCCCAGTAGGTAGTATCCCACATGTAGCCAATCACCCTGTGAGGTAGTCTTCCTGGTAGCTGTAGGTAACCCCCCATGTACATATCTCCCTCATAGTAATCACTCTATCTCCCCCTCTGTACATAGCATCCCCCATGTTAGGCATCTCCCCCCCCCCCCAGTAGATAGCATCCTTCATGTTAGACCCCATTACATATTATCCCCATGCTCTTCACTAGTATCACAACCTGTTAAAAAAACAAAAAAGAAAAATGACATACTCACCTGGCTTCAGAGCTGCTCCCTCCCTCAGTGCTTCGGTGCATGAGTAATATCACAGATGGTATTTAACTGCAAATACTCATCAGGAGAGCCTGCAGCTAAAGGGGCATTTAGGTCACCTGGGAGGCCCACACGGCCACCGGGTGCTGCCAGTGATATACTTAGAGGGTCCAGACCCATACCGGACCGGGCCACCAAGCACCCTGATTCGCTGGGCCCCATAGCAGCTGCTACTGTGCTATGGAGGTAGGTACGCCTCTGGCCACGTGCTAGCTGGAAGAGCAGAAGTCCTAGTGCCGCTAGAAGAAGAGCTCTGACGGTGGATGCAGGTCCTTACAGCAGTGCCCCCAACCTGTTGCTGACCAGAATTACGACTCTCATTATACCCCAACAGTCCTGGAGAATCAGCAGCATAATGAGAGTTGTAGTTGGATGGCCCCATGACCTATAGGTGTACACCTGACCTTTATTAGTAAGACCGCTTCCATGGTGTCAGCCGGTGTCGGTAGTCATTGTGCTTTAGGGCCGCGACCAGTAAGAAAGCCGTCAGCGTTGGAGGATTGCAGATCACACTGACAGCTGGTCATGTGCTAGAAAGTGAGCCAGCAGGTTCCTCTCGCTCACGTAACCTGACATGGGGAATCTTGTATGTTCTTACATCATTTAAAGGACAGAATAAGACTTCAGATTTCCAGAAAATTCTGAAAAGTCACCGGAATGCTCTGGAATTGAACATGACATCTGTCATTTCCCATCTTATACAGGGCAGGTGCCCGGCGGGCAAAGCAGCCGCTAAAACACCGCTATCTTATTGTCTACAATTTGCTCTTTCAGTTTTATAAAACATAACGTCTAGAAATATAGATGAAGATGAGCAGCGAGTCCATAGCAGGTATATACACTGACCTATATACAGTGCATGAGGACGTACGCAGCCCTGCTCACTTGTGTCACATGATGTTATGATACCCCTCGTTCCCATCATTCTGCCCCCAATACCCTATAATGATCAGTAAAGACAGGATATTCTTATAATCCCTATAATCTCCATCATCATCAGTATTCAGAACAGTCCCTATATGTCAGGGAGAGGTGGGGAAAAAAAGTGATACTCACCTACCCTGATCCCTATGACAGTTCTGCTCTGACTCCTGGTCAATGCTTTATACTGCTTTTTCCTGTTTGCTGTAATGCGTCGTCCCCAGTGCTCAGCCAATCACTGGCCGTACTGCTGTCCCGCCTCACTTAGTGATTGGGTGAATGGGCAGTTCGGGGGGGGGAAATGATGCATCAAGTGGTTGGTAATGAGCCGGGGCGGCAACTTTAGGGGATCAGGGTAGGTGAGTATCACTTCCTTTCTTACATCCCCCCAGCCATAAGATGTATTTTATTCTTATACAACTCCTTTAATGAGTAAGTATAAGCTTCTGTATAAAAATAAGAGGTATACAAAACCCCATACATCTACATGGGTGACATATGTACAACAGAGTGCTTCCTTAAGTCAGAAACAGCGCCCCCCCCCGTATACGTAGGTTGTGTGAGATATTACAATATATGAGGGCATAGAGCTGCAATACCAGACACAATCTGCAGACGAGGGTGGCGCTGTCTCTAGATATCAGCCATGTATATCTAACCTCATACAACCCCTTCAAGATTAATTGCCGAGTCGTCGTAATTGACTCTGAAACAGACTGTGCACCAACATGAAAGGTCAGCGAGTCAGCTCCGAGCTGGCAGTGTGAACGGCCCCATAAATCTACGTCCTCCCAAGTTCAAACCAAGAACCTTTTAAAAAGTACAAAGACAACAACAACAAAATATGAAAAGTTTGGAGGTAATTTTATAAACCTGGCGGGGTACGGCTTTCCAGACCATCAACTTTAATGAAACAATTAGCGGCTTTTCGTGTAATAGTGAAGGGAAGGTTCAGCCGGAATCTCATCCCTGCGCATTGTTGTCAGAGAACAATTAATGGGAGATATTCGGGTGGACGGGAGGGGCTGGGGGGGCCAGGGGCTCTGCCATTCACTGAGACGCCGAATACTAAGCAGCCGCGCACCGGCTCTGCTATGTCATCGATTACATCTCCTTCCTGAGGGAGAACATGAAGAGAGGTTTCTGCAAATAATCGGCTTTAATAACTCACATCATAAATTGTGTTTTCTGGTTTATTGGTAATTGGAATCACATCCCGTATTACGTATTATGATGCTCTTAAAGGTATACGGGCCCTAAAAAAATCCAAACATGATCTATCTGCCATCAATACAGGGAAGCAGCTGAATCCCCCAGGGGGGCCCTGAGCTGGGATGGCCCCTCTTGTGTGTAGTTTATGGCTGGCTGGCTGTGCAAGTCGTAACATGTCACCTTACCGTATACGCCATGTGTCAGCATAGCAGCAACACTGCCAGACCAAGAGGCCTAATATTCCCGGGCCATGGGGCCTAACACTGCCGGTCCATGAAGCCTATCACTGAGGGACCATGGGGCCTATCACTGCCGGACCATGGGGCCTTATACTGCCGGACCATGGGGCCTAACACTGCCGGTCCATGAAGCCTATCACTGCCGGACCATGGGGCCTATCACTGCTGGACCATTGGACCATGGGGCCTATTACTGCCGGACCATGGGGCCTAACACTGCCGGTCCATGAAGCCTATCACTGCCGGACCATGGGGCCTATCACTGCTGGACCATTGGACCATGGGGCCTATTACTGCCGGACCATGGGGCCTAACACTGCCGGTCCATGAAGCCTATCACTGCCGGACCATGGGGCCTATCACTGCCGGACCATGGGGCCTATCACTGCTGGACCATGGGGCCTATCACTGCCGGACCATGGGGCCTATCACTGCTGGACCATTGGACCATGGGGCCTATTACTGCCGGACCATGGGGCCTATCACTGCCAGACTGTGGGGCCTAATACTGCTGGACCATGGGGATTATCACTACGGGACTGTGGGGCCTATCACTGCCGGACCATGGGGCCTATCACTACCAGACCATGGGGCCTATCACTGCCGGACCATGGGGCCTATCACTGCTGGACCATGGGGATTATCACTACGGGACTGTGGGGCCTATCACTGCCGGACCATGGGGACTATTACTACGGGACTGTGGGGCCTATCACTGCTGGACCATGGGGCCTATCACTGCTGGACCATGGGGTCTATCACTGCTGGACCATGGGGTCTATCACTGCTGGACCATGGGGTCTATCACTGCTGGACCATTGGACCATGGGGCCTATCACTGCTGGACCATGGGGCCTATCACTGCTGGACCATGGGGCCTATCACTGCTGGACCATGGGGTCTATCACTGCTGGACCATGGGGTCTATCACTGCCGGTATTGTATCTCTAGTAATAATCCTATAAGGCCGGGGACATGTAAGCAGCCGGGGCTGTACACAAAACATATGTCCGGCCCCGAAATCTGCGCACATCTTGTATCCACGGCTTCCCTGCAGAACCTCCGCGCTGGGCCCGTGTGTACAGAACGCTCCATCCACCGCAATATACATAGACATGTTTATTATCTATAGGATCCATATGTCTCGGTAGTGCAGCATTTACAGTAAAGCGATCTGGTTCAGTGTTCTTATTGTCTTAGGGGGGATATACAGTATCCATGGGATAGAAGGAGGTTGATGGTTGAACGGACGATTGAATGATGAACATTGGTTTCGTTGGTGCATCAGTGCCACATTACCGGCCATACCGGCCGTTGCCGGTCGTACTGGATCTATGACAGTGGGTGCAAGACCTTTCTGGGAACAATTTGGGAACATGGCTGCTAGATGAAAGATCTTCTTCTTTGTAGATGATGACCAGGAAGTGCTGTATTCTTTCCAGTCTTCCAGTACTTATCAGCTGCTGTATATCCTGCAGGAAGGGGGTATTCTCTCCAGTCTGACACAGTGCTCTCTGCTGCCACCTCTGTCCATGTCAGAAACTGTCCAGAGCAGGAGAGGTTTTCTATGGGGATTTTCTGCTGCTCTGGACAGTTCCTGACATGGACAGAGGTGGCAGCAGAGAGCACTGTGTCAGAATGGAGAGAATACACCACTTCCTGCAGGACATACAGCAGCTTATAAGTACTGGAAGACTGGAAGAGATTTTTTAATAGAAGTAAATTATAAATCCGTACATTTTTCTGATGCCAGTTGGTTTTAAAGAATTGTTTTTTGTCATGTAGATGCATCAGAGCGAGTGATCTCAGTCCATTCCACCAGTGATGCCGCGAGCCCCGCCATCCACTCTCATACAGTTCATTCAAATAACATAAACCACCAGGATGGAGTCTTGTTGAGACAAGTGACACCGACTTCTCTCGTGTTCATATAATGACTTGGAAGAAACAATTGTTGTTATTTGTGCATTGAGTTTAATTAAGTCGTCTCCATTAAGAATCCGGTGTACTCGTCTCCCGCTCATCGCCGCCCTAATATCTTCCCACTGCCTTTATGGCCGCAGCAAAATTGGATTCTAGTAATGACAGAATTCATTTACCCTCAGCTCTCTGCTCCCATTTCTTATGTGGAGACTGGATCATAATAAAGCTGCAGAGCTCGGTTCCGTCTCGGTACGCAGCTCCCGTGCCAAGTGATGGGATCAAAAGTCCCTGTAGTTTTATCTCTGTCCCTTTAAAAGTCTTTCAAATTAACTGGTACCAGAAAGTGCCAGAGATTTGTAAATTACTTCTATTTAAAAATCTCCAGTCTTCCAGTACTTATCAGCTGCTGTATGGGCTGCAGGAAGTGGTGTATTCTCCCCAGTTTGCCCCAGTGCTCTCTGCTGCCACCTCTGTTCATGTCAGGAACTGTTCAGAGCAGCAGCAAATCCCCATAAAAAAACCTCTCCTGCTCTCCAGATTGGGAAGAATTCAACTTTCTGCAGGACATACAGCAGCTAATCTGAGTTGATTTGAAAGACTTTTTTTGTGGTGAACAATCCCTTTAACTGTCTTACAGCTGATCCATTGTTCTGGATCAGATATACCTGGCTGCCAGGATAGGTTGGAGTGGAGTTCTCATTGGTCAGGTGGATGGTAGGGACATCACACTTTTCAGTTCCTGTTCTCTATTCTTGACACCTGTGGGTATTGATGTGTAATTTGTATGGTTTATGGGTGCGCTCACACTACGGGATCCACGCGGATCCTGCCGCTTGCCCCTGCGCCCTCCTGCTTGACTCTCTGCCCGCGCCATAGACTCCATTCCATAGAGTCCAATGACTTAACCAGAACAACGTCCGTTTACTTGGTACTTCAGTGAAAGACACAAAAATAGATTTCTGCTTCAACAACAATAACAGGTGCAGACAGGAGAGCGAATAAGTGTGAGCTGTGAGCTGAAGAGAGTGGAGTAGTGGAGCATCTTAATAAAGAAGAATAAAGAAGACAAGATCCTCGTATTCACGTGTACTGAACCGTCTAATGCCCTACAGTGTCGAGGTACCCATCCTGTGAGGGTAGTACGAGGCCCCAGGTCCCTGCGCTGGGTTGAGCAGACTTCCTGAAGCTTTCCTGGATAGCCGTGCATAACACAGTAGAATACATAGGCTAACTGCAGCTTTGTTCCACTGGGGTCAGTGCGTAACTGGATCCAGGTCACTGCCCTGTCCTGTGTGGCTAGTATCCCTGACATGGGCAAGGTGTTCCTCATAGGACGTCCTTTTCCTCCTGAGGGGGTTTAGCACTCCATCCTAGTGGTTGCTTGCTTTAGAAAATTAGTTAAGTCTCTGGTTCTCGGACAAGGGTCCTGGCTGGAGCCAGGCCCTGGCTTCACTGCAGCAGGAACTGTGTCTTTTTCTTGCTCTCTCTCCACTGTCTGAGACTGAACTAAACTCCTCTCACCAGAAACTAGACTCCTCTCTTAGGGGATTACTAAGCTTCCCTGTGATTGGTAGGGGTTTATTTGTGTGAGAGAGAAGGGATAGGATAGGACAGAAAAAAGAGGGAAAGCCGTCTGCACATACAACTGGACAGGAGAATAACATGTGACAACAGACAATTAACCCAGTACTTTCCTCAGCTGTGCACAGAATAAGTGATAGCAAAAACACAGTAGTGACACCTAGTGGGGAAAACACAGAATACACTTAGATCATCTCCTGTGAACCTGAGAGGGAACTTTACACAGGTGCACAGGAAACTTAGTGCAGTCCCTTGTGCTGGGACACTACACAAAGAATTTACATGTGACCTAAAATTACGCGGAGACGTCCTGATCTATGATGATAAGGAGGAGGCTGCTGGAAAGTGATCTGTACAAGCACAGCATCACCAGCAGATAGAAAAAGAAATATAGGGTGGAGATCCCCTCAGCTGAAGGGCACAAGTGGGGCAGGACACCTAGATGGCATCACTTCCGGAGCCGCCCCATAACCCGGTGCTCATGTGTTGTACTCCTCTTTGCTTTCACAGAGTCCTGGTATTTTTAATCCGGTCATTTATCCAGGTTTTTTTTTACTTTTATATCTCCCGTCCGCTCATACATTCGGGGAGGACGTTCTCCTCACAACAATTCCGCCGTCCAGTCTTCTGTCTGGGAAAGGTTTAATTGATCTCAGAAAGTTGGCGAGCTGAAGTAGGTCACTTCTAATTGAGTCATAAATGAGATGGAAAGTTTTGGAGGAAATTTTTCATAATGAAATATGATCGCAGAGAGATTCTGAAAGGAGAGCGTTATAACCGAACAACGTCCAAAAGATACAAAGAATAAGAAGAGAGAATAATAACCAAACAATGTCCAAAAGATATAAAGTATAAGAAGAAAGAATAATAACCGAGCAACGTCCAAAAGATACAAAGTATAAGAAGAGGGGATAATAACCGAGCAACGTCCAAAAGATACAAAGTATAAGAAAAGGGGATAATAACCAAGCAACGTCCAAAAGATACAAAGTATAAGAAGAGAGAATAATAACCAAACAATGTCCAAAATATACAAAGTATAAGAAGAGAGAATAATAACCGAGCAACGTCCAAAAGAAATAAAGTATAAGAAGAGAGAATAATAACCGAGCAGTCCAAAAGATATAAAGTATATCCGGGCTAAATGTATTTTTAAGATATTATTACATAAGGAACGTTAGACAAATGTACTCTTATTATGGGCAATGCACATATACTGCTATTTCCTTCAATTTAGTAGATCAGGCAGTCTTCAATTTCTCTAAAAAAAAAACTGTGACGCCACAAATCGGGTGTAATTCATATGAAGTGTCCAGCAGGGGGGGAGGAGAAATGACATTGTAAAAATAACTGGGCATTTACTATGCTTTTATTCACAAAATACAGCTATAGTGCCCCCCCCCCATATTGCTGTTATGAGCGGCCCTTTTCCCTCCGCACCTCCTGAGCCCAGTCACCTCTGCTACATAGACTTTTTACATTATCTGAAATCAATGCTCCATTTTGCAGAGTAAATTGTATTAGGTTTATTAGTAAGACCTCCGTTTCCGTCTGACCGTCCTCGGCTCAGGGACTATTACAGGAAACTTTCAGAAGAGACTGAAGAAGCTTTTATTTGTGGCCGATATATGGATTTGCTTTGTTGCTTGTAAATCAGGAAGAAGGTTCCTTGTATCCTCCGCAGATCGGGCCGGGATGTTTAGCCACTGATCATCCACATCTGTAATGTCCTACCACGGATGTTACTATTATATAAACCTTTCGTAAAAGCCTGTACTAATTGTACTTTTGTGGTGATGAAATAAGTACTAATGTTTCCCCACTAGATGTCGCTGCACAGATGAGTTGTATAAAGGGTTATTGTTTCTTTGTGTGTCACATGTATCTGCAGACCAATAGGAATCTGTTCTTCTCTTCTATTAGCTCTCTCTTTACTTCTTCTGTTGCACTTTTCACCCACTCAGAGCGCATGTTAGATGCCCTGGAGGAAGGAAGTCACGTGGGAGACAGGAAGAGTAGGTCAGTCTTAGCTAGAACCTCGTATGGGTAGGAAGCAAGATCAGGGCCGGACTGGGACTTAAAATCAGCCCTGGCACTCAAACCTCAGCAGCCCACATACCATATCCTTCCTTATAAATTAGAGATAGCATTGTACTATACATGCTGTAGCGAATTTTACTCACTACTCACTACTTCCTTATATATTGAACCCTACCATCAACACATAAAAAAAAAAAAAAACTTTTGTGCATATTTATGTATTTCAGCAGCACCAAATCCACAATAGATTAGGTATGTACGGGAATCTGTGAGGTCCCTACTAGGTACAGAGCTGTAGAAAGGTGCGGGGGAGATACAGTATCAGTGACAGGACTTTTAGTCCAGTGTAAACTTTAATAATCATCCTTTTTCTTTAAAAGCTGAAGTGTCACAGAGGAGGAGCCTTCCTGCTCTGACTGATTTACATACATGGCGGTGCTGCGGCTGTCACTGTGACACTTCAGCTGGTAATAAAACGGAAGATTATAAAAGGAGTGCTTATAGTGCAATTGCATCCAGTGACTTACAGGAGGCGTCTTCTCTGCATGAATTGCAAGTGACGTTTTTGCTAAAGTTGTTCTCTTTTTCTTGCTCGCCTATCATGAAGACTTCTCCGGCCGTCACTCCCCTCTGTAGGATCTACCAGACAAACATTTTAGGATCCTTGTTCCAGCATCATACCCAAGTGTATTGCTTCACAAAGTAACCTTTGCCAAAGTGTCTGGGGCCTCCCTAACAAAAGGGCCAATGCCCCACTCACACCTTGGACGTGACCCTATTATTAAAAATTTGTGTTTGTTAATACCCAATAAAATAATAAATTTAACATGAAGATGAAGGTGACACTATTAAAAATACACTCCAGGTCACCAATATATGAAGTGTATGGATATGGCGGCCCACACAGGCCCTGCTTATACTGTAGTAGCTGCAGACTACTATCCATAGAACAATACTGATGACCAGATGATATATTAAAAGCTGCATAGCCCCTCAACTAGTGTCACTTTGCAAAGAGGCAGCTTATTTCCAGGGAAGTGAATGGAGCTGAGTTCTAATACAATAACACACACAACCTGAGGACAGGGTGGCGCTGTTTTTGGAAGAAAACAACCATGTTTTTCTAATTCTGGATTATCCTTTTAAATTCTGTAGTGATGATTATGACCATAAAGTCACTACATGTGTGCGCAAACAGCCATTTTAATATCAAGTTTAATTGAACATAATAAACTGTTATGGACCTTTTAGGACTTTATGAGCAGCTACTGTATGGTCGCATTCACACGTTCCGTGTTCTGCACAGAACACGGACGTGAAATGCCTGTAACGGACTCTCCCCCGCCCGGACAGCATCTGTGATAAGATGCTGGGAGCGGGGGAACTGTACAGATATGCTGTAATGAAGCAGCCGTGTGGCTTTGTCATTACAGTGCGGCGCATATCTGTACAGTTCCCCCGCTCCCAGCATCTTATCACAGATGCTGTCCGGGCGGGGGAGAGTCCGTTACAGGCATTCCACATTCATGTTCCGTGCAGAACACGGAACGTGTGAATGCGGCTTATGGCTCAAAAAAGTGTGTGTGAACATAGCCTGACAGACAAAAGTCCAGCACCTCGTTCTGGTGTATTAGAATTCACAGCTTCATAACAGATCCATAATGTAAGACACCCTTGTTACCAACAACTGCATCATGTGATGG
Organism: Dendropsophus ebraccatus; assembly: GCF_027789765.1. NCBI lineage: Eukaryota > Metazoa > Chordata > Amphibia > Anura > Hylidae > Dendropsophus > Dendropsophus ebraccatus. Next base: position 4,396,714 of record NC_091465.1, on the reverse strand, counting down.
TGATGGCGTCTTGTATCTATCAGGGAGTTACAATAAAGATGTGAATATAATTACCTAGGAAGAAAGTGCTGGACTTTTGTCTATGGAATCCTACATATATTTACAGTCACATTTAAAGGGGTAGTGCGGCGGTAAACAATTATTCACAGAATAACACACATTACAAAGTTATACAACTTTGTAATGTATGTTATGTCTGTGAATGGCCCATTTTCCCGTGTCCCACCACCCCCACCCGTGTACCCGGAAGTGTGGTGCGCTATACATACCTGTCACGTGCCGACTCGTCTCCGATCTTCAGTCAGCGATGTCGATGCCGGGCCGAATCCCTCCGACCGTCCTGAGTGCCGGCCACCCTCTTCAGTGTCACCAGATGCTCAGCCGGATTGGCTGAGCATAACTGTGCTCAGCCAATCGCGGCTGAGCATCTGATGACTGAAGATCGGAGACGAGTCGGCACGTGACAGGTATGTATAGCGCACCACACTTCCGGGTACACAGGTGTGGGTGGTGGGACACGGGGAAGGGTGTAATGTGTGTTATTCTGTGAATAATTGTTTACCGCCGCACTACCCCTTTAACTACAGATTATTACAGATTATTCCAGTGGTGTAAACACCCAGCACACACTGTGCATACATACATATATATATATATATATACATACGTACGTACACATGGAGCCGGCATTAAACAGATTGTGCTGACGCTACAGTTCAGGTATGGTCACATGTCAGCGCAATGTGTCTAACACTGGCAGCATACACTTTCTGTAGCGCTGTGTACTGCCGATACCCTGGGATGGGCACACTACAACCAACCCATGGCATCCCTGTCACACAATGGAGACTATAAACTAGGACAGCATCTCCTTCATACAAAAAATGTGTTTTCATATTCTGCCATATTGCATATACAAAAAATATGTAATACCGTATGTGCAATATGTCAGAATAAGAAGGCACAATTTTATTATACACATGCATATCATATGAGAACATTCTGTACAAACATAAAATTATATACACATATGCCTACTGCACATACATGCATACAATATATCATAAGCATACTACAGGAGCATGTATACACTATAAACTGTACATACAAATACACAAACACACTATACATATATTGATACATCATAAACATACTACAGAGGCATGTATACACTATTCACACATCTACACACACACACACACACACTATACATATATTCATACATCATAAACATACTACAGAGGCATGTATACACTATTCACACATCTACACACACACACACACACACACACACACACTATACATATATTCATACATCATAAACATACTACAGAGGCATGTATACACTATATACTGTACACACATATACATACATCATAAGCATACTAGAGGCATGCATACACTATATACTGAACACACATATACATACATCATACACATACTAGAGGCATGCATACACTATATACTGTACACACATATACATACATCATACACATACTAGAGGCATGAATACACTATATACTGTACACACATATACATACATCATAAGCATACTAGAGGCATGCATACACTATATACTGTACACACATATACATACATCATAAACATACTAGAGGCATGCATACACTATATACTGAACACACATATACATACATCATAAGCATACTACAGAGGCATGTATACACTATATACTGTACACACATATACATACATCATAAACATACTAGAGGCATGCATACACTATATACTGTACACACATATACATACATCATACACATACTAGAGGCATGAATACACTATATACTGAACACACATATACATACATCATACACATACTAGAGGCATGCATACACTATATACTGTACACACATATACATACATTATAAACATACTAGAGGCATGCATACACTATATACTGTACACACATATACATACTAGAGGCATGCATACACTATATACTGTACACACATATACATACATCATACACATACTAGAGGCATGCATACACTATATACTGAACACACATATACATACATCATACACATACTACAGAGGCATGTATACACTATATACTGTACACACATATACATACATCATACACATACTAGAGGCATGCATACACTATATACTGAACACACATATACATACATCATACACATACTACAGAGGCATGCATACACTATATACTGTACACACATATACATACATCATACACATACTAGAGGCATGCATACACTATATACTGAACACACATATACATACATCATACACATACTAGAGGCATGCATACACTATATACTGAACACACATATACATACATCATACACATACTAGAGGCATGCATACACTATATACTGTACACACATATACATACATCATAAACATACTAGAGGCATGCATACACTATATACTGTACACACATATACATACATCATACACATACTACAGAGGCATGCATACACTATATACTGTACACACATATACATACATCATACACATACTAGAGGCATGCATACACTATATACTGAACACACATATACATACATCATACACATACTACAGAGGCATGCATACACTATATACTGTACACACATATACATACATCATACACATACTAGAGGCATGCATACACTATATACTGTACACACATATACATACATCATAAGCATACTAGAGGCATGTATACACTATATACTGTACACACATATACATACATCATACACATACTAGAGGCATGCATACACTATATACTGTACACACATATACATACATCATACACATACTAGAGGCATGCATACACTATATACTGTACACACATATACATACATCATAAGCATACTAGAGGCATGTATACACTATATACTGTACACACATATACATACATCATACACATACTAGAGGCATGCATACACTATATACTGTACACACATATACATACATCATAAACATACTAGAGGCATGCATACACTATATACTGAACACACATATACATACATCATACACATACTACAGAGGCATGTATACACTATATACTGTACACACATATACATACATCATACACATACTACAGAGGCATGCATACACTATATACTGTACACACATATACATACATCATACACATACTAGAGGCATGTATACACTATATACTGTACACACATATACATACATCATACACATACTAGAGGCATGTATACACTATATACTGTACACACATATACATACATCATAAACATACTAGAGGCATGTATACACTATATACTGTACACACATATACTGTGTACATTACACACTTGAACACACTCCATATAGTAACACACATACACATACACTCACTTACTTCTCATCACTAAGCTCCTTAGTTCTCTGGTCCTGGCAGCTCCTCCTCCCTCACAGCCAGCATGGTTCTCCCTGGCCCCTCCGACTGCAGAGCAGGAAGGAGATGATGGAATCACTGTGAGGGGGAGGGAGACTTGGTTGCCTCCTCACCCAGCCCAGCAGGGGGCAGATGACAGGCCCGGGCCCCCCTCTGACTGACACCTCAGTCAGCAGCCTCTCAGTGCTGCAGCGTGGGGCAACTTCTTCTCCTCTCTCCTCCAGGAAGCTGATCCCCTGCAGGAAATGACGTCAGATGTGAGAGAGGAAGTTGAAGCAGACGGCCTGTGCGGCACCTCCGTTATGCTGAGGTATAGGGAAGTAGGCCGAGGGGAGGGGGGAGCAGGGGAGGAATATTCCGGCCCAGTCACACTGCCAGAGGCTGAGAGAACAGCGCGGCGGCCGGCCACACTTCTCTCAGCCACTGCAGAGGGCCGATGCAAGTTTACAGCAGGACCAGCGGCCCCACTGACTGGTAATCTGGCGGCCCAGCGGGCATTTGCCCGGCCCGCCAGATTACCAATCCGGGCCTGAGCAAGATGCCACACAGCTAACAACTTTCTTCTCAGTAACGCTGCACAACACTATGCAGTGCTAAACCCCTCTCAGGAGAGGACAAGTCAGAGACAACCTCAACCCATGCCGTGGACAAGGAGAGTCATAGAGCAGGACAGTATCCACAAACAGCAGTAAGCTAGGAACTGATCTGGATAGAGCAAAGTCGCAGAAAGCCTAAGAACTCTATCTTCAAGCGCGGTTGTCAGCAGAAAGTCCTCAGCATTACGCTCATCCCAGGTAACAAGGTTTAGGGCCTTATGTCACCCACTAGGACGGTTCAGCCAAATCTAGTGGGCATTAGGTGGTGTGAAACTAACAAAAGGTCAAAACACAGGCACAAGTATTCTCTTCTTCTTCTTCGTGTTTATCTACCTCATCCTCCAACTTCCCGGCAGAGCACAGTACTACTTGGGTTGAAACTCTCACAACATCCTCCTCTCTGCTTCTCTGTATTCCTCAGTGCACTACTCAGTTGGCACGACTGTATCCTACACTGCATTCCTACTACAGATTCGGTTGCTGTATTGTCAAGTATTTGTCTGGAACTATTGCCAAGTGTATTACCAAGTGCTTTATCAAGAGAAACCTCATAATCGTGTAACCTTGCCTCAAGCACGTCTTTTCCTAGTAAAACAAGCTTATTTAAGTTAAAAAGACTCTGTGATCTTTCGCTTTCCACCGACACAGTACACCACCTAACCTTGGGACACTTCCCCTTTCTGTGAATGGCAGTCCTGATAGTCTGGGAGGGTCACTACACTGCTCTGGCCATCGTGACTACACCAACCCAAGGGACCCCATAGCAACCCGGCAGGACACTGACCACAGGGGAAAAGGGTACAACCAGCCTTGTAAAATAAAAGCAGGCGTGCCCTCACACCTGTGTGCACACTCGGCACTGGCATCACAAAGCAACACCCCAAAGTCCAGCTGTATCTCGGCCAACCACCACCAGAGTGGAGTCACACTTAGAGTCACCATCTAGCAAGTTACTGGCCAATCCTCCGACATAACATTACCCCCGGAGGCCCACGCCACACATCCATTTATTCCTACATTTCCACCGCTGCCATTTAACAGTAGGGAACAGATAGTAAAGAGCAGGGAACCTCACTCAGCTGACGCCCGCCAATGAACGCCCCCCCCCTGCGGAACGCGCTCAGTGCCTGTCAATCAACCAGGAAGAAGAGGTAGAGGGACCCCCTCCATGCCAGGATTAGGTGAGTATAATGGTTTTCCTTTTTAATTATTTATTATTTGTGTTAGGAAAATTAGGGGGACAGTATAGCTATGGGGACAGAGCACAGGAGGCATTATTACTATAGGGACACGGGGGATTATTACTATGGGGACACAGCACAGGGTGGGATCATTACTATGGGGCAGAGCACAGGGGGCATTATTACTATAGGGACACGGGGGATTATTACTATGGGGACACAGCACAGGGTGGGATCATTACTATGGGGCAGAGCACAGGGGGCATTATTACTATGAGGACGTCTATAATAGTAAAAAGAAAGAGACGTATAGCACTCACCCAAAAGTAGTGGGGTCTTCTATTTATTCACGGACACGATGTGCAGGCAAGGAAGGGGGAAGATGGCAAGCGGGCACGTCTAGAGATGCAACAGTTTCGCGCTACAGGTGCGCTTTGTCAAGCCTAGGGCATGCCCGCTTGCCATCTTCCCCCTTCCTTGCCTGGACATCGTGTCCATGAATACCTCACTACTTTTGGGTGAGTGCCATACATCTCTTTCTTTTTACTATTATAGACTGCCTTACCTCCATGTGTGCACTACCCTAGGAGTCTGTTCAGACACAACCTTTTTGCTGATTGCTCATTTATTATGCTGCTATAGCAGTGGTGCCAACCTCTCTCTCTCTTGGACAATTACTATGAGGACACAACACATGGTGGGATTATTACTATGGGGGTGCAGCACAGGGTGGGATTATTACTAAGTGGGCAGAGCACAGGGGGCATTATTACTATGGGCCACAGCACAGGGGGCATTATTAATATGGAGACATCACTGGGGGCATTATTACTATGGTGACAGAGCACTGCAGGAATTATTACTATGGGGACACGGGATTATTACTGTGGGGGCACAGCACAGGGGGCATTATTACTATGGGGGCACAACATTGGGTGGGATTATTACTAAGGGGGCAGAGCATAGGGGACATTATTACTATGGGGCACAGCACAGGTGCATCATTACTATGGAGACAGAGCACTGGGGGCATTATTACTATGGGGACAGAGCATGGCAGACATTATTAATATTGGGACACGGGGCATTATTACTATGGGGCAGAGCACAGGTGGCATTATTACTATGGGGACAGAGCACAGGGGGCATTATTACTATGGGGGCACAGCAGGACAGGGGGCATTATTACTATATGGGAGGACACAACATGAGGCATAATTACTCTATGGGGGCACAGCAGGGGGCATTATTGGTATACTGGTACAACTGGTATATAAATGATATATTAATGGTGTATAAATGGTATATAATGGGTATATAAATGGTGTACAACTGGTATATAACTTGTGTATAAATGGTTTATAACTGGTATATAACTGGTGTATAAATGGTGTATAACTGTTATATAACTGGTGTATAAATGGTATATAACTGGTATATAACTGGTATATAACTGGAATATAACTGGGATATAACTGGGATATAACTGGTGCATAACTGCTATATAACTGGGATATAACTGGTGTATAAATGGTATATAACTGGAATATAACTGGTGTATAACTGGTTTATAACTGGTGTATATAACTGGGATATAACTGGTGTATAAATGGTTTATAACTGGGATATTACTGGTATATAACTGGGATATAACTGGTGTATAACTGGTATATAACTGGGATATAACTGGTATTATAGTTACAGAGAGATAATAATCTCCTCCTCATCCGCCACAACGTAATAACGGAAAGTACAACGGGAGGAATATAATATACTTTGTAAATTTTAGAGAAATCTAATAAAATTTAGGGACATTTGTTAGTAAATCTCACAGTATCTAAAGGGCCTATTACACCAAATGGTTATTGGCTGTACTTGGCCGTTCTAAACGACAATACTTTGGTGTAACAGCAAATGTTAAAAGGCTACGATCAGCGGACATGCACAATATTGGCATATGGAAACTGCCCGATCATGACAGCGATGGTCTGCTGCCCGGCCCTCTGTATAATAGGAGTAGTGGCGGACCACCTCTGACTTTAATGGGCAGCCTGAACGATGTAAGGATGCACCTCGCAGCTGCTCCCGCTGCTCCCTGCAGCCCCTCCCGTTGCTCCCCGCAGCTGCTCCCGCTGCTCCCTGCAGCCCCTCCCGTTGCTCCCTGCAGCTCCTCCCGCTGCTCCCCGCAGCCCCTCCCGCTGCTCCCTGCAGCCCTTCCCGCTGCTCCCCACAGCCCCTCCCGCTGCTCCCTGCAGCCCCTCCCGCTGCTCCCCACAGCCCCTCCCGCTGCTCCCTGCAGCCCCTCCCGTTGCTCCCTGCAGCCCCTCCAGTTGCTCTCCACAGCCCCTCCCACAGCTCACCGCAGCCTCTCCCGCTGCTCCCCGCAGTCCCTCCCGTTGCTCCCTGCAGCCCCTCCCGCTGCTCCGTGCAGCCCCCCCACTGTTGCCCGCAGCCCCTCCCACTACCTGAGATATCATCTCTTGCTTCACCCTCATTATCATACTAGCATAGCAGTTTAATCTCTATGATAATAAGTCGTTTTGCACAGTAAGGGCGGAGCTACTACCCCCAGTGCACCAATGTGCCATGCTAATGAATATCAGCAGAGCGGCCACCTGGGGGCGGTGTGCGGTGGATTGGGGCACTGGGGCTGCTAGTCTCCTCCCAGTGCACCATAATGACATATTTGCACAGGAATTGAACTCTTAATATTGAACAAACTTCCCTTCATCCCCAGCTGCCCCTGCACTATAGGGACATATCAGCAGGTAGATACTTCTAATCTCCTGATAGTTTCATCTTAAAGGGGTTGTTCACCCCCCAAAAAATTCTTCCACATCACCTGGTGCCAGAAGGTTATATAGCTTTGTACTTTACTTCTATTTAAAAATCCCCAGTCTTCCAGTACTTATCAGCTGCTGTATGTCCTGAACAAGTGGTGTATTCTCTCCAGTCTGACACAGCGCTCTCTGCTGCCACCTCTGTCCATGTCAGGAACTGTCCAGAGCAGGAGATGTTTTCTATGGGGATTTGCTGCTGCTCTGGACAGTTCCTGACATGGACAGAGGTGGCAGCAGAGAGCACTGTGCCAGACTGGAGGGAATACACCACTTCATGCAGGACATACAGCAGCTGATAAGTACTGAAAGACTGCAGAGAATACACCCCTTCCTGCAGGACATACAGTAGCTGATAAGTACTGGAAGACAGATGATTTTTTTTTTTTATAGAAGTAAATTACAAATCTGTATAACTTTCTGACGCCAATTGATTTAAAAAGCCTTTGTAACACTGAGCAGGGGTACACTGATGGGGATTGTTATTGTTTCCGGTGGTATAAAGAAAGAAAGACGGGGACATAACGGCCATCCATAATGTAGTTATACTATCCCTATGGTAAAGCTTGAGGTCAGATCTATACTGAGAGATGACAATGAGTTCTGTATGGCCAATAATCAATACTCCATCTATTCTGCATCCTCCATACTGATTGGAATCCATAGCCCACCCTATCACAGTCACCCTCGGGGGCTTTGTTCCCCCTTTAATGGTACACAAAGGGTTTGTATGTTTGTGAGCCTCTCACAGTAGATGTATTGGTGTCCTGCGGGGGTCCATGGGCCACTGCTGTCATCCGTCTCCTCCATCCGTCAGACAAAACAAACTTCATCAGTCTTTCTATTTCTTTACGATCTTTAGTGTCGCTGCCGTTCAGTGACTTTCAGGATAAGCTGTACAGGAGGGGCAGGACTATGTCTGACCATATATCTTATATCTGACCATATCTTATATCTGACTATATATCTTATATCTGACCGTATATTTTATATCTGACCGTATCTTATATCTGACTATATATCTTATATCTGTCGGTATATATATTATATCTGACCATATCTTATATCTGACCGTATCTTATATCTGACCATATCTTATATCTGACCGTATCTTATATCTGACCGTATCTTATATCTGACCGTATATTTTATATCTGACCATATCTTATATCTGACCGTATCTTATATCTGACCGTATCTTATATCTGACAGTATCTTATATCTGACCATATCTTATATCTGACCGTATCTTATATCTGATCATATCTTATATCTGACCATATCTTATATCTGACCGTATCTTATATCTGATCATATCTTATATCTGACCATATCTTATATCTGACCATATATCTTATATCTGACCATATATCTTATATCTGACCGTATCTTATATCTGACCATATATCATATATTTGACCATATATCTTATATCTGACCGTATATATATGATATCTGACCATATATCTTATATCTGTCGGTATATATATTATATCTGACCATATATCTTATATCTGACGGTATATATCTTATATATGACCCTATCCTATATCTGACCATATATCTAATATTGGACCGTATAGCCTATATCTGACCATATATCTTATATCTGACCATATATCTTACATCTGACCGTATATATATATATATATATATATATATATATATATATATATATATATATTATATCTGTAGGAGGAGGTGGAGTGCTCAACCTGTAGCAGAAGGAGAATGTGGTAAATGCCATGGCTCGAGTGCACTACTACCTAGTTCTGCACCTAATAGAACTTACAATGGTCTGAGAAAAGAAAGAGGGTGGTAGGCTCTCCAGAGACAATTGGCTTGTATAAACTTACGATTTGTATATCTTTAAACAGTTATTTATAAATAATAGGCACTTCTGGACTAGTCTAAAACAATAGACATAGCATAATATAAAAATGTTGCTTTATATGAAAAGGATATGTGTATAAAATAATTCCATATAGGATAAAATTGGCAAATAGAAATCATTAAAATCAATTAAAAATATTATGTAACATCCGCATAACCTTATTATAGGTCTGTAATAATTTGTATTATAGGTCTGTAATAGATTCTATCATTGTTTCATCATAATATTGAATTCATATATATTTTTATATACTATATGGAATTATAGTATATCCTATCCACTATCCTATATGGAATTATTTTATACACATATCCTTTTCATTACATTTTTATATTATGCTATGTCTATTGTTTTAGACTAGTCCAGAAGTGCCTATTATTTATAAATAACTGTTTAAAGATATACAAATCGTAAGTTTATACAAGCCAATTGTCTCTGGAGAGCCTACCACCCTCTTTCTTTTCTCAGACCATATATTATATCTGACCATATATCTTATATCTGACCGTATATCTTATATCTGACCGTATATCTTATATCTGACCGTATATCTTATATCTGACCATATATCTTATATCTGACCGTATATATATATTATATCTGACCATATATCTTATATCTGACCATATATCTTATATCTGACCATATATTTAATATCTCACCGTATAGCTTATATCTGACCATATATCTTATGTCTGACCATATAGCTTATATCTGACCATATATATTTTATATCTGACCATATATATTTTATATCTTACCATATAGCTTATATCTGACAGTATATCTTATATCTGACCATATATTATATCTGACCATATATCTTATATCTGACCGTATATATCTTATATCTGACCGTATATCTTATATCTGACCGTATGTCTTATATCTGACCGTATATCTTATATCTGACCATGTATATATTATATCTGACCATATATCTTATATCTGACCGTATATCTTATATCTGACCATATATATCTTATATCTGACCGTATGTCTTATATCTGACCGTATATCTTATATCTGACTATATATATCTTATATCTGACCATATATCTTATATCTGACCGTATTTATCTTATATCTGACCGTATATCTTATATCTGACCGTATGTCTTATATCTGACCGTATATCTTATATTTGACCGTATGTCTTATACCTGACCGTATATCTTATATCTGACTATATATATCTTATATCTGACCATATATCTTACATCTGACCATATATTTAATATCTCACCGTATAGCTTATATCTGATCGTATGTCTTATATCTGACCATATATCTTATGTCTGACCATATAGCTTATATCTGACCATATAGCTTATATCTGACAGTATATCTTATATCTGACCATATATATTTTATATCTTACCATATATCTTATATCTGACCATATATATTTTATATCTTACCATATATCTTATATCTTACCATATAGCTTATATCTAACCGTATATAGCTTATATCTGACCACATATCTTATATAACACCTTTTTTCTACAGATTTCTATTCTGTGGGGTAAATCTGTAATTTTTAATTTTCCCAGAGCTGGTGGACAGAGTCTAATATCTATGATGTGGGTGGGGTCTAATATCTATGATGTGGGTGGGGTCTAATATCTATGATGTGGGTGGGGTCTAATATCTATGATGTGGGTGGGGTCTAATATCTATGATATGGGTGGGGTCTAATATCTATGATGTGGGCAAAGTCTAATATCTATCATGTGGGCGGAGTCTGATATGTATCGTGTGAGTGGAGTCTAATGTCTATGGTGTGGGCAGAGTCTATTATCTATAGTGTGGGCGGAGTCTAATATCTATGGTGCCTGCACACACAGAGGAGAAGATCCTGCACTGTCTTGTGCCCAGCCTAAAAGCAGCAGCTGTAGTAAGCAGTCTAAACTGTGTATAAAGCCCTGGGGTGAGATCTCTTACTTACAAAGCTGTCTCTTAGCCATATCTCTCTGCCTATGTACCCAGCCCCCCCCCATCATCTCCCTTTTCTCCCATCCATAGAAAATCCTTGATTATAAATTAATCCCTCAGCTGCTAGACACAGGACTGAGATGATGTTTCGGAGTGGAAAACTCTAGTCTAGCAGGAAGGGGGAGAGAGAAAATAACAGAAAGCATTTTAGTCTGATAAGATATATTGCAAAGTGTCTTATATTATATTAGCTTGTATAATTTATATATGTACAGATTGTTGATACAGCAGGGCCTATTTACGGTATAGCTAACGGATAAGTCTACAAGATATGTGGTTGAGTCTTGGTTGTCATTGATGGCATGAAGATGCTTGATAACAGAAAAATCCAACATGGCGGGTCACTTTTTCCATAGATATTGGTTATTCTCATTTGTGGCACAAAATTGATCTGAATACATGTTGCACGACCAGCGTAAATGGACAGACCCAACAGCCGGAGAAGGAGCAAGAGAAAAATCAGAATCTGAAAGTAAATGACTTGTAGAAGTTCTGACCAAATGGCGTTCGGTGAGAGGCGCCAAGTCTTTGTGAAGTTCCCTGGCATTATATGCAGATTTACATTCTTCAGTGATGTCGGGAAGTGGATCTACATAAATTGCCGTGTTCTCCAGCGTCTTGGGCTATGTGGGAATCATATCATTTTGGATGTTTCCGTGGGGGGCCGTAGAGCCGGGGCGGCCATATTGCATCTGGCAGAGGAGAGGTTATTTGTATATCTTACCAGGCCTCTTCTGAGTATAATTGGATTCCTTTTTTGCCAGCTGTCTATTTGTTCTGTCATGCTATAGACACAGTTCATCCATTGACTCGGAGGCCCTCCCAGGCGTGTCCCCAAAGAGCCCCATTACTCATTATTAAGCACGTCTGATGATGCAATTAAATACAAATGTTACGCACATTTGACTATAATGCACAATCTTAAGATCGTAACAGATGTTATAATTAGGTTTAGGCCAATGGTGCAAATCTAAGACCTCATTATCATATTTTAAGACCAGCTGTTATCCACCCGGCTTCTCCTCACGCTAAACAAAGTCAAATCCCCGAAAGAAATTTTATTACTTTTACTTGAAAGTAACTTTCATCGACATAACTAAACTGTGGATGATCGGGACTTGTATGGACGGGGCCTGACTGGCGGGAGGAACGGAAGGCTTCATGTCAGTGCTGCCTTAGGAGGGAAGATTAGATGCGTACGGTGGCGATCGTCATTCTAAGCCTCATGCACATAGCATATCTTTATCCATGCTCATAGAGTTCCTATGGTACTACTGTATGGTGTCTCCTTGGGCAACGTTTGTAGAGGACACACCATGTCCTTTCTTCTCATGGGCTGTATGTGGCTTCATTTAAAGGTACACTGCCACCCCCACTTAGACGGGGCTTCGTAGCAGTTGGGCCCCGCCTCCTATATGGACAGTGTCACCTGGGTGGGTCTTTGTGGCAGTTGAGCCCCATCTCCTATATGGACAGTGTCACCTGGGTGGGGCTTCACAGCAGTTGGGCCCCACCTCCTATATGGACAGTGTCACCTGGGTGGGTCTTTGTGGCAGTTGAGCCCCATCTCCTATATGGACAGTGTCACCTGGGTGGGGCTTCACAGCAGTTGGGCCCCATGTCCTATATGGACAGTGTCACCTGGGTGGGGCTTCACAGCAGTTGGGCCCCATGTCCTATATGGACAGTGTTACCTGGGTGGGGCTTCACAGCAGTTGGGCCCCATGTCCTATATGGACAGTGTTACCTGGGTGGGGCTTCACAGCAGTTGGGCCCTCTCTCTTATATGGACAGTATCACCCGGGTGGGGCTTTATGACAGTTGGGCCCCTCTCTTATATGGACAGTGTCACCTGGGTGGGTCTTTGTGGCAGTTGGGCACCATCTCCTATATGGACAGTGTCACCTGGGTGGGTCTTTGTGGCAGTTGGGCACCATCTCCTATATGGACAGTGTCACCTGGGTGGGGCTTTGTGGCAGTTGAGCCCCATCTATTATATGGGATTCACACCAGTCGGGCCCCCTCTCCTCGCCTAGGTGACACTGTTGACCAAACAATGAAGAGATTTCAGAGGCGAAAGAAGACACAGATCAGTGTTATACAGGTATATATCACTTGTGCAGCGCCTAAGATTGTGGATGGTGCGGAGATCATAGAATATGGGGGTGATTCTCCCCTACAGCAGCATTCACATGGGGCCTGGGCTTGTACCACTGTACCATATATATCGGTATACGCCATCTATAGCCAACGTTGCAAAATAAAAAATAAAACTTTTGGGGGAGATTTATTAAACATGGTGTAAAGTAGATCCCACCTTTCATTTTTTAAAGAATCTGTGACGAATGAAAGGTGGGATCTGACAATCCTACTTTACACCAGTTTGATAAATCTCCCCCATGGACTTTATCAAGAATTTGAATAGTCAGAACGTCCTTTGTTGCCCATAGCAACCAATCACATTGCAGCTTTTATATATGAATCCGCTCTGATAAAATGAAAGCTGAGCTGTGATTGGTTGCTGTGGGACCTGTGATTGGTTGCTATTGGCAACACAGCTGTCCATATGTTTTTATATGATGGCTGACATTACTATATGCTTCCTACACAGTCAGGAAATGTGTCTGCTGTTTCCCAGTCCACACAACGACAATGATATCGCAGTTTAGCAGAAGGCAGATTGGGCCGAGGCCATGAAGCCATAAAGCGAGGTAAGGATCTCCCCTCAGATTTTGGGGTCCCGGAGGGGGCGTCATCGGGACCTACATAACTGCTGCATCCCTTGTTACACTGATTCAGACGATGCTGTCACTGACAGCCTGACAGCTCGCCAGCATGTGCACAGGATAAGGAGAAGATGGATGGCATCTCAGTGGTTGTCTACCTGGTCACAGATGAAAATAGGGCGATATTTACATGGTGCAGTTCCTGGTCTTCTTTGGGTATACACTGAATTATCATATTAAGCCAAGATAAAAGAGATTGTAAACGAGCCATATTGATATATAGCTGTATATACGTAATATATATGTACATGTTTTATGTGCGTACAGAGACTACTCCATACTTAGTGACTGAAAACATTGAAGTTGGGTGAAATCAATGAAAATGTGGAAAAGTCAATTTGAAAAACAAAACCTCCTATAAATTTTGCCTCCTGGGGGGATCACCTGGCCCGGTCCCTCTGGTTTGGTAGTCACCATAGATAGAATCAGATCCCGGGGCCACCTCCCGTTTTTGATCTCTATCATTTTTTTTTTTACGTTTTATTTTCTTCAGATTTGATTTTCCATTGTTTTTTTTCCTCGATTGAGCTGATACTTTGTAAGTAAATCTGTAAAAGACAAGTGAGCGGACGGCTCCTTCTTCTCTTCCTCTGACTGATTCTTAGGATAAATATGTCCGTATGAAGAGAGCGGCCGTTCCTGTGAAGCTCGCTCCTCATTGACAGGACACATCTGATGGTGAGGAAATTAGTTATGATCTTGGTTATTACCTCTCTCCTTCAGGGTCTCCTCTTGTGTGACTTTCAGATATAATTGGCTCTATGTGCCCTAACCTGCTCCGGCTCCGGCGAGACTCCGCGGTATAAGAAATCGTGTGGACGGTCTGCGGTGCGAGTCCCTCAGGAGGCCGGCCCCCCGTTCTTTATATGCAGACTTAATAAGAGGAAGACAGAATGAAAGTCTATACAGACAAAGCAATTAGGCCGAGCTGTCTACAATACACGGACTGTGAGAAGGCTGGTCTTTTATTATTAGCTCCTTATTATAGAAGGAACTGACTTAATTATAAAAACCCAGTTTGTGACCTTAATCGAGTGAAAGACAAAAAGGTCATTTGGAGACGAGGTGATTGAGGTGAAACAACGCTGGATGGTTAAACTAGACCTGTATCCTGGGCAAGGTGCGGAGCTTAGGAGGTTTCACCCAAGACTCGGAGAGGACAGCTCCACTTCCTAATCCAGGCAGGGAAATGGGGCAAGTCAAGAGAGGTGACAGCTTTTCAGGACTCTCTTGCAGCAACTAACTTTGTAGGAAATACAGCGAGAATGTCTTCTTTCTCTGTGCGCCCCTTTGGGTGTTGTACATCAGATTCACCGTCAGTAAAGTCTTCAGTAAATCACTCTGCAGGAATGTTATAATGGAAATCTTTTGTGTCATACATAAGTTGTGATGACTTGTGGATCTCCATAGCTGGAACATTAGAAGTGACTATTAGTAGCAGCTATGACAGGGGGGTCAAACTCAAATACACAGTGGGCCAAAATAAAAAAATTGGACAAAGTCGCGGGCCAACCTTGATAATTATTGAAGTGTGAATTCGGCGCTCCTAGCACTGGTGTGCGTCTCCCAGCGCTGTGCACTATTATAAATGAAATGACATATTGCTTTGATATGATTAAACCCAATTAATAGCCCCCCCCCCAATATTTCCCCATGTTGTAGCCAACCCAACCAAAATTGCCCCACATATTAGCCAGCCCTCCCAATAGTGCCCAAATAGTAGCCAGCCCTCCAAGTGTCCCATATAGTAGCCTGCCCTCCCCCATAGTCTCATATAGTAGCCAGCCCTCCCCCATAGTCTCATATAGTAGTCTGTCCTCCCCATAGTCTCTTATATAGTAGTCAGCCCTCCCCATAGTCTATTATATAGTAGCCAGCCCTCCCCAGTAGTCTCATATAGTAACCAGTCTTCCCAATAGTGCCGAAATAGTAGCCAGCTCCCCAAGTGTTCCATATAGTAGCCAGCCCTCCCCAATAGTCTCTTTTATAGTAGCCAGCTCTCCCTTGTAGTCTCATATAGTAGCCAGCCCTCCCCCATAGTCCCATATAGTAGCCATCCCTCCCCCATAGTCTCTTTATATAGTAGCCAGCCCTCTCCATAGTCTCTAATATAGTAGCCAGCCCTCCCCATAGTCTCTTATATAGTAGCCAGCCCTCCCCATAGTCTCTTATATAGTAGCCAGCCCTCCCCATAGTCTCTTATATAGTAGCCAGCCCTCCCCATAGTCTCATATAGTAGCCAGCCCTCCCTCATAGTGTCATATAGTAGCCAGCTCTCCCTTGTAGTCTCATATAGTAGCCATCCCTCCCCCATAGTCTCTTTATATAGTAGCCAGCCCTCTCCATAGTCTCTAATATAGTAGCCAGCCCTCCCCCATAGTCTCTAATATAGTAGCCAGCCCTCCCCATAGTCTCTTATATAGTAGCCAGCCCTCTCCATAGTCTCTAATATAGTAGCCAGCCCTCCCCAGTTGTCTTATAAAGTAGCTAGGCCTCCCTCATAGTCTCATATAGTAGCCAGCCCTCCCTCATAGTGTCATATAGTAGCCAGCCCTCCCCCATAGTCTCTTATATAGTAGCTAGGCCTCCCTCATAGTCTCTTATATAGTAGCCAGCCCTCCCTCATAGTCTCATATAGTAGTCAGCCCTCCCCCATAGTCTCATATAGTAGCCAGCCCTCCCCCATAGTCTCTTATATAGTAGCTAGGCCTCCCTCATAGTCTCTCATATAGTAGCCAGCCCTCCCCCATAGTCTCATATAGTAGCCAGCCCTCCCCCATAGTCTCTTATATAGTAGACAGCCCTCCCCATTAGTCTCTTATATAGTAGCCAGCCCTCCCCCATAGTCTCTTATATAGTAGCCAGCCCTCCCCCATAGTCTCTGAATTGCCTGGCAGGCCAAAAGTAATGGCACCATGGGCCAGATTTGACCCGCGGGCCAGAGTTTGACATGATTGATGTATGGCTTTACCCTGTTGGACCTCCATCATGCAGGTTGGACACATCTTTAATTTTTTGGCCACATCTGATTGTCCATACTGAATAAGGAACGCTAAGAGTAGCTCCATTTCCTAAGCAGACGTGACTCTCCGTCCTCTCACAGTGATAACCTTGCCCGCGGCCTCGTCGAGACGAAACTCAGCTGAAAGTAAAGCTGTCTAGTAGTGAACTCCAGATATAGAACTTGGAGCACTCGTGGCCACTTCTCTTCACAGCAAGTCTCTGGGAAATGATATGTGAAATAAATGAGCTCGGAGGCCTGCGTGATGTTAAGCAGATTCCGCGCCGCTCGTTCCTTCGGTCTCTTGTTGGAATACTACACTTAGGGATGATGAGGATTAATTGTCAGTGCCAATATTCTCTGTGACAGTGCCAGGGCGCAGTCAGTATCTGACAACCAGAAAAGGACCATGCTTAATGAACACACTTTCTTGCTTCCGACTCTTGTTTAGCGGACGCCCTTGGCTACAATGTGTCTGAAGAGATTTTTCCAATGATATTGTTACTTTCCTGCCGTCCGGATTAGTAATGCGGAGAGGATTAGTGCCATGGCTGCTCTGTTTTAGGAACCTCGCTGGTGGTGGACGCATGGGCGTCAGGGCTGCTGGGGTTTTTTTACATGTTTTTCCTTGCCCTTAGATTACTTGGCATTGTTTCGTTGAACTTATTTTCAGCTACAGTAGTATCTCCTATAGGAGGGCGAGACCTTATGTCTGGGTACCACTGCCCCCCAGTAGTTATATCCCTGGGGGACACCTCATCAACCCCAATAACCTTCATACTCTTTACAGTGAACCTGCCACTTAGTTTTGCCCCCAAGATGTTCCCCAGGATCATGCAGATGTGCTGATTTATTTTCCAGTTTCCTTAGGTGCCCGAAGCGTTGACAAATTCCCCCGCCCTCCAAATTTTTTTTTACTATTGTCTGCAGTGCATGCAAACTGCAGCTATGCAAGATGGCGGGATGTAGCCTCTTCTTGCAGTTTTGATGGCTTCCTCCCCTCCAAATCAGGCTAGACTGATGTCTCTGAATACCGGGAACATCACTGATGCTCAGAGAAATCTGTGACTCCTAACCCATGCACAGTGCATCAAGGTGTGCTTAAAGGGGTACTCCGACACGAAGTAAAAAATCCTTACAAATACTGAAGAAGCAGATAGCCCGGCTTACCTGTCTGACCAAGTTCTGAAACAATGAAGAATCCATTCCCGCTGTGGGTCTGTAATCCTCTCCCCTACAATGTCCTCTCACTATTTTGTGGTTAGGCAGTTGCTTACTACTACAATCCCCAGGATGCATTGCTTTCTCTAAGCTCCCAATAAAGAGATCTATGAATAAGACAGGGAGATGGTGATACAGACCATTTATAAGGTAGAAAAGGTTATTTGTGACAAGTGATCCCCTCTACAATGGCCCCACATGGTGTTGTCTTCTGCCGGATCTCTAAGGGCCCATGTTGTGTCAGAGCCTGGAACCTCCCAAGGATCGTCTGGTTCTCCGCTAGATCAGTCGATCCCTGGCAGGACGAAGTCTATCGATTATACAGCCCGTCTTTAGAGCTACAGTACATTATTTAATACCCCTCTATAGGAGCTGTAATGGCGGCCATATTGGTTATTACAATGTTTTCTCACACAACTGCAAACAACTTTTGTCGACAGAATAAGATTCAGCCATTTTTCTTCCTTATCTGTGTTTTCTTCAGCTTAGGGTGAACAATCTTTAATGGAAGCCGATGGGTGGTGCCGCTCAGACGTAACACAAACCCTGGTTATAAGAGATTGATAGTAAATGACAGGTTCTCTAACCCGAGCACTCTTTTTGCACCTACAATACATGCTGTACCTGGGCAGATTACTTCATGGAGCGCTCATCTCTGTATGGACAGACCTTGCCTTCCCTCGCGTCGCTGCGCCTTGTCCTGACTTCCACTCTCGGCTCTTTGTTCCCTTCTCTCTGGTAATTTTTACACATTTTCTGAGTACATGATCATTCCGCACATTCCCGTCACTCTGCAGAAACAACCCGCTGTCCTCTAATATATTACATTTCATCTTCTCTATACTGTTCTCGAGGACCCGTACAATAATTTCAGCACAAAACCTGAACTAACCCCCAGCACTCACCATAAAATACTGATAATGGATCGACAAAGAATTCCACTCGATGTTCATAATGGCGGCTATTACACATCTTACCGGGACACAATTATCCAAACTAATATTGAACTGAGAGTTAGACGGGCATGTGTAACCCTTGTGTGCTGTTTATATAGCTGCCCGGCTTCAGATGTTTTCTGCTTCCCGGTTGAGGTGGCTACAAACTGGGCAGAGGGGACCAGGAAGCCGTAATTGTGAAATGGGTATTCCCCTTTATTAAGTTAAAGCATACCTGTCGTGATATACACTGATCCCATTGGCGTGCAATCCATTCTGCCACTGGAAGTTCGGCTATCCATGGATACGACCACACCAGGTCGGTACTGGGCATGAGCCCCATTCCAATCCAATACGGCTCTGAGCCAGCGTGATCATATCCATGGATACCTGAATAATATATCCCATGTAGTCTCCCTGGTAGTTGACCCCCCCCCCCCCAGTATATAATATACCCCATGTAGCCCATCCCCATGCATGTAATTCTCCCCTTTGTGAAATAAAATAAAAAAAGATAAAAAGCAAAAGTTTCTGGCTTTGCCAATCAGGAGGCTCATTTAACTGTGAACGCTCAATATGAGTGCCACGTGTAGCACCTGGTAGACCCTGGGTCCTAAAGGGTATGGTGGCTCCCCAAGTTCCTAGAGGGATCAGGCATTAATGCTGAATTTCTGAGATAAATGTGTCTGCCAGTGGCCTGTCCTCTCTCCATAGAGATGAATGCTCCATGGTGTCGTCATTGAAGTGTATGGGGGGATCGGGGGAGATAGCGTCAGCTGAAATTTTGTCTGAAAGTTATTGGAAGTGTTTGGCCGCCCGGACTCTGGATCTGCTTTCAGGCAGTATTATATAGTATCTTCTATTACATGGGTGATCGGGGTCTCACCTTTAGGCATGGCCATCAATGTTTGACTGGTTGGTGACTGGTTGGTGGGGCCCCGACCTCTGCTTGGCAATGGTGGTGGTGGGGGGTATGATGTTCAGCTTTTGATGACACTTATAATATCTTTTATTATACACATTTATTTGTTTTTTTTTCCTGCGGTGAAGAATCCTGAGATGTAGGATCATCGCCGAGGATCAAACCCTTTCTGTAAATGAATGTAAATTTCCGCTCACACTCCCCTTCCCCCGTTCCCCTCCTTACACACGAGCCGGGAAGCAAACCACATATTAGATATCAGGACTTGTGGGTTTTATAGGGAATCTATTGCTATAATTCATTTTGCTGCCTACATGGCTCCTGTCCCTTATGTCATATAATATGATCTTCTTACAGCTCGGAGGACGACACATTATGTAGAGAAATATTAAAACGAAAAGAAGAACGCATCTTCGGGTAGAAATGATTGTGTATTAGGTGGAGAGATGCCTGGGGGGCTGCATTGGAAGACCACTCAAGGAACTCAACCAGGCCGGAAGCAAATGGAAACACTAGTGATGAGTGAACTTGCTGAACTGTCCAGAATGGCCCCATTCTCCGAACCCGAATGCTCTGCATGTGACTCCTGCGGCCTGGAGAAGTTGGATGTCGCCCAAGGAGTCCAGGAAAACATGGATACAGCCATAGGCCATAGACTGTATCCACCAGGACTCCATAGGGCAGCATCCAACCTCTCCAGGCACCTCTCCAGATACACAGGATATATAGGGGAGAAACACAGGATATATAGGGGAGATGCACAGGATATATAGAGGAGATACACAGGATATATAGAGGAGATGCACAGGATATATAGAGGAGATACACAGGATATATAGAGGAGATACACAGGATATATAGGGGAGATGCACAGGATATATAGGGGAGATACACAGGATATATAGGGGAGATACACAGGATATATAGGGGAGATACACAGGATATATAGGGGAGATACACAGGATATATAGAGGAGATACACAGGATATATGGGGGAGATGCACAGGATATATAGGGGAGATACACAGGATATATAGGGGAGATACACAGGATCAGGGGCAGATTAACTTTACCATAGGCCCCGGGCTGTTCACCAAGTCTGGGCCCCCCCACCCCACTGTAACTATGGCAGCACTAGCCTGGCGTTCATAGTACAGGACAGATAATGTCATGATGTCCTGATTTGTGCAAAATTACCATAAAAAAACAGTGATTTTTTTGCAAATCATGGCGGAAGTGTAGCCAGGAGACAGTACACCACTGAGAGTATAAGTCTTTTTGGGTGGTCATGAACGCCCCTATTATAATCCACTACTGCACAGGTTATATAGGGGAGATACACAGGATATATAGGGGAGATACACAGGATATATAGAGGAGATGCACAGGATATATAGAGGAGATACACAGGATATATAGAGGAGATACACAGGATATATAGAGGAGATACACAGGATATATAGGGAGATACACAGGATATATAGGGGAGATGCACAGGATATATAGGGGAGATACACAGGATATATAGAGGAGATACACAGGATATATAGGGGAGATACACAGGATATATAGAGGAGATACACAGGATATATAGGGGAGATACACAGGATATATAGGGGAGATACACAGGATATATAGGGAGATGCACAGGATATATAGGGGAGATGCACAGGATATATAGGGGAGATACACAGGATATATAGAGGAGATACACAGGATATATGGGGAGATACACAGGATATATAGGGAGATACACAGGATATATAGAGGAGATACACATGATATATAGGGGAGATACACAGGATATATAGAGGAGATGCACAGGATATATAGAGGAGATACACAGGATATATAGGGGAGATACACAGGATATATAGGGGAGATACACAGGATATATAGGGGAGATATACAGGATATATAGGGGAGATACACAGGATATATAGGGGAGATACACAGGATATATAGAGGAGATACACATGATATATATGGGAGATACACAGGATATATAGAGGAGATGCACAGGATATATAGAGGAGATACACAGGATATATAGGGGAGATACACAGGATATATAGGGAGATACACAGGATATATAGAGGAGATACACAGGATATATAGAGGAGATGCACAGGATATATAGGGAGATACACAGGATATATAGGGGAGATGCACAGGATATATAGAGGAGATACACAGGATATATAGGGGAGATACACAGGATATATAGAGGAGATACACAGGATATATAGAGGAGATACACAGGATATATAGGGGAGATACAGAGGATATATAGGGGAGATACACAGGATATATAGGAGAGATGCACAGGATATATAGAGGAGATACACAGGATATATAGGGGAGATACACAGGATATATAGAGGAGATACACAGAATATATAGGGGAGATACACAGGATATATAGGGGAGATGCACAGGATATATAGAGGAGATGCACAGGATATATAGGGGAGATGCACAGGATATATAGGGGAGATACACAGGATATATAGGGAGATACACAGGATATATAGGGGAGATACACATGATATATAGAGGAGATGCACAGGATATATAGAGGAGATACACAGGATATATAGGGAGATACACAGGATATATAGAGGAGATACACAGGATATATAGGGGAGATACACAGGATATATAGGGGAGATACACAGGATATATAGGGGAGATGCACAGGATATATAGAGGAGATGCACAGGATATATAGGGGAGATACACAGGATATATAGGGGAGATACACAGGATATATAGGGGAGATACACAGGATATATAGGGGAGATACACAGGATATATAGAGGAGATGCACAGGATATATAGGGGAGATACACAGGATATATAGAGGAGATACACAGGATATATAGAGGAGATGCACAGGATATATAGGGGAGATACACAGGATATATAGAGGAGATACACAGGATATATAGGGAGATACACAGGATATATAGGGGAGATACACAGGATATATAGGGGAGATACACAGGATATATAGGGAGATACACAGGATATATAGGGGAGATACACATGATATATAGAGGAGATGCACAGGATATATAGAGGAGATGCACAGGATATATAGGGGAGATGCACAGGATATATAGAGGAGATGCACAGGATATATAGGGGAGATGCACAGGATATATAGGGGAGATACACAGGATATATAGGGAGATACACAGGATATATAGGGGAGATACACATGATATATAGAGGAGATGCACAGGATATATAGGGGAGATGCACAGGATATATAGGGGAGATACACAGGATATATAGGGAGATACACAGGATATATAGGGGAGATACACAGGATATATAGGGGAGATACACAGGATATATAGAGGAGATGCACAGGATATATAGGGGAGATGCACAGGATATATGGGGAGATACACAGGATATATAGGGGAGATACACAGGATATATAGAGGAGATACACAGGATATATAGAGGAGATGCACAGGATATATAGGGGAGATACACAGGATATATAGAGGAGATACACAGGATATATAGGGGAGATACACAGGATATATAGAGGAGATACACAGGATATATAGGGGAGATACACAGGATATATAGGGGAGATACACAGGATATATAGAGGAGATACACAGGATATATAGGGAGATACACAGGATATATAGAGGAGATACACAGGATATATAGGGGAGATACACAGGATATATAGGGGAGATACACAGGATATATAGGGGAGATGCACAGGATATATAGGGGAGATACACAGGATATATAGGGGAGATACACAGGATATATAGAGGAGATACACAGGATATATAGGGGAGATGCACAGGATATACAGGGAGATACATAGGATATATAGGGGAGATGCACAGGATATATGGGGAGATACACAGGATATATAGAGGAGATACACAGGATATATAGGGGAGATACACAGGATATATAGGGGAGATACACAGGATATATAGGGGAGATGCACAGGATATATAGGGGAGATACACAGGATATATAGGGGAGATACACAGGATATATAGAGGAGATACACAGGATATATGGGGAGATACACAGGATATATAGAGGAGATACACAGGATATATAGGGGAGATACACAGGATATATAGGGGAGATACACAGGATATATAGGGGAGATGCACAGGATATATAGGGGAGATACACAGGATATATAGGGGAGATACACAGGATATATAGAGGAGATACACAGGATATATGGGGAGATACACAGGATATATAGGGGAGATGCACAGGATATATAGAGGAGATACACAGGATATATAGAGGAGATACACAGGATATATAGAGGAGATACACAGGATATATAGAGGAGATACACAGGATATATAGAGGAGATACACAGGATATATAGGGGAGATACACAGGATATATGGGGAGATACACAGGATATATAGGGGAGATACACAGGATATATAGAGGAGATACACAGGATATATAGGGGAGATGCACAGCATATACAGGGAGATACATAGGATATATAGGGGAGATGCACAGGATATATGGGGAGATACACAGGATATATAGAGGAGATACACAGGATATATAGGGGAGATACACAGGATATATAGGGGAGATACACAGGATATATAGGGGAGATGCACAGGATATATAGGGGAGATACACAGGATATATAGGGGAGATACACAGGATATATAGAGGAGATACACAGGATATATGGGGAGATACACAGGATATATAGAGGAGATACACAGGATATATAGGGGAGATACACAGGATATATAGGGGAGATACACAGGATATATAGGGGAGATGCACAGGATATATAGGGGAGATACACAGGATATATAGGGGAGATACACAGGATATATAGAGGAGATACACAGGATATATGGGGAGATACACAGGATGTATAGGGGAGATGCACAGGATATATAGAGGAGATACACAGGATATATAGAGGAGATACACAGGATATATAGAGGAGATACACAGGATATATAGAGGAGATACACAGGATATATAGAGGAGATACACAGGATATATAGGGGAGATACACAGGATATATGGGGAGATACACAGGATATATAGGGGAGATACACAGGATATATAGGGGAGATACACAGGATATATAGAGGAGATGCACAGGATATATAGGGGAGATACACAGGATATATAGAGGAGATACACAGGATATATAGGGGAGATATACAGGATATATAGGGGAGATGCACAGGATATATAGGGGAGATACACAGGATATATAGGGGAGATACACAGGATATATAGAGGAGATACACAGGATATATAGAGGAGATACACAGGATATATAGGGGAGATACACAGGATATATAGGGGAGATACACAGGATATATAGGGGAGATGCACAGGATATATAGAGGAGATGCACAGGATATATAGGGGAGATGCACAGGATATATAGGGGAGATGCACAGGATATATAGGGGAGATACACAGGATATATAGGGGAGATACACAGGATATATAGAGGAGATGCACAGGATATATAGGGGAGATACACAGGATATATAGAGGAGATACACAGGATATATAGGGGAGATATACAGGATATATAGGGGAGATGCACAGGATATATAGGGGAGATACACAGGATATATAGGGGAGATACACAGGATATATAGAGGAGATACACAGGATATATAGAGGAGATACACAGGATATATAGGGGAGATACACAGGATATATAGGGGAGATACACAGGATATATAGGGGAGATGCACAGGATATATAGAGGAGATACACAGGATATATAGGGGAGATGCACAGGATATATAGAGGAGATACACAGGATATATAGAGGAGATACACAGGATATATAGAGGAGATACACAGGATATATAGAGGAGATACACAGGATATATAGGGGAGATACACAGGATATATAGAGGAGATGCACAGGATATATATGGGAGATACACAGGATATATAGGGGAGATACACAGGATATATGGGGAGATACACAGGATATATAGGGGAGATACACAGGATATATATGGGAGATACACAGGATATATAGGGGAGATACACAGGATATATGGGGAGATACACAGGATATATAGGGGAGATACACAGGATATATAGAGATGCACAGGATATATAGAGGAGATACACAGGATATATAGAGGAGATGCACAGGATATATAGAAGAGATGCACAGGATATATAGGGGAGATACACAGGATATATGGGGAGATACACAGGATATATAGGGGAGATACACAGGATATATAGAGGAGATGCACAGGATATATAGAGGAGATACACAGGATATATAGAGGAGATACACAGGATATATAGAGGAGATACACAGGATATATAGGGGAGATGCACAGGATATACAGGGAGATACATAGGATATATAGGGGAGATGCACAGGATATATGGGGAGATACACAGGATATATAGGGGAGATGCACAGGATATATAGGGGAGATACACAGGATATATAGGGGAGATGCACAGGATATATAGGGGAGATACACAGGATATATATGGGAGATACAAAGGATATATAGGGGAGATACACAGGATATATGGGGAGATACACAGGATATATAGGGGAGATGCACAGGATATATAGGGGAGATGCACAGGATATATAGAAGAGATACACAGGATATATAGGGGAGATGCACAGGATATATAGAAGAGATACACAGGATATATAGGGGAGATGCACAGGATATACAGGGAGATACACAGGATATATAGGGGAGATGCACAGGATATATAGGGGAGATACACAGGATATATAGGGGAGATGCACAGGATATATAGAGGAGATGCACAGGATATATAGAAGAGATACACAGGATATATAGGGGAGATGCACAGGATATACAGGGAGATACACAGGATATATAGGGGAGATGCACAGGATATATGGGGAGATACACAGGATATATAGGGGAGATGCACAGGATATATAGGGGAGATACACAGGATATATAGAGGAGATACACAGGATATATGGGGAGATACACAGGATATATAGGGGAGATGCACAGGATATATAGGGGAGATGCACAGGATATATAGAGGAGATACACAGGATATATAGGGGAGATACACAGGATATATAGGGGAGATACACAGGATATATAGGGGAGATACACAGGATATATAGGGGAGATACACAGGATATATAGGGGAGATACACAGGATATATAGAGGAGATACACAGGATATATAGAGGAGATACACAGGATATATAGGGAGATACACAGGATATATAGGGGAGATACACAGGATATATAGGGGAGATGCACAGGATATATAGAGGAGATACACAGGATATATAGAGGAGATACACAGGATATATAGGGGAGATACACAGGATATATAGGGGAGATACACAGGATATATAGGGAGATGCACAGGATATATGGGGGAGAAACACAGGATATATAGGGGAGATACACAGGATATATAGAGGAGATACACAGGATATATAGGGAGATACACAGGATATATAGGGGAGATGCACAGGATATATAGGGGAGATACACAGGATATATAGAGGAGATACACAGGATATATAGGGGAGATACACAGGATATATAGAGGAGATACACAGGATATATAGAGGAGATACACAGGATATATAGAGGAGATACACAGGATATATAGGGAGATACACAGGATATATAGGGAGATACACAGGATATATAGGGGAGATACACAGGATATATAGGGGAGATACACAGGATATATAGGGAGATACACAGGATATATAGGGAGATACACAGGATATATAGAGGAGATACACAGGATATATAGGGGAGATACACAGGATAAATAGAGGAGATGCACAGGATATATAGGGGAGATGCACAGGATATATAGAGGAGATGCACAGGATATATAGGGGAGATACACAGGATATATAGAGGAGATACACAGGATATATGGGGAGATACACAGGATGTATAGGGGAGATGCACAGGATATATAGAGGAGATACACAGGATATATAGGGGAGATACACAGGATATATAGGGGAGATACACAGGATATATAGGGGAGATACACAGGATATATGGGGAGATACACAGGATATATAGGGGAGATACACAGGATATATAGGGGAGATACACAGGATATATGGGGAGATACACAGGATATATAGAGGAGATACACAGGATATATAGGGGAGATACACAGGATATATAGGGGAGATACACAGGATATATGGGGAGATACACAGGATATATAGGGGAGATGCACAGGATATATAGGGGAGATACACATGATATATAGAGGAGATACACAGGATATATAGAGGAGATGCACAGGATATATAGGGGAGATACACAGGATATATAGGGAGATACACAGGATATATAGGGGAGATACACAGGATATATAAGGGAGATACACAGGATATATAGGGAGATACACAGGATATATAGGGGAGATACACAGGATATATAAGGGAGATACACAGGATATATAGAGGAGATGCACAGGATATATAAGGGAGATACACAGGATTTATAGAGGAGATACACAGGATATATAGGGGAGATACACAGGATATATAGGTAGATACACAGGATATATAGGGGAGATACACAGGATATATAGGGAGATGCACAGGATATATAGGGGAGATACACAGGATATATAGAGGAGATACACAGGATATATAGGGGAGATACACAGGATATATAGAGGAGATACACAGGATATATAGGGGAGATACACAGGATATATAGAGGAGATACACAGGATATATAGGGGAGATACACAGGATATATAGAGACATCTTCCACTTTGGCCTCCATCTCTTTATTTTTAGGATATTGTTGCAGCCAATTAGGATGAACTCGGAGAATCCACAACCAGGATATTATCATCTGTGGACGGTAAAGGGCGGCAATTACCGTTCACCCTCTCGGTGTGAGGCGCCTCGTGTTTGGCCTTTCCTTCCGTATGAGTCGGACTTGTTATGTAGATGATGTTCTCAGCACCAATCCTAAGCGAACGCGGCGGCTGAGACATGTTCCATTAATCTTAATCTACTTCATACTTCACCATATCTTTGGTGGTTTCCCGACTTGCTTCGTATTTACTTGGAATTAAAGAAAACAGCTGTTGGCTGAGAATTCACACCTGGTCGATGCGAGGAAATTTGTTTGTTAAATGGAAAAGTCTT
This sequence comes from Dendropsophus ebraccatus, assembly GCF_027789765.1. Lineage (NCBI taxonomy): Eukaryota > Metazoa > Chordata > Amphibia > Anura > Hylidae > Dendropsophus > Dendropsophus ebraccatus. Next base: position 4,366,771 of record NC_091465.1, on the reverse strand, counting down.
CCTGTATTTTCCATTCTGGCAAACAATGTCATATCCAGAATGGCCTGGTTTCTGGGCTTTGGAGCTTTTTTGGGGGCCTGCCTCCTTACCCTTCTCTTGATCTCCTTACCCTTCTCTTGATCTCCTTACCCCTCTCTTGATCTCTTTACCCCTCTTTTGATCTCCTTACCCCTGTCTTGATCTCCTTACCCCTGTCTTGATCTCCTTACCCCTCTCTTGATCTCCTTACCCCTGTCTTGATCTCCTTACCCCTCTCTTGATCTCCTTACCCCTGTCTTGATCTCCTTACCCCTCTCTTGATCTCCTTACCCCTCTCTTGATCTCTTTACCCCTCTCTTGATCTCCTTACCCCTCTCTTGATCTCCTTACCCCTCTCTTGATCTCCTTACCCCTCTCTTGATCTCCTTACCCCTGTCTTAGCAGCAGATGGTTTGATTACCCAGATCATCACAGTTCTTGGGCTTCAATACATAATCAACCAAAGAAGAGCAACCCTCCAATTAGTTTGGATTTGGAGACCGATACGAATTTGTCCCCACACCCATTGGTTAAATGCAGAAGTCATTGTCTAGGGACTGTAAAGCGTTCAGTGGTAATGCATATAATCCCTTCTTACTTTCTTGGGTCAGACAGTAAGCAACGATGGATGAGCCATCTCTACTATAGTAGAGACACCTGTTATAATGACTGGAGTCCTTGCTTTTCTATCTTGCTTCCATGTCAGCTACAGACTGAAAAGGAAACGTGTGCTATACAGCGCTCTGTAAGTACGGAGCAGGGATTCTTACCTTTAACAGAATACGACCAAAACATACGTCCATAGTGGTCAATCATGCTCTTGCATAAATTACTATGGACTATTTGTTAGGGCTATGTTCACACTACGTAAAACTACGGCCGTAGTTCTCGCTGCAGAACTACGGCCGTAGTTTTCAGGGGTGGAACATAGCCTTATTTTGAATGGGATCCCGGCCGGAGCGTTCACACATGGTATGCGCTCCGGCTGGGATCCCATGTGGCGCCGGAAAAAACTGACAGGTCAGTTTTCTGCGGCCAGAATTCAGTGAATTCCGTCCGCAGACGGACCTGTCAGTTCACACAGTGAAGCAAGCGGCTCCGGCCGCTTGCTTCACTGTGGGCTATGGGAAGCTCTGATTTGGGCGCGCGCCGATGAGCATCAGAGCTCTGAGGCCGGACGGATCATCGCCCGGTACTTAAGTACCGGCCGCGATGATCCGGGCACAGACTGGCCATTCCGTGACCCTGCCGGGGTCACGGTATGGCCAGTCTGTTACGTAGTGTGAACATAGCCTAAGACTGTATGAGCAGAGAGATCAGGCAGAGAAGACAGTGAGCCCTACTGGTAGGCCCCAAGAGGGTCCCTGCCTACTTACCAGCCCCACAACTGGTCGGCAGTCCCTCCCTACACCAAAGTGCTCACCGAGACAAGACAAGACACTAACGAATAGTCGTACAAAAATGGGTTAGAAAACCAAGGGGGCAAATACAGCACCAAATCAACAGATATAATGGGAAGTCAGAGAAGGGTAAGCCAGAGGTCAGATGATCTAAAATAACAATCCAAGTAAAACACCAGCCAAATCCAAATAAGACTTATGGCAAGCACTGTATGAAGAGTCAGAGGTACTCTTATGTGATGTCAGAATTCCGGTCCAGGGCGTGATATGACCAGCCCTCTGACATCCACACCACACAGATCACAGACTGCGGAGAAAGGAACGAGAGAGGTGAAGGGATCTGTCGATCACAACAAGCGCCACCGTCTGCAGCCTAGAAGAAAGTCAGCGTCAACAGCCGGTGTGGTGGAATCCAACTAATACAGCAAGATAAGGAATAGAGCAGTGTTCAGACCAGTGCAAGACAAAATATAATGAATGTACAAAATCCTGTTCAACAGCACAACCTCTGCCCTTGTTCATGGACAGAGGCCGGCACTGAAGCCCGCGTGGGCACGGATGTTACACTATTTGCTTAAGACAGGGTCTAACGTTGAGAGGGTCTAACGTAAGAATGTGGCTGCAAACTCTGCACCATGTAAGTATAATGAATTTACCGTCTACTTCCAAAAAGTTGCCTGTGACTTCACATAAACTTTACTCGGTGATCCCTGATGTTTACTCCCTGCTTCATTCTTTTCCGCGACGCCCTTGAAGATTACTGATATGTAACGCTTTCATAAATCAGCCTTGTTTACGGTACAATTTTATTACCTTATTTTGTGTAATTGGAAGTGAAAATCTGAAATGAATGATCGATCACTTTTAATAACTATAAAAAATGTCGGTGTCAAATGTGTATGCTTGTTATTTGCCGAATCCGCACCCCTGAGAGCTATTGACATTTCAAGGTCGACATACAAGAAAACATTTTCATTAGTGATAAATGCAGTAAAGTTAATAGACAATTTACTTGTTAATTAGGAGAATCTTAATGCCGTCTTGTTGTGTGCTGCAGCCGAGTTACAAGACAGGATCTGCTGGAGAACTTCTACTGAGCACCGACCGCTCTACTGAAATGGGACACACCATGTACCAGGAGGGTTTGGGGTTTAGTCTATTTTCAAATCTTCAGCCACCCAACTTGGGGCTTGAACCCACAACCCAGAGATACCCACTAAGTCAATAGAGCATGAGATTCTTAATCTCAGGGATGTGGGTTCGAGACCCATGTTGGGCGGATGATTGTTCTCTTCAAATATTGCAGAATTAATGAAATTTAAATGTTACGGCACAGGCTCCGACACCGCATCCTCCCATTACTTTAATTTTTACTATACTATAATTTTTGCACAGATGGTAAGCACCAGTCTCTTAACATAACAGCCGGTTGGTATGGCTGGAGTACGGGTTGTTAGCGTCCCCGTAACTCATGGACTTCATTGTAGCCTAAGCAGGATCACTGGTTAGTATCTCTTTCTCTATCTTTCTTCCCTGAGGACGATAACCACCGGTTGACTCCCAGTTCTCCCTAGAAGTAGAGGTACTTACTCTTAGCTGTAATGACCGCTGCAGGTTCAGGTTACCTGAAGAAATGAGGCTTTGCTAGTAGTGGTTTCTAGGCCTAGCCTGAAGCCCTTGAAGGGTATTGGTTTCTAGGCCTAGCCTAAAGCTCTTGAAGGGTATTGGTTTCTAGGCCTAGTCTGAAGCCCTTGGAGGGTATTGGTTTCTAGGCCTAACTTGAAGCCCTTGAAGGTTCTAGAGTAGGGATGGGGAGCCTCTGGCCCGTCAGCTTTTGCAAGTTTACAACTCCCATCATGCCTGGGCAGCCTTTGACAGACTTCTAGGGGGAAGCTATGGGGCACGTCTAACCAAAGACTGCAAATACAAGTATTTTGGTCCTATTGATTTCTTCAGTTTTTTTTTATTTCCTGCCACTTTCATTTCTCCTTCTTTAACCACAATGAACACACTGTATCTCACCTTTAGTGAAATGGACTTGCGATACCTCCTAGCCTAGTATAGCGATCGCCGATCACAGATCTCAGGGAGACCAGCTAAGGAGGACGCTGTGGCTCACATGTGCTCAAATGCAAAAGAGTCCACGGAGCCTCATAAATGAGTCTCAAAACAAGGAAACAGCCAGATGTCCCTCCAGGGAAGGAAAAGCAAGCAAAGGGATGCTTCCTGCGAGGAGACCACCACAACCACCATGATAGGTGGACCTTTAAGTCAATATCCAACTCAGTTACGAGTCTAAGGACAAAAACAGAAAAAATGCTGCGGAAAGCTGCAAGTGTCAGGACTCACCGCACATGCTCCCTGCCTCGTACACAGGATAAAAACCTGTTCTGAAGATTTTTTTTGTTAAAATTATGTTCTTAGCAAACCATTTGATCAAGTAGAATGTACCGTCTCATCATGTTAAGGTGGTCCCAGAGAGAGTCCCTATACTAGCAATGGCCTCGAACTATAAGTGTACAAAACAAGGCATACAGGATCCAACTAAACTCTGTATAACACCCACATGTAACACAAAAAACAAAAAAATAGCCAGCACTCCACTTATACTTGTTCACACTGTGCAGTTTGCACGCCACCATTTTATCGTATGTACAATGGAGGGAGTATACGCGATGAGTCCTGACACTTGCAGGTTGGCGACGGTGGTGAGCAAACTGCACAGTGTGAACAAGTGTTAGTGGAGTGCTGGCTATTCTTTTGCTTTACGAGTCTAAGGACAGAACAAGGGAAATACCAAAGCCAGGTATCCATCCCACCCTGATACTCATGGGCCTGGCTGCTGCAGGGTCTCCGGCTCCTAGCACCGCAGGGTGTCTCCGCCTCCAGGTATATTGCTTCACCTGCTTTAGCACTGGAATGGAGGGAAGAGGGAAACCAAATGATTTGCCACCTAGAAAACTTTCCCCCCTTCTTTGCTTTGACGGAACAGGGATCTAAGAAGAATATGGGAGAAAGTGTTCATTTTCTTTCCTAGCGTCTCCCTTAACTCCCTGTAACAATAATCACGACTAGCATATTCCCGCTTGTAACCAAATTTCCGATAACCTTGGGTGTCACCTGGATCCCGGCCAACGCTCGCCGCTTTACAGCTGTTCTTATCTAAAATTTCCAGCAGAATGAAAAGTTCCTAATACCTCGGCACCTCTCCTGCCTGGAAGCAAGCGGTAATATCAGGAGAATCCCATCCTGACCTTGTCTTGTCAAAGCAATGTCTCTGCGCTGGGCTGGATTCTGCTGCGCGGGTGGGTGGGCCGGCCAGCTGTCAGAGACGCAGTTAAATATATCTGCAAACTACGGAAATGTTATCAGAACAAATAGGGGGGTGAGCGGCAGATAGATCAGCAGCCAGAGGGAAGAGAGGAGAAGATGTCATAGAAGAAGAGACCCTGCCCCAATTATTCCTACACATAGAGGATATAGCGAGAGGGACCCTGCCCCAATTATTCCTACACATAGAGGATATAGGGAGAGGGACCCTGCCCCAATTATTCCTACACATAGAGGATATAGCGGGAGGGACCCTGCCCCAATTATTCCTACACATAGAGGAGGATATAGCGGGAGGGACCCTGCCCCAATTATTCCTACACATAGAGGAGGATATAGCGGGAGGGACCCTGCCCCAATTATTCCTACACATAGAGGAGGATATAGCGGGAGGGACCCTGCCCCAATTATTCCTACACATAGAGGAGGATATAGCGAGAGGGACCCTGCCCCAATTATTCCTACACATAGAAGAGGATATAGCGGGAGGGACCCTGCCCCAATTATTCCTACACATAGAAGAGGATATAGCGGGAGGGACCCTGCCCCAATTATTCCTACACATAGAGGATATAGCGGGAGGGACCCTGCCCCAATTATTCCTACACATAGAGGATATAGCGAGAGGGACCCTGCCCCAATTATTCCTACACATAGAGGATATAGCGAGAGGGACCCTGCCCCAATTATTCCTACACATAGAGGATATAGCAAGAGGGACCCTGCCCCAATTATTCCTACACATAGAGGATACAGGGAGAGGGACCCTGCCCCAATTATTCCTACACATAGAGGATATAGCGGGAGGGACCCTGCCCCAATTATTCCTACACATAGAGGATATAGCGAGAGGGACCCTGCCCCAATTATTCCTACACATAGAGGATACAGCGAGAGGGACCCTGCCCCAATTATTCCTACACATAGAGGATATAGCGGGAGGGACCCTGCCCCAATTATTCCTACACATAGAGGATATAGCGAGAGGGACCCTGCCCCAATTATTCCTACACATAGAGGATACAGCGAGAGGGACCCTGCCCCAATTATTCCTACACATAGAAGAGGATATAGCGGGAGGGACCCTGCCCCAATTATTCCTACACATAGAGGATATAGCGGGAGGGACCCTGCCCCAATTATTCCTACACATAGAGGATATAGCGGGAGGGACCCTGCCCCAATTATTCCTACACATAGAGGATATAGCGAGAGGGACCCTGCCCCAATTATTCCTACACATAGAGGATATAGCAGGAGGGACCCTGCCCCAATTATTCCTACACATAGAGGATATAGCAGGAGGGACCCTGCCCCAATTATTCCTACACATAGAGGATATAGGGAGAGGGACCCTGCCCCAATTATTCCTACACATAGAGGATATAGCGGGAGGGACCCTGCCCCAATTATTCCTACACATAGAGGATATAGCGGGAGGGACCCTGCCCCAATTATTCCTACACATAGAAGAGGATATAGCGGGAGGGACCCTGCCCCAATTATTCCTACACATAGAGGATATAGCGAGAGGGACCCTGCCCCAATTATTCCTACACATAGAGGATATAGCGGGAGGGACCCTGCCCCAATTATTCCTACACATAGAGGATATAGCGAGAGGGACCCTGCCCCAATTATTCCTACACATAGAGGATATAGCGGGAGGGACCCTGCCCCAATTATTCCTACACATAGAGGATATAGCGAGAGGGACCCTGCCCCAATTATTCCTACACATAGAGGATATAGCGGGAGGGACCCTGCCCCAATTATTCCTACACATAGAGGATATAGCGAGAGGGACCCTGCCCCAATTATTCCTACACATAGAGGATATATAGGATAGATAGATAGAAGATAGATAGATAGGAGATAGATAGATAGATAGATAGGAGATAGATAGATAGATAGATAGATAGATAGATAGATAGATAGATAGATAGGAGATAGATAGATAGATAGATAGATAGATAGATAGATAGGAGATAGATAGATAGATAGATAGATAGATAGATAGATAGGAGATAGATAGATAGATAGATAGGAGATAGATAGATAGATAGATAGATAGATAGATAGATAGATAGGAGATAGATAGATAGGAGATAGATAGATAGATAGGAGATAGATAGATAGGAGATAGATAGATAGATAGGGGGCGTGGCTTAGCTATGGCGGCGTGAGGACGCTTCTGTGAGGAGCTCCGTCCGCAGCGGCACATAACGGAGGACAGAACAGACCCCACCTGCTTCTCTGTAATGCCCGGAGGACGTAAACGTACCCCAGCCAAGCCCGTGCACCGTCCGACCCGCTCTGCTTCACTCCGGCACAGCCTGGAGCGATTCTTGTGTGCCCCTGGTTCCGGCGCGAGCGGAGGGCCGCAGCCTGTCATGGCGCCGACACAGCAAGGCGCTGAACGCCGGACGGCATCCTCCTCTCTTTCCCTGCAGGACAGACCGGAGAACCCGGCAGTAGCAGAGTGGGGCTCCCGTGATCCATCCCCCTCACCCTCACACTCCTCTTCGGCCTCCGGATTTCCACCTGATCCAGTCCCTGAGGCACAGGTAGGCTCCCTGCAGGGAGAACTACACATGCTAAGAGAACTGATCCAGGCATTGCCCTCCAAACAAGACCTGCATAGGGTTGTAGAAAGAATTGAAACAGCCCAACAACAGGCAATTGAGGGGGTGAGGGGAGAAATAGTGCTCCTGGACTCTAGAACCAGTGTTAATGAAGCAGCGGTCACCACATTGGAGGCTAGGGTTCAAGCATTGGAGCAAGAGGCGGGGATGCACCGCCGCCATTTGCAATCTATGGCATTACATCTAGATGACCAGGAAAATAGGGGCAGAAGAAATAACATTCGTGTTAAAGGTCTGCCGGAAGTTTCTAATGCTGACAATCTCCTACACCGGGTCACATTGCTCTTTAACCAACTGACTAATAGGCCTGCTGATGCCACATTTAAGATTGACAGGATCCACAGAGTATCCAGAATGTTCCAGGGGTCTATTGCAGTTCCTAGAGATGTGCTGTGCCGTTTGCATTACTACACTGACAAAGAACTGATTCTAAGAGCGGCGAGAGAAAACAACCAACTCAGCTTTGAAGAGTCTAATATCCAAGTATACCCAGACGTATCGGCTCGCACTCTGTATATGCGGCGGCTGATTCAACCTCTGCTGGCCCAGATCAGGGAAGTTGGGGCCACGTACCGATGGGGTCATCCTTTCCATGTAGTGGTTAGGAAAGACTCGGCCTCATTTATGCTGCGCCATCCGGATGATTTACCTGCGCTATTTCTTTTTCTCAATATACCTGAGATTCCTATTCCTGACTGGCTTTCTCTGGGTCGCCTAGACCAACCTGCCAATGCACCGAGACGTAGGAGGCCGCCCCGCAGAATTGCCGATGAGGGTCCGAATCCGCCAACACAGGAAGATTTCACTGGGGACCTTTCGCTCCCGATGCCACAGGAAGCCTGATTATGCCTCTCTACCAGAAGTTGCCACAGGGAGAGACTAACCTAGCCGGCCCCAAAGGGGTGTCACCATCCTATATGTACATGCTCTGCTATACACACCCTAAGGCGTATGCCAATTTTTGGTGCAATTAGTTAGTTCTAACCCCTTTGATCACAGTATAGTTGAACTTTGTACCCATTAGCCCTGTCCTCTCATTCTTAGAACGGTTTAAGCCTTATTGGGTACGACTCACTTCTATTGTATTCCGGCTTTCCCTATTACCTCCTGCTTACACAGTTCTGAACCTACGGTTAATCCCTGTGGGCTTTCTGTTGCCTTGCTATAATTTCCTGTCTACTTACCCTCCTCCCTCTATAGTAATAATGGGGTCTGTTTACAGTTGTTCGTTCTTATATAATGTTGTTAGAGTTATGTGTCGTTGTGGGGAGACTCTCTCTCCCATGGTTTTCTACTTCTCCATTTTCTGAACAAGTAGGCTTATTCGTCCTACCAGCACTTTGGTGCAATTGTTTGCTTTCCTACTTCTCTCTCGTTTGTCTTGGTCTGTTACCCCTGTCTGGTATACCTGGTCCTCTCCATCGGCCTTTCCCTACCTTGTGTCTGTTTTGCTCTTGTGTCTCCCCTCGTCCCCTCCCTTTGCTCCTTCCCCGTCTTCCCTTCCTTTGGGGGTGTGTGTCTAGCAGGCAGACCTGACGATGGCATCCTCTGTCCAACGGGATTTTACTTTAGGAACTCTGAATGTGAAAGGTCTCCACGACCCAGGTAAGAGGTCTATCTTGCTTAATTTTCTAAAAGCGCAACATGTCCAGGTAGCGTTCCTCCAGGAGACCCATATAACTGCCAATGCTCTGTTTAAGCTATCTAATAGATGGTTTCCCTCTGCCTATCATAGCTTCACGGATGACTCCAAAGCGAGAGGTGTGAGTATCTTGTTGTCTCGCTCGCTCCCGTGGGAATATGTGGACTCTCGCAGTGATGGGGAGGGCAGGCTTTTAATGGTAAAAGGTAAGATCGCTTCCATCTTGTATACCCTGGTAGTAGCCTATTTGCCAAATTCAGGACAAGATAAGACCCTCAAACGGTACTTGGAACTGGTAGAGGACTATGCGGAGGGGATAGTGGTGGTAGGGGGTGACCTTAATGTAGCCATAGACCCGAAGGTGGACACTTCCACGGGTTGCTCATACTTGCCGAAAACAACCACGCGAAGGTTCACAAACACTCTACATGAATATCAGCTTATTGATACATGGCGCATTCTTCATCCTAGAGATAGGGACTTCTCATTCTACTCCCCGGTTAGGGACATGTATTCAAGATTGGACTATATTTTGCTCAAACATAGAGACCTGCACCTCCTTACTCAGGCCAGGATTGGCTCGATCACCTTCTCCGACCACGCCTTAGTCACAATTAAGCTCACGCTTCCTCACCCCATACCGCGCACATGGAACTGGAGACTAAATGACTCATTGCTCTCTGATGTAGCGGTGGTAGCTGATCTAAAACGCTCTATCAGCGATTATTTTCTCACCAATGCGACGGATGATGTGTCCCCAGCTATTCTATGGGAGGCACATAAGTGTGTGGCAAGGGGGGTCTTGATAAAACAGGGCTCTAGACTTAAAAAGGAACACTCGGTCAAAACCTTGCGACTTTTAGAAAAGGTGAGAGACTTGGAAATACAGCACAAACGAACAGCAGTAGAGGAGGATAGAATTGCATTACTGCAGGCCCGTGATCTTCTTAGAGCTCATCTTACTAAATCGGCTAAAGCTAAACTGGCCAGGTGTCGGCGGCACTTTTATGAGTATGGTAATAAGTGCGGGCGGGCCTTGGCTAGAGCACTTAGGTCACAGCAACAACAGTCATATATCCCTCTCATACAGACCACCGCGAATACGCGTGTTCACACCTCGGAGGCCATTGCAGAAGCATTCAGACAATTCTATACTAATCTATATTCTGTCGATAAAGACAACCCTGCTTCTCTTGACCCCACTTTGAAGGACAAAATACGGCTCTATGTGACACAGAGTGGCATGGCTTCCTTAAGTGCTGAGGATGCTGAGGCGTTGGAGGCCCCCATCACAGACATAGAGCTCGCGGCTGCGATCAAATCTACACAATCAGGCAAGTCCCCGGGGCCTGATGGATTTGGGTTGACTTACTATAAAACTTTTCTAGACATACTTGGTCCACATTTTCTGGCAGCCTTTAATTCCATATCCCAGGGGACATCCCTGCCGCCTGATGCTACTCGCGCACACATTGCGGTTGTGCCCAAGCCGGGAAAGGACAAGACCCAGTGCTCCGACTACAGACCTATCTCTCTACTAAACGTAGATTTGAAGCTTTTCTCTAAGATCCTGGCTTCCCGCTTGGTAGTTCTCATGGAACCCATCATACATACAGATCAGGCAGGTTTCCTGCCGGGCCGGGAGGCCCGGGATAACACCATGAAGGCAGTCAACCTGATCCACAAGGCAAACCTATTGGGGTCCCCCCTAATGTTACTGTCAACTGATGCCGAAAAGGCGTTTGATCGGGTTGGCTGGTCCTTCATGATGGAGACTCTGAAGTTTTTGGGCATTGGGTCGTCCTTCCTCGCTTGGGTCTCGGCGCTGTACGCTGCCCCTAGCGCGAGAGTGAAGGCAAATGGCACTCTATCAGACAGCTTCAGCATTCACAATGGCACGCGGCAGGGATGCCCTCTCTCCCCTCTCATATTCATTTTGACTCTAGAGCCATTCCTGTGCCACGTAAGGGCCAATCCTAATATTGAGGGGATCAAACTCCAGGGAACCCAGTACAAAATAGCGGCATTTGCCGATGATCTACTGTTCTTTATATCTAACCCCCGGATAGCATTACCCAATTTGATGGCAGAATTTGCCAAGTATAGCAGGCTGTCTAACTTCAAGATAAATTTCGCGAAATCTGAAGCTTTGAGTGTCTCTCTGGCATCCGAGGTGGTGGCACAGCTTCGACCCTCCTTTGGTTTTACCTGGGCCCCCCATTCTATCAAATACTTGGGCATATATTTAGCCCGAGATTTGAGCACTTTATACCAGCGGAACTATGTCCCTTTATTGAATAACATCAAAGCAGATTGTGATCGCTGGGTGAAAGGATTGCATACCTGGTTTGGACGTTGTGCCATATACAAAATGAATATCCTGCCCAGACTTCTTTTTCTATTCCAATGTCTCCCGATACGAGTCCCAGTGGCCTTTTTCCGATCCTTGGTAACAGCACAAACGCGTTTCATATGGGGAGAAAAGCCAGCCCGGATCAGAAAGGCGTATCTCACAAAACCAAAGGACATGGGGGGAGTGGGTCTACCGGATCCCAAAAAAATATTATCTTGCCGCACAACTTACACACATTGTAGATTGGTGTAGGAATGGTAGACGGAAACCGTGGGTTTCTATCGAACAATCGTACACGGGGATACCACTAAATGGAATTGCTTGGCTTCCCAATGCCCTCCTTACGGACCTCAAATACCACCCAACCATTGGCCCTACACTTCAGGCGTGCTCGGACAAGGTGATCAGACAACATTTTATTCCTCTCACTTCCAGAATGACTCCGGTCTTAGGACATCCAGATTTCACCCCTAGTGTGACAGATAGGGTGTTCCGTACATGGGTGGGGTCTGGCGTGTTTAGGGCAGACTCTTTCTTACAAGACAATACTTGGATGTCCGCGGCGATGTTAGGGGACATGACTGAACCGGTCCCGCTGGGCCCATGGCGCAGTGCACAACTCCGCCATTACCTGACTTCGTTACCATCTCCTGCCTCATTCGCCGTGACACGTACCCCCTTTGAGACATTATGTGATGCTGAAGAACCACTACGACACGCACTATCCCTGACTTATAGGCTACTAACCACTACCCCCGAGGACCCCCCTCCCTCGTTCCTGCTACAATGGGAATCCGACTTGGGACTAACGTTAACTGACAATCAGAGACAACAAATTTTCCTCCTGACGCATAGGACATCTATCAGTTCCAAGTTCCAGGAAGCAGGATATAAACTGCTGACGAGGTGGTACAGAGTGCCCTCCAAGTTACACAGAATTATACCACAGGTCGACCCAACTTGCTGGAGGTGTTTGTCTGGGGAGGGGACCTTCATGCACGTGTTTTGGGATTGTCCTAGGCTACATCATTTCTGGTCTGAGGTGACAAGGGTAATTAACTTAGTTACGCAGACCACTGCGAGACTCGGCCCTGCCCTGTTCCTCCTCCACCACTGCGAGATCCCACATGAGAAATACAGGCGTTCACTTTTGAGTTTCCTGGTGATGGCTGCCAGGGCATGCATACCGCTGTGCTGGAAGCACACTTCACCCCCTCCTTTATCGATGTGGGTCACCAAAGTGAACGATTTAATGTATATGGAAGACTTGACATCGGAGTTACACTCCAGAAATAAAGGGTTCCACACTACCTGGCTACCGTGGATACAATTCCAAGAGTCCGATGGGTACAGAGATTTGCTGAGATCCCCAGACCCAATTACTATGTAGACCAGGCCTTAGCTTTACCGACCGGGTCGAAGATATTTTGGTGGATCCTTACTGGGTCTTAGTGGACGCACACTCCCAACCCGCTCCTTCCCGCCCATTCTTTTTGTGTGTTCCCTCCCCATTTCCCCCCCCTTTTTTCCTCATGTACCAGGTATTGGTCTGCTTCTCTTTGTCTTTTGGTGTCTGTTTCTTTCTCTCTTCTTTTTGTTCTTTATCTATATTGAAAGATGTGAAAATGGTCCGAGTGGTGTGGGCGGACTTGCCCACCTCTCCTTATCAGTCTGCGACTATTAAGGCTTCCAATTAATGTTTTATTGTATCTTATGTTATGTACTACAATGTCAGTTGTTTTATAATGGAGATTGTGCGGGCTGTGTCCTGCTATACACCATTCGTGGTTTTTGTGGTAATAAACATTGAATTTAAAAAAAAAAAAAAAAAGATAGATAGATAGATAGATAGATAGGAGATAGATAGATAGATAGATAGATAGATAGATAGATAGATAGATAGATAGATAGGAGATAGATAGATAGGAGATAGATAGATAGGAGATAGATAGATAGATAGATAGATAGATAGATAGATAGATAGGAGATAGATAGATAGATAGATAGATAGATAGATAGATAGGAGATAGATAGATAGATAGATAGATAGATAGATAGATAGATAGATAGGAGATAGATAGATAGATAGATAGATAGATAGATAGATAGATAGGAGATAGATAGATAGGAGATAGATAGGAGATAGATAGATAGATAGATAGATAGATAGATAGATAGATAGATAGATAGGAGATAGATAGATAGGAGATAGATAGATAGATAGATAGATAGATAGATAGATAGATAGATAGGAGATAGATAGGAGATAGATAGATAGATAGATAGGAGATAGATAGATAGATAGGATATAGATAGATAGATAGGAGATAGATAGATAGATAGATAGATAGATAGATAGATAGATAGATAGATAGATAGATAGGAGATAGATAGATAGATAGATAGATAGATAGATAGATAGGAGATAGATAGATAGGAGATAGATAGATAGATAGATAGATAGATAGATAGATAGATAGGAGATAGGAGATAGATAGGAGATAGATAGGAGATAAATAGATAGATAGATAGATAGATAGATAGATAGATAGATAGATAGGAGATAGATAGATAGATAGATAGATAGATAGATAGATAGGAGATAGATAGATAGGAGATAGATAGATAGATAGATAGATAGATAGATAGATAGATAGATAGATAGATAGATAGGAGAGAGATAGATAGGATATAGATAGATAGATAGATATAGATAGATAGATAGATAGATAGATAGATAGATAGATAGATAGGAGATAGATAGATAGATAGATAGATAGATAGATAGATAGATAGGAGATAGAAAGATAGATAGATAGATAGATAGGAGATAGATAGATAGGATATAGATAGATAGATAGATAGATAGATAGATAGATAGATAGATAGAAGATAGATAGATAGATAGGAGATAGATAGATAGGAGATAGATAGATAGATAGATAGGAGATAGATAGATAGGAGATAGATAGATAGATAGATAGATAGATAGATAGGAGAGAGATAGATAGGATATAGATAGATAGATATAGATAGATAGATAGATAGATAGATAGATAGATAGATAGGAGATAGATAGATAGATAGATAGATAGATAGATAGATAGATAGGAGATAGATAGATAGATAGATAGATAGAGAGATAGGAGATAGATAGGAGATAGATAGATAGATAGATAGATAGGAGATAGATAGATAGATAGATAGATAGATAGATAGATAGATAGATAGATAGATAGATAGGAGATAGATAGGAGATAGATAGATAGGAGATAGATAGATAGATAGATAGATAGATAGATAGATAGATAGGAGATAGAAAGATAGATAGATAGATAGATAGATAGGAGATAGATAGATAGGAGATAGATAGGAGATAGATAGATAGATAGATAGATAGATAGATAGATAGATAGGAGATAGATAGATAGATAGGAGATAGATAGATAGATAGGAGATAGATAGGAGATAGGTAGAAGATAGGAGATAGATAGATAGATAGGAGATAGGAGATAGATAGATAGATAGATAGATAGATAGATAGAAGATAGGAGATAGATAGATAGATAGATAGAAGATAGGAGATAGATAGATAGAAGATAGGAGATAGATAGAAGATAGGTAGATAATAGATAGATAGATAGATAGAAGATAGATAGAAGATAGGTAGATAATAGATAGATAGATAGATAGATAGATAGATAGATAGATAGATAGATAGAAGATAGGAGATAGATAGAAGATAGGTAGATAATAGATAGATAGATAGATAGGAGATAGATAGAAGATAGGTAGATAATAGATAGATAGATAGACAGGAGATAGATAGGAGATAGATAGATAGATAGATAGGAGATAGATAGGAGATAGATAGATAGATAGATAGATAGATAGATAGATAGATAGGAGATAGATAGATAGGAGATAGATAGATAGACAGGAGATAGATAGATAGATAGATAGATAGATAGGAGATAGATAGATAGGAGATAGATAGGAGATAGATAGATAGATAGATAGATAGATAGATAGATAGATAGATAGGAGATAGATAGATAGGAGATAGATAGATAGACAGGAGATAGATAGATAGATAGATAGATAGATAGATAGATAGATAGATAGATAGATAGGAGATAGATAGGAGATAGATAGATAGACAGGAGATAGATATGATATATTAATTATAAGGATGATGAGTAATAATCTGTTCTTTCTAGGGCCGCTGAGATAACATTATATATAATTTCCCATCTGATCGGGGGTTTCTGGCAGCGGTGAGTACAGAGGTGCCGGGTAGAAGCAGATGATGTTTTCCTTGCTCACGTGTCTCGGCCTCGGGGCCCCGCTGACAATTCTCAGGATGTATTTGCAGTAATTTGGTGCCCGGCATGCCGCATACAGAACAGCTTCAGTGAGACGTTGCGGATTATTTCGGCCGGTCCCGGCACTATGCTGTTATTTGGTCGGTGCCGGTATTTAGACGTGCTTTATAAATATTGAGAGTCATTCATTGCTTCTCTATGGGGCATCATCATGGAGACAGAATAATAGATCGCTGCTGTCTCCGTGTTCTTTAAACTAACAAGATTCTGCATCGTCCGGGAAACAGAATATATAAATATATTAGCGGAATTTTTTCTGTCTATTTTTCCTTTATGTGGAGATTGTTATTCAGATCCTGAGTATTATGGCCGCTCATAGTGGAGACGGTGCAAAGGAGAGGATCAATGTTAAAGGGGAACTCCAGGCTCATTACCATATTTACTAGAGATGAGTGAGTAGTAAAATGTTCGAAAGTTTGATTCGAGTAGACCACGATGCTTGAAACTTTGATTGAATATCGAACCCCATTGAAGTTAATGGGGGATAAATGCTCGTTTCTTGGAAACCTAAATTCGACCACTTGGTACTCTGTAGCCCCCCAGCCACAGTACCTATAGCTCTCCGGCACTGTGCCCTGTAGTCTGTAGCCAAGTGGCATTTTTAAAATATCATTCTTTCACCCCATCCCCTGGTAAGTAGATAATGGAAAGCCCAGCGCTCAGGATGCCAATCAAGTGTATGTGGCTGGGAGGAAGCAGTGTGATTGTCCATGCAAGGTAAATCAGGGCTTCCCTCTCATCTGCGGTGCTTAGTGTAACCCTTTCCTTGCTTTGCTGCTCCGGTTTATTTCCTATCTGCTCATAGTGTGGTAACCCAGGGATGCTTGGTGTTGCGTTTCCTCTGCGGCTCTTGTTAAGGGGCTCAGGGTGGTGTAAGCCCCCTAGGTCCAAACACAAGCCTGTTGATGGGTGTTTGTAGTCCCTGGTAGTGTGTAAGTGCAGATGAGTAAACACATAGTTCTGACTACTTAAGCATTTTCCCTTGAATACTGGTGATAGGCTTTAGATAAGTAGCACTTGACCTGCACAGTCTTTAGTGGATGGCTTATAGTGAAGCTATGGGGCTACCGGCAGGAGGCGCCTGTCTACCTAGTCAAGAACTCTGTTGGGGTAACTCAGATTGTTGGGCACAGGGGCACCAGGGAACTCTCGGGATCTGCTCAGGGACAACAGTGGACTAGATAAGGACTAATCAGAAGACCCCTATTACTGTCTCCACCATCTTTTTATAACTATAGACTGGGCTGATTCCCTATTGGTGGAAATCAGCTTGGATCTGGATAGGTTAGAACCTTCTGGAAGCAGCCTCTGGTGGGCTGAGAGAGTGGGAGGCTGCAGGTATTCTCTTGAACGTGTTACATCGTAACAATATATAAAGAACACAATAACCCCTGAAACCTACAATGTGCTGGCTGTTATAGGAGGAAAATAGTGACATCTTGTGGACAAAAATCAGTACTACATCTTGTAGCATATAACAGAGGAACCCAGCAAAGACATAAACCTCAGTGCGAACTGACATACATAACAATGGATACATGGATTCCAGGACACTGCAATAGCACCTTGCAAAGCCAGTGCGTCAGTAACCCCTTCTCCCCCGTCACACCACCTATAATAGTGTACTGTGTAAAGCACAGCCCACATGTCAGGATTTGTCCCGATTCCACATACCAGGGGAGCAATCATGGTAATACTATGACAGTGCGTCTGTACAATACACTTTTATCAGCACTATGTCTGGGGCTCAGCAGAGAGCAGAGACCACCCCTGTTGACCTGTCCAGAGCAGGAGAGGTTTCTATGAGGATTTGCTGCTGCTCTGGACAGTTCCTGACATGGACAGAGGTGGCAGCAGAGAGCACGGTGTCAGACTGGAGAGAATATACCACTTTCTGCCGGATATACAGCAGCTGATAAGTACTGGGAGACTAGAGATTTTTAAATAGAAGTAAATTACAAATCTGTATAACTTTCTGACGTTGGTTGATTTTTTTTGCTGGAGTTCCCCTTTAAGGATCACGTTCATAAATTAATTGGAATTTGGCGTAAAAAAAACAGAGAATTCAACGTTTTTCACAGAATTTATTTCACACTTGTCCATTTATATCAATTGTGTGTTCATGTCCATAGTTCAGATAGTATTATACGTCATAATTAAGGGGAAATTGAATTGTGGTTCTCTAGAATTGGGAGACATATGTTCCTTCCGCTGTCGCACATCGCTATGAATATTGTAAACAAATAAAAGCTATTAGAGCAGATTTGGAGCAGATGATCGGCGTTCTGGGGTTCACAAGTGATCCAGCTCCGCAAATGTCTCGGGAACTCATCTTTTACCAGGCAAAAAAAAAAAAAAGTCCAAGGTAATTAGAGACAACACCTGCTCTGGAGCAGCGGAGGGGAGAGCTGGAATAACAGCGGCCTATGACATTCTGTCAGGTGTCTCCGCTGATGAAGTAGCCGACAGCAGATGGATAGCTGCAATTATTTGGCTTCACCTCAACTCTAAATTGCCTTCTCTCTTGAGATCCATTGCAACCTGGCGGAGGCTCAATCGGCAATAGCACAACTGCTCGAGATGGAGACACACTCAGATTTTGTGGCATCAACAAAGCAACAGTATTCCTGGTGCTAAACAAAGCCAGATCGGCCTCAAATAAATAATGAAGAGGAGCAGGTGGTGGAACAGAGGTGAGACCAAAGGAAAGACTCTGCAAGGGTGAAGAAGCCCGAGCTTAAACAAGCCGTCCACGTCTGACAATGCCAACCTGATAGAAGAAGGTGACCAGAGAGCGCCCTGTGGCTGCACCGCCGGCGATCAGCTGTGATCTGTGCTGAGAGGTGTGTGCTCTCCCTGCAGCGCCACCACAGGGGAACTGTAGTATTGCACATAGGCCATTCTGATCTGTGTAATGCAGGACGGGTCCTCCGGAGAGAGAGAGAAACACTTCTGAGAATGGCCAAGTAAGCATGTGAGGCTGGGGTTATCCGCACCGGAGGAACTGAAGAAATACAAGTAAATTCTGTAAAAGTCATTGAGGTCATTGAGGGCGCGGGTAGCACATTGTCATTTTTGTTATGTTTTTTGCTTGCCTGTGTATAGGTTGTTACAAAGTTGTGACTAATGTGCATTGTGACCCCTCTGACCCCTCTGCATGAGATGGTGCCACATTATTTACTGAACGTGGTGCACCATGGGTATGCAGCAGCAGGCTAGAGGGGAGCAGTACTTCCTCACATATGTCAGGATGGTATAGTTAACCTGATCTTCCCCATTTTTTGTTGATGTGGTTGCTTTATTGATGGGCAGGGATGAGACCTGGACGCGAGGATTCCACAAAACAACTTATACACTTTATGGAAACTTTGTGTGGAAATCTAATACACAACATGGAATGTTACAGTCATTAATACAGATTATTGAATTTTTGATCTTGGTCCCTTTAAGAGAGGTTTCTGGCATGCTGTCAGTAAGTCTATGTGCAGTTACTTTTGCGGATGTAGATGTTACACGGTCCCATTCAGCTTATTCTCTGCTGCTGCTGATCTGTACAGACTGGATTTACTGTGGACGCGGTGTCTAGCACGAGTCTCCATGAAAAAAAAAACATGTAGGAAAATCATGTGACCAAGGCATCACTCATCCATCACACAACATATGCAAACATTAACCCTTACTTCACACATCAGTGTGTACAATGTATATGAATGTAACGTAAAGTACAAGGACCCCCGGACCCCATACAGGTTAGACAAAGGGATTTTTATAGCCACATGACAACTTGTTGATGGCTGGTAGCTGGAACACAGGTAATGGGACACTGCACTAACTTTCCCATTGTGTGGTTACATGAATTTTGTAGCCTATACTATAAGACCAGACACCCTGTGTAGCATTAGAGGTATCGGCCTCAGGATGCAGATTATACTCGGGATCTGTGATGCAGACGAGAAGCCTCCGATATGGAGTAGCTGCTATGATGTGGAGTAGCTGCTATGATGTGGAGTAGCTGCTATGATGTGGAGTAGCTGCTGTTATATGGAGTAGCTGCTATGATGTGGAGTAGCTTCTATCATATGGAGTAGCTGCTATGATGTGGAGTAGCTGCTATGATGTGGAGTAGCTGCTATGATATGGAGTAGCTGCTATGATATGGAGTAGCTTCTATCATATGGAGTAGCTGCTATGATATGGAGTAGCTGCTATGATATGGAGTAGCTGCTATGATGTGGAGTAGCTGCTATGATATGGAGTAGCTGCTATGATGTGGAGTAGCTGCTATGATATGGAGTAGCTGCTATGATGTGGAGTAACTGCTGTTATATGGAGTAGCTGCTGTTATATGGAGTAGCTGCTATGATGTGGAGTAGCTGCTATGATGTGGAGTAGCTGCTATGATGTGGAGTAGCTGCTGTTATATGGAGTAGCTGCTGTTATATGGAGTAGCTGCTATGATGTGGAGTAGCTGCTGTTATATGGAGTAGCTGCTATGATGTGGAGTAGCTGCTGTTATATGGAGTAACTGCTATGATGTGGAGTAGCTGCTATGATGTGGAGTAGCTGGTATGATATGGAGTAACTGCTATGATATGGAGTAGCTGCTGTTATATGGAGTAGCTGCTATGATGTGGAGTAGCTGCTTTGATATGGAGTAGCTGCTGTTATATGGAGTAGCTGCTATGATGTGGAGTAGCTGCTATGATATGGAGTAGCTGCTATTATATGGAGTAGCTGCTATGATGTGGAGTAGCTGCTATGATGTGGAGTAGCTGCTATGATGTGGAGTAGCTGGTATGATATGGAGTAACTGCTATGATATGGAGTAGCTGCTGTTATATGGAGTAGCTGCTATGATGTGGAGTAGCTGCTTTGATATGGAGTAGCTGCTGTTATATGGAGTAGCTGCTATGATGTGGAGTAGCTGCTATCATGTGGAGTAGCTGCTATGATATGGAGTAGCTGCTATTATATGGAGTAGCTGCTATGATGTGGAGTAGCTGCTATGATATGGAGTAGCTGCTATTATATGGAGTAGCTGCTATGATGTAGAGTAGCTGCTATGATATGGAGTAACTGCTGTTATATGGAGTAGCTGCTATGATGTGGAGTAGCTGCTTTGATATGGAGTAGCTGCTATTATATGGAGTAGCTGCTATGATGTGGAGTAGCTGCTATGATGTGGAGTAGCTGCTGTTATATGGAGTAGCTGCTATTATATGGAGTAGCTGCTATGATGTGGAGTAGCTGCTATGATATGGAGTAACTGCTTTGATATGGAGTAGCTGCTATGATGTGGAGTAGCTGCTTTGATATGGAGTAGCTGCTATTATATGGAGTAGCTGCTATGATGTGGAGTAACTGCTATGATGTGGAGTAACTGCTATGATATGGAGTAACTGCTATGATATGGAGTAGCTGCTTTTATATGGAGTAGCTGCTATGATGTGGAGTAACTGCTATGATATGGAGTAGCTGCTTTTATATGGAGTAACTGCTATGATGTGGAGTAACTGCTATGATATGGAGTAGCTGCTTTTATATGGAGTAGCTGCTATGATGTGGAGTAGCTGCTATCATGTGGAGTAGCTGCTATGATATGGAGTAGCTGCTGTTATATGGAGTAACTGCTATGATATGGAGTAGCTGCTGTTATATGGAGTAGCTGCTATTATATGGAGTAACTGCTATGATATGGAGTAGCTGCTGTTATATGGAGTAGCTGCTATGATGTGGAGTAGCTGCTATGATGTGGAGTAGCTGCTATCATGTGGAGTAGCTGCTATGATATGGAGTAGCTGCTATTATATGGAGTAGCTGCTATGATGTGGAGTAGCTGCTATGATATGGAGTAGCTGCTATTATATGGAGTAGCTACTATGATGTAGAGTAGCTGCTATGATATGGAGTAACTGCTGTTATATGGAGTAGCTGCTATGATGTGGAGTAGCTGCTATCATGTGGAGTAGCTGCTATCATGTGGAGTAGCTGCTATGATATGGAGTAGCTGCTATGATATGGAGTAGCTGCTGTTATATGGAGTAACTGCTATGATATGGAGTAACTGCTATGATATGGAGTAGCTGCTGTTATATGGAGTAGCTGCTGTTATATGGAGTAACTGCTATGATATGGAGTAACTGCTATGATATGGAGTAGCTGCTGTTATATGGAGTAGCTGCTATGATGTGGAGTAGCTGCTATGATATGGAGTAGCTGCTGTTATATGGAGTAGCTTCTATCATATGGAGTAGCTGCTATGATGTGGAGTAGCTGCTATCATGTGGAGTAGCTGCTATGATATGGAGTAACTGCTATGATATGGAGTAGCTGCTGTTATATGGAGTAGCTGCTATCATATCGAGTAGCTGCTGTTATATGGAGCGATCAGCTACGCGCAGATCACTTAGATCCCTTGGAGTCACAGGGATATAGAGATATAAAGTCCTTACAGCTGAGGAGACATTGAGAAGTTGCACCTTAGATAAAATACATCAGAAATCCTGAATCCGGAGCCTGGAGGAGCTGAAGGAAGTCCAGGAAGGTTTGGGAAAAATAAGTCTGGCCACAGCCTCTTATATACATGCAAAGAGTTAATTTAATTATATTTATATAACTTTGTAATGTGGTTAAATACCCGGTCTGGCCCCCTTCCACCACTTTCGGACCCCTGACCCCCCCCCCCCCCCCCCCCCCCGGAAGTTACAGAATGTATACATTACCTATTACGCCCGTCACCGTCCTCTTCTCCCGGGCACCATCTGGTGACGACGACGTCAGAGCCGAGGGGCGGTCCGGGTCTTCTTCCTCCTCGGCGTCTTCATGGAAAGTGAATGGGATAGAAAAGGCTGCTGGTGCACATGTGGTGCCCTGATTGGCTGAGCTTGCTGGAAGCCATGTGATAAGCTCCAGCCAATGAAAAGGCTGCTGGTGCGCAAGTGCACTGGCAGCCTTTTCCATCCCCTGCACCCGGAAGTGAGAGACATCGCTGGACGGCGGTGACGGAGAGGCGGAGTGGCGATCAGCTATACAATAACAGACCTTCCCTATATCCCTAAGACATACAGCAGTAATGGCGATGATGGTGGGCAGGCTGTGCAGAACACGTCCGTATTGGGGTCACCACATCTCTACCAGTCTTCCCTGTTCTCCTGTACTGCAGCTATTGGAGTTGAGGGAAGTTCCAGCATGTGGCATTCTGAAGTAGGTTAAAGCCCTAAGGCTGCCAGGAAAACATGGAAACAACCTATGGCCAATGGCTCTATCCATGTTTTCCAGGCAGCCTCAGGGCTTTAACCTACTTCAGCAGCCGCCAATAAAACGCTGCAACTCTGCCAGCTGTGGAAGTACGACCCTCGCTCATCACTTCTGGTGCAACAACCGGTTATACGGCGATCCATTGGGCAAAGTAGATGAGGCTCTGACCTCTGAACCCCCTGGCGGTCTGACCTCTGAACCCCCTGGCAGTCTGACCTCTGAACCCCCTGGTGGTCTCCACACCTGCCCACAGCTTCTGTGTTATGACTAGAGCCTGTGTGTACGGCACGTGACCCATGGCTCTATTTATTCCAATGGAGCTGGCGGAAAGCACTCTTCCAGCTTACTCAGCTCTCTCTGGCACCTCCACAGGAATGAATGTGTCTTACAGCTCTAGTCACACACAGAAGCTGGGGGTTCATACAGAGATCGCTGGGGGGTTTGGAGGTCGGATCCCCCCCCATGATCTTTTACCTGTGGATAAGGGACAAATGATCATTCTTGGAATACCCACATTTCACAATGGAAAAGCTGATAACTTCTCAGTGGAACCAAACAAGTTCTGGGAGATCTGGTACTGGGACGTCTTATGGGAGATCCTGGTTATCTTTAGGATAGATAGAGGGGGGGCATCTATTCCCACCACTACTCCTTCCCTGTTTTTTCCTCCTTCCCTGTTTTTTTCCTTCTTTTTCTTCTCTTCTACGTCTGACTCATGTTGATATATATAATATATAGATCGTGTTATTTGTCGTGATTATAATGCATACTTATTACTAGCACGACGTGGGCCCACACACTGACATTACTTGTATACACGCCTCGTATGTGTATATATATATATACATATACATATACACACACACACACAACTTGTCTTACTAAACCCAAGCCCCCATACAGAGTCCTCCTTATTCCTTTCTCTGTGGATTCAGTGCTGCTGGGTCTGTTTTACCCCTTGATCCTCTGTGAGACGGACGTGGATGTACGGACGATCCCGTAACACGGGCTTTATCTCCATCTCTTACCATATAATGCCATAGATGTTCATTGTCCTCCATCCAGCACAAACCATCGGCTGTTCCTCCACAAACATCATTTTGAATGTGCTCCTTATATTTTTCTGACTCATTTGCTCTTTCTCCGGTCGCTCTGCTGTGTATACGCCGTATACTGTTGCAGGTGCTGGCTTTGGTTATCAATATCATCTTCTGCACTTTTCTTTATCTACGTATTGATTCTTGGCTCTCCTTGCAGAAAACCGCTCACCCTTGACTTTTTAACAAGTAGAAATTCCTTTTAGCTTAACGTTTCATTTACCGGGTCAGAGAAGTCGAGAATACTAAAAGCCGGTGATTTCCGCATCGCTATTAATATATACACTGACTGCCCCTGTATTAAGCTGCTCTATCCTGATGGGATCTTTCCTGCAGTGAGATTGGACCCGTAACCCCAGAGACTAGCCGGTGCCAGGATCTTACTGCCAGACACCAGAGGTTTACTTATGTACGCGTGGAGGGTATACAGAAAATGGCGTGGAGAGTATGTGGAGAATGGTGCCAACAAGGAGAAAGATCCAGATGGATGGAAACAACTGATCAAGGAGAAACATGGCTGGTCAGGTGGATCCAGGTCTGGT
Source organism: Dendropsophus ebraccatus (assembly GCF_027789765.1). Taxonomy (NCBI): domain Eukaryota; kingdom Metazoa; phylum Chordata; class Amphibia; order Anura; family Hylidae; genus Dendropsophus; species Dendropsophus ebraccatus. Next base: position 4,342,102 of record NC_091465.1, on the reverse strand, counting down.
CAGATGGATTTATCTCTCTAGAGAGAAACATGGCCGGTCAGATGGATTTATCTCTCTAGAGAGAAACATGGCCGGTCAGATGGACCCAGATCTCTATAGAGAAACATGGCCGGTCAGATGGACCCAGATCTCTGTGGAGAAACATGGCCGGTCAGATGGATCCAGATCTCTGTGGAGAAACATGACCGGTCAGATGGATCCAGATCTCTATAGAGAAACATGGCCGGTCAGATGGATCCAGATCTCTGTGGAGAAACATGACCGGTCAGATGGATAGAGATCTCTACAGAGAAACACGGCCGGTCAGATGTATACATATCTCTGTGGAGAAACATGGCCGGTCAGATGTATACATAGCTCTGTGGAGAAACATGGCCGGTCAGATGGATCCAGATCTCTATAGAGAAACATGGCCGGTCAGATGGATCCAGATCTCTATAGGGAAACATGGCCGGTCAGATGGATCCAGATCTCTATAGAGAAACACGGCCGGTCAGATGGATCCAGATCTCTATAGAGAAACATGGCCGGTCAGATGGATCCAGATCTCTATAGAGAAACACGGCCGGTCAGATGGATCCAGATCTCTATAGAGAAACATGGCCGGTCAGATGGATCCAGATCTCTATAGAGAAACATGGCTGGTCAGATGGATCCAGATCTCTATAGAGAAACATGGCTGGTCAGGTGGATCCAGGTCTGGTCAGATGGATTTAGCTCTCTAGAGAGAAACATGGTCGGTGAGATGGATCCAGATCTCTGTGGAGAAACATGGCCGGTCAGATGGATCCAGATCTCTATAGAGAAACATGGCGGGTCAGATGGACCCAGATCTCTATAGAGAAACATGGCGGGTCAGATGGACCCAGATCTCTGTGGAGAAACATGGCCGGTCAGATGGATCCAGATCTCTGTGGAGAAACATGACCGGTCAGATGGATAGAGATCTCTACAGAGAAACACGGCCGGTCAGATGGATCCAGATCTCTATAGAGAAACATGGCCGGTCAGATGGATCCAGATCTCTGTGGAGAAACATGGGCGGTCAGATGGATCCAGATCTCTATAGAGAAACATGGCCGGTCAGATGGATCCAGATCTCTATAGAGAAACACGGCCGGTCAGATGGATGCATATCTCTGTGGAGAAACATGGCCGGTCAGATGGATCCAGATCTCTGTAGAGAAACATGGCCGGTCAGATGGATCCAGATCTCTATAGAGAAACATGGCCGGTCAGATGGATCCAGATCTCTGTGGAGAAACATGGCCGGTCAGATGGATCCAGATCTCTATAGAGAAACATGGCCGGTCAGATGGATCCAGATCTCTATAGAGAAACATGGCCGGTCAGATGGATCCAGATCTCTATAGAGAAACACGGCCGGTCAGATGGATCCAGATCTCTATAGAGAAACATGGCCGGTCAGATGGATCCAGATCTCTATAGAGAAACACGGCCGGTCAGATGGATCCAGATCTCTATAGAGAAACATGGCCGGTCAGATGGATAAAGATCACTGTGGAGAAACATGGCCGGTCAGATGTATACATATCTCTGTGGAGAAACATGGCCGGTCACGTGGATAGAGATCTCTCCATTCAAAAGCAGTATTTTTATTTTAATGACTTTTTGTAAATATTTTGTGGTGAAATCTTAGTGGTAAGAATTGTTGCTATTGCTAATTGTGACTGAAAACACCATATTTAACATATATTTTGTTTCCTGAATGTAAGAATGCCCTGTAATAATAGTATAAAATAGATAGTAATGATAAAGCTGCAATCAGTATACAAACTAAGTGTCTCTCGGTACGGCATCGCTCTTCCAGGAGAGAACACCTATAGAATGTAGAATCCAGTGTAAGGTAACATAATGTCTTCTCTCATGGATTGATGTATTGGCTTTCAGGACGGGCTCTGTTAGATAGATATCTGTAGGTGCTGTATGACTGATCGGGAAAAAATACTGTAGCTCTATAGTATACCCATGTACATAAGTGCCAATGTCCGCTCCTGAGCACCATGTCCACAAATCTGCAGTCATTTCCTACCATGTCTTAGTATCAGTCAGAGCTGAGCTCTAAGTTCCCTCCATAGACATTGATAGAAATGCTGAGATTCTCTCTGTCTGCAGCCACCACTAGAGGGAGCTTTATAGCCTCCTGCATACTAACTTAATATTGAAACAGTATGTGCCGGTAGTAAGATCTAAAGCTTTACTTGTATGCTCAGTAAGAGGGGGACACCATGTTAAGTATCAAAACAATGGAAAGAGAAGCCGCCCCCCCCCCTCCGATCAGCTGTGATCATTGTGTGACTCTGTGGTTGCAGCTCATTTCTTCTAGACGGCCACTACAGGTGACATGCAGTATCACAGATCACTAGGTAACCATGTAAAACATGGGCCGGAGACCCTCTACCTTTTTAGTATTATATGTCTTCCCAGCGGGTATCTACTCTCTTATAGGTCATATAGACAGAATCACATGGACAGCTCCTTAAAATGAACCATAAAATTTTTTTTTCTTCAAGATAGAAGGATAAATAACCTAATTGCATTGGTGACAAGTCTCCTGTTAATGTTAAGAGGCAGCCGGTGTTTGTATAAGTCAAGGAAGAAGAATATATTGTTCCGCGTGCATATGACGCACGGCGATCTACTGAGAATACGTTAGCTAAAGACCAAATCGATGGCTTCATTGAGTCAGTGAGCAGAGTTTTCCCAGGTCGGTGTAGACAGATGAAGAAGACAATCACCGGCTGACAGTTCACAATAAGAAATTGTCCGATGCAAGGAAAGTATTGAAGTCTTAAAACCTTAATCCAGCGTTCTCGCAGATGCGTCTTACCGAAGGAGACACATTAACCAAACACTGGATTAAAGTCTCCAAACCTCATTACCTGATGCTCCTCGGATAATATATGCCAGCCGCACCAGGCTTCCATCGCTTCTCCTGATCCAATATTTATTCCTATTAAGCGTGTCCTGCCAAGGTTTCAGGGATTTAAGACTATCAGAAATATCAGATTATTCCGGTCTAATGAAGGTGGCGGCGCAGCGGCGGCGCTGGGGAGGATAAGTGGAGGATAGTGACGCTACATCCCGGCGGCCGCACTTATTTGTGCTTTAGTTAAATTAGATCATCGAGTGGAGCTCCAGGCCTGAAAATTGCCGTCTCTCTGCTCTGGGAGCCGCACTTCATGTTTGGGGCAACAAGTGTTGTCATAGGGACATTGTGAGGGTCTACATGCACATACCCATATACCCCATTAGGATAGTACCTTCCCATATACCCCATTAGGAGAAAAGTCTCTCTCCATATATCCAATAAGACAGCATATACCCATGTACCCTATTCGGAGGATAACCCCTCTACAAATGTCTAATAGAAGAGCATATATCCAAATACCCCACTGGGAGGATAGACCCTCTCATATACCCAATAGGAAAGCACATACGCATATACCTCATTAGGATAGCACCCACCCATATATCCCATTGGGATGATAGACCTTCTCTATATAACCAATAGGAAAGTACATACCCATATACCCCATTATGATAGCACCCATATACCCCATTCGGAGGATAGACCTTCTCTATGTAACCAATAGGAAAGCACATACTCATATACCCCATTAGGAGGATAGACCCTCTCCATATACCCAATAGCAAAGCACATACTCATATATCCCATTAAGATAGCACCCACACATACACCCCATTTGATATCACTTATTCATATACCCCAATAACATAGCATCTACCCATATACCCCATTAGGATAGCGCTCATCCATATACCCCAAATGGAAAACACCTACCCGTACACCATAGGTTGATGATATTGATACCAATTGAATGGACTTTTCTTAAGTTTTCCTACTTAAAGTTTCTTGATACTTCTTTCTCTGCCATATTGTGGCGCCCATAACTGTGTGCAGTATATTGCAGTATATTGCAGTCTGTGTAATTGTTGCTCCTGTGTAGACATCACACTAGATAGATGGGAGACCCCGTGCAATGTGCAATGAATTTCCTGTAATTTATGGATCTCTTTACCAGGTGTCTTATTCTGATTCTTTATAAATAATGAATTCCACAACATTGACACTAAAGTGGAGTAATGTGCTGAGTGAGCGATCTTACTTCCCTTCTCCCCGAGTATCCAAAGAAAACTCTGCAGCTTTATTATTCTGAAAGCAAATAAATCATTATTCATTATGGGATATAAACACCTGAGAAACCTAAAGCCAAAATGTCTCTACTGAACCTTATACCAGCGAAGATTGGGCAGCCAAGTACTTTCCCTGTTCTCATAGGAAAAGCCGCTATCACTGGTCAGCAAAACAATGCAGCTTATTGGAAATACATCCATTGTTCTAATCTAAGAGGAAACAATGGCTAAATGGGAATTATATTATAAACATAGAAAAGCCTATAAATGGCTCCAACCCATCATCCCCATGACTAGTAGAATATTTGAAAGAGAATATAAGAATATACAAGAATGGGGGGTGTGGCCTACTACTGAGGGGAGCGGACGCATCACAGTGGAGCTCCGTGTGTGCAGCGACTTTGAAGCATTCAGAGGGACTTAAATCTTTGTTGTTTGTATCTGGGAGTTGACTGAACATCTCTGGCACATCTCAGGATGAGAAATACCTCTAGAAAAGCAACAGGAGAAGGATTCAATCTTCTACACCCCAGGCCTTGCCGAAACAAGATGGCGCCGAATCCATGATGGACTGTCTTCTCAACACTCTTCTAGAAGATTCCAGGGCGGCGTGGTGGGATCCTGCATTATCAGAACCATCAGCGCAACAAATGGAAGCCGACTCAGGTACTCATTTGTCTATTAAAACACCTAAGAGGAGAAATAGGAAGAGCAAGAAAGGCGGTGCTCACTCTAAACCCGGAAACCACGAGAGTTCAACAGCACCGTCTCTCTCCTTCACCAACTGCTTCTCCGCTCTCCATTTCTCCTCCCACATCAGAAACCCTATCGACAAAATCACTACCGAATCTCTGCTTTACTAAGTTGTTTTCTGATGATTTTTCTACTTCTGAACAAAACACCTTTCAGCTGCCTAGCATTAATGACTGCACCATGCCGTCAAAACCCTTACAGCCCTCAATGATAACTCAAGTTCTTCAAGGAAATAGCAGTCTCTCCCCAATGGCACCTATATTCACCAGTAATAAATGTAGCCAACATGGCGACACTGCGTGCTCAAACTCCTCTCTTCAAGAATACATAAATAATGCTTCGTCTGATTATCCTCTACATTCAACTATGCAGACTTCTCAGAATGTGTATCCTTCCCTGTCTTCACTACTATCAAAGCTACAGAGAGATTCTGACAAATCTCTTAACTCGCTTGTTACCGATAATGGACAGATTTCTCCATCTCTCATTAGAGACATGATTGTATCCAGGGGCGGATTGACTTTACCATAGGCCCCGGGCTGTTCACCAAGCCTGCCCCCCCCACTGTAACTATGGCAGCACTAGCCTGGCCCCCCCCCCCCCCCCCACACTGTAACTATGGCAGCACTAGCCTGGCGTTCATAGTACAGGACAGATAATGTCATGATGTCCTGATTTGTGCAAAAGTGCCATAAAAAAACAGTGATTTTTTGCAAATCATGGCAGAAGTGTAGCCAGGAGACAGGACACCAGTGAAAGTATAAGTCTTTTTGGGTGGTCATGGGCCCCCCAGGAGCTCAGGGCCCCGGGCTGCCGCCCAAAACGCCCCTATTATAATCCACTACTGATTGTATCTATCAGAGATTCCCTGCTGGCTGGTATTAACCATCTATTTGTTTCTATGGCCCCAATGGTGAGAGTAGTGGAAGAAAGGGTAGTGACGGCGGAACAAAAAATAAATGAGATGATTGATACTCAAAATTCTTTATCGGACACTTGCGACGAGTTGGAGGAAGATGTCAACATACTTCGCAACAAAATTGCTGCAATGGACGACTACAATGGGCGTAACAACTTAAAATTTCGAAATATACCTGAATCCATCACTCAAACGGAAATACCATCCTTCATTCAGAAACTTCTTTAACAAGTTTTGCCGAACTGTACGAAGACTGAGCTAACAATTGATTGGGTAAGATGAATTCCCAGACCTCACCATCTACCCCCGACAACGCCTAGAGATGTTATAGCCAGAATCCATTTCTGCACATAAAAACTAAGTTCTTGGCAACGATGAGGAGAGAAGTCATTGGCTGAGCACCAAAATATTACTGTATTCTCGGATCTATCATCAGGGACTTTAAAGCAACGCAGAACATTTGCTTCTTTTACTCAGCGGCTTAGGGATAAAAGTATCCCATACAGATGGTTATCCCCTGCCCGTCTCCTTATTACCCACCATGATGCTAAACACATCATATCCAATCCAGAAGAAGGAAAACAGCTGATGGACTCCTGGACTTCTGGGTGAACTTTTAACCTGACTGACTACTTATTTAGGCCCCTGATATAGGCTGGACTTGTGCCCTACCCCATTACGCCTGTTCATACCAACATAACATGAGACATGAGATTTCTTTTAACATAAGATTTAAGGCTACTCCAGTGTCTATTAATTGCTTATGCAGTCTTGTTTGTTTATTTTTTAATGTTGTTTATTGGTTGTATCTTTTACATTTATAATATATGTTATTTGCGAGTTCAGAATACATAACTGCAATATAACAGCGCTCTATAACTCCTAGATAGAAGACTGCAACTTTATTAATATCTCAAATGTATTCAGCCTTTTCATATGATTTCTACCCTATATAACTGACTACCATCTCCTACTATGCATACACATATACTCTTTATCTAACAAATAATGTTATATTTGCAACATACACTAACTTTTTCCATACTGGGATACACCTAAACGCGTTTAATTGCCTGTTGTCTGTTATATACTTGCATTATACTTGCTTACTGTATTTAAAGCATTAATGTTTATATACCTGCTTGGATTTTGCTTACCTTCCCTTTTTAAAGGGACATGCTATTTGTTTTCTTGTATAAAAAATATATGAAAAAACTTTCAATAAAAACTATTGTACCAAGAATATACAAGAATATAACTACTATAATACTGCTCCTATATACAGGGATATAACTACTATAATACTGCTCCTATATACAGGAATATAACTACTATAATACTGCTCCTATATACAGGGATATAACTACTATAATACTGCTCCTATATACAGAGATATAACTACTATAATACTGCTCCTATATACAGGAATATAACTACTATAATACTGCTCCTATATACAGGAATATAACTACTATAATACTACTCCTATATACAGGAATATAACTACTATAATACTGCCCCTATATACAGGAATATAACTACTGTACTACTGCCCCCTATATACAGGAATATAACTACTATAATACTGCTCCTATATACAGGAATATAACTACTGTACTACTGCCCTCTATATACAGGAATATAACTACTATAATACTGCTCCTATATACAGGAATATACTACTATAATACTGCTCCTATATACAGGAATATACTACTATAATACTGCTCCTATATACAGGAATATAACTACTATAATACTGCTCCTATATATAGGAATATAACTACTATAATACTGCTCCTATATACAGGAATATACTACTATAATACTGCTCCTATATACAGGGATATAACTACTATAATACTGCTCCCATATATAGGAATATAACTACTATAATACTGCTCCTATATACAGGAATATAACTACTATAATACTTCTCCTATATACAGGAATATAACTACTATAATACTGCTTCTATATACAGGAATATAACTACTATAATACTCCTATATACAGGAATATAACTACTATAATACTGCTCCTATATACAAGAATATAACTACTATAATACTGCTCCTATATACAGAGATATAACTACTATAATACTGCTCCTATATACAGGGATATAACTACTATAATACTGCTCCTATATACAGAGATATAACTACTATAATACTGCTCCTATATACAGAGATATAACTACTATAATACTGCTCCTATATACAGGAATATAACTACTATAATACTGCTCCTATATACAGGAATATAACTACTATAATACTGCCCCCTATATACAGGAATATAACTACTATAATACTGCTCCTATATACAGGAATATAACTACTATAATACTGCTCCTATATACAGGAATATACTACTATAATACTGCTCCTATATACAGGAATATACTACTATAATACTGCTCCTATATACAGGAATATATACTACTATAATACTGCTCCTATATATAGGAATATAACTACTATAATACTGCTCCTATATACAGGAATATAACTACTATAATACTGCTCCCTATATACAGGGATATAACTACTATAATACTGCTCCTATATACAGGAATATAACTACTATAATACTGCTCCTATATACAGGAATATACTACTATAATACTGCTCCTATATACAGGAATATAACTACTATAATACTGCCCCCTATATACAGAGATATACTACTATAATACTGCTCCTATATACAGGAATATAACTACTATAATACTGCTCCTATATACAAGAATATAACTACTATAATATTGCTCCTATATACAGGAATATAACTACTATAATACTGCTCCTATATACAGGAATATAACTACTATAATACTGCCCCCTATATAAAGGAATATAACTACTATAATACTGCTCCTATATACAGGAATATAACTACTATAATACTGCTCCTATATACAGGAATATAAGTACTATAATACTGCTCCTATATACAGGAATATAACTACTATAATACTGCTCCTATATACAGGAATATAACTACTATAATACTGCTCCTATATACAGGAATATAACTACTATAATACTGCTCCTATATACAGGGATATAACTACTATAATACTGCTCCTATATACAGGAATATAACTACTATAATACTGCTCCTATATACAGGAATATAACTACTATAATACTGCTCCTATATACAAGAATATAACTACTATAATACTGCTCCTATATACAGGAATATAACTACTATAATACTGCTCCTATATACAGGAATATAACTACTATAATACTGCTCCTATATACAGGAATATAACTACTATAATACTGCTCCTATATACAGGAATATAACTACTATAATACTGCTCCTATATACAGGGATATAACTACTATAATACTGCTCCTATATACAGGAATATAACTACTATAATGCTGCACCATGTAGACCCAGGATATAGCTACTATAGTGAGATATGTGGGGGAGATATTTGGTGGTGAGTATAATGGCTCTGTGGTCAGTATATGAGGATAGCCTTTCCCCTGCTTGGCACCATTATTATTATATATTATATGGAGGCATTATTGTATTTCTATCCCAGTTGCCTGGCGTTATATATCTGTCCCATTGTCGGCCCCTGTTCTTGTGGCGGAGTATTTGAAGGTAACCCTGCTATGACGCCGGCACCGTCCCCAGGAGAACCTTCCTCTCATTACTAACTTTGACATGAGCTATATATAGTGTCAGATTGCCAATTCCCGGGGCCCCATCACTTTGTATTCCTCCTTCCTCCCATCACGCAGATCCTTTCCGCTTCTTACCTGGGAAGACGATGTAAAATATATTGAAAATATCAGAGTAAGGAAACTGTGACCTCTGCCATTTCAGGTAAGTTCACTCTCTGTTCATCTTAAAGGTCACTTGATAGAGAGAGATGGCGGTAGAAAGTAGGTCAGGCTGATAATATATATGTTATTATGTCTCTGTGTAATTATAGCCGCACATTGTACAGACTGTAAGATATATTACATCGAAAAGTTATACTGCAACATGAATTATATGTAGGAATTAAGAAAATGTCTTCACAATTAATATTACTGCGCCCGGTGTCACTGCGCAACATAGAGTATAATGGTCACCTTATTCCCAGGTGGGCTAGTGTTCTCTGTATAATATCATCTTATTCCCAGGTGGGCTAGTGTCCTCTGTATAATGTCACCTTATTCCCAGGTGGGCCAGTGTCCTCTGTATAATGGTCACCGTATTCCCAGGTGGGCCAGTGTCCTTTATATAATGGTCACCTTATTCCCTGGTGGACGAGTGATCTCTGTTTGATGTCATCTGTTATCTGTGTGTGTGTGTGTGTCTTTGTAGTGTGGCTATCTGTGTGTGTGTGTCTGTGTAGTGTGGCTATCTGTGTGTGTGTAGTGTGGCTATCTGTGTGTGTGTGTCTGTGTAGTGTGGCTATCTGTGTGTATGTAGTGTGGCTATCTGTGTGTGTGTGTGTAGTGTGGCTATCTGTGTGTGTGTGTCTGTGTAGTGTGGCTATCTGTGTGTATGTAGTGTGGCTATCTGTGTGTGTCTGTGTAGTGTGGCTATCTGTGTGTGTGTGTGTCTGTGTAGTGTGGCTATCTGTGTGTGTGTAGTGTGGCTATCTGTGTGTGTGTAGTGTGGCTATCTGTGTGTATGTAGTGTGGCTATCTGTGTGTGTCTGTGTAGTGTGGCTATCTGTGTGTGTGTCTGTGTAGTGTGGCTATCTGTGTGTGTGTGTAGTGTGGCTATCTGTGTGTGTGTAGTGTGGCTATCTGTGTGTGTGTAGTGTGGCTATCTGTGTGTGTGTGTGTCTGTGTAGTGTGGCTATCTGTGTGTGTGTAGTGTGGCTATCTGTGTGTGTGTGTCTGTGTTACACGTTATTACACGTGTCAGCAGCAAGCGGGTGAGTGCAAGGGGGGGGGTGCTGCCCAGGTTATTGCTTGATGATCGTCCGGGCAGCCCTTAGCAGATAGCAGCGGTCTGCTGCTGCCCTGCTGCCGGCAGCAGATTACTGCTATATTTGTCATTTGTCTTTCAACATGATGAAAGATGGAAGACTGCAACCATCAGGTGACATGGTTCATGTCGGCAGATCGTTGTCTTCTATTACACAAGACGATTATCGGCCGTAACAGCCGATATCGGACAAATGCGGCTGATAATCGTTTTGTGCAATAGGGCCTTAAGAGCCGGGTAATGCCCTTGTAGTGTGTGTCTGTGTGTATGATTAGATGTATGTATGTAAGGTGTGTGTATCTGTGTGTATGATTAGATGTATGTATGTAAGGTGTGTGTATCTGTGTGTATGATTAGATGTATGTATGTAAGGTGTGTGTATCTGTGTGTGTATCTGTGTGTATGATTAGATGTATGTATGTAAGGTGTGTGTCTGTGTGTATGATTAGATGTATGTATGTAAGGTGTGTGTATCTGTGTGTATGATTAGATGTATAAGAGAAACAGATTGCTGAACTCAGGGAGAACAGCCAAATGACAACACTGCCGGCTGCTAATGAAAGCGCTCAATGCAGTGAAGTCCTAGGTGCATTGCCCCCTGGGAAACATGAGTATGCAAAAGAGAAGTCCGTGGAGCCTCATTGAAGAGTCTCAAAACACAGGACTAGCCAGATATCCCTCCGGGAAGGACCCAGCCAAGTGGCAGCTCCTGTTAGGAAACCACCAAATCCACCATATTAAGTGGCCCTATAAGTCAGTGTAATGACAAGGGGTAAACCAAGGCTAGGTAACCATCCACAGACAGCTGTTTCGGGGTGTTGCCCCTCATCAGTGTGGAGCAGGATTCTGGCCAGGTGGGAGCAATGCCCAGTAGAGCCATAAGAGAAACAGATTGCTGAACTCAGGGAGAACAGCCAAATGACAACACTGCCGGCTGCTAATGAAAGCGCTCAATGCAGTGAAGTCCTAGGTGCATTGCCCCCTGGGAAACATGAGTATGCAAAAGAGAAGTCCGTGGAGCCTCATTGAAGAGTCTCAAAACACAGGACTAGCCAGATATCCCTCCGGGAAGGACCCAGCCAAGTGGCAGCTCCTGTTAGGAAACCACCAAATCCACCATATTAAGTGGCCCTATAAGTCAGTGTAATGACAAGGGGTAAACCAAGGCTAGGTAACCATCCACAGACAGCTGTTTCGGGGTGTTGCCCCTCATCAGTGTGGAGCAGGATTCTGGCCAGGTGGGAGCAATGCCCAGTAGAGCCATAAGAGAAACAGATTGCTGAACTCAGGGAGAACAGCCAAATGACAACACTGCCGGCTGCTAATGAAAGCGCTCAATGCAGTGAAGTCCTAGGTGCATTGCCCCCTGGGAAACATGAGTATGCAAAAGAGAAGTCCGTGGAGCCTCATTGAAGAGTCTCAAAACACAGGACTAGCCAGATATCCCTCCGGGAAGGACCCAGCCAAGTGGCAGCTCCTGTTAGGAAACCACCAAATCCACCATATTAAGTGGCCCTATAAGTCAGTGTAATGACAAGGGGTAAACCAAGGCTAGGTAACCATCCACAGACAGCTGTTTCGGGGTGTTGCCCCTCATCAGTGTGGAGCAGGATTCTGGCCAGGTGGGAGCAATGCCCAGTAGAGCCATAAGAGAAACAGATTGCTGAACTCAGGGAGAACAGCCAAATGACAACACTACCGGCTGCTAATGAAAGCGCTCAATGCAGTGAAGTCCTAGGTGCATTGCCCCCTGGGAAACATGAGTATGCAAAAGAGAAGTCCGTGGAGCCTCATTGAAGAGTCTCAAAACACAGGACTAGCCAGATATCCCTCCGGGAAGGACCCAGCCAAGTGGCAGCTCCTGTTAGGAAACCACCAAATCCACCATATTAAGTGGCCCTATAAGTCAGTGTAATGACAAGGGGTAAACCAAGGCTAGGTAACCATCCACAGACAGCTGTTTCGGGGTGTTGCCCCTCATCAGTGTGGAGCAGGATTCTGGCCAGGTGGGCGCAATGCCCAGTAGAGCCATAAGAGAAACAGATTGCTGAACTCAGGGAGAACAGCCAAATGACAACACTGCCGGCTGCTAATGAAAGCGCTCAATGCAGTGAAGTCCTAGGTGCATTGCCCCCTGGGAAACATGAGTATGCAAAAGAGAAGTCCGTGGAGCCTCATTGAAGAGTCTCAAAACACAGGACTAGCCAGATATCCCTCCGGGAAGGACCCAGCCAAGTGGCAGCTCCTGTTAGGAAACCACCAAATCCACCATATTAAGTGGCCCTATAAGTCAGTGTAATGACAAGGGGTAAACCAAGGCTAGGTAACCATCCACAGACAGCTGTTTCGGGGTGTTGCCCCTCATCAGTGTGGAGCAGGATTCTGGCCAGGTGGGAGCAATGCCCAGTAGAGCCATAAGAGAAACAGATTGCTGAACTCAGGGAGAACAGCCAAATGACAACACTGCCGGCTGCTAATGAAAGCGCTCAATGCAGTGAAGTCCTAGGTGCATTGCCCCCTGGGAAACATGAGTATGCAAAAGAGAAGTCCGTGGAGCCTCATTGAAGAGTCTCAAAACACAGGACTAGCCAGATATCCCTCCGGGAAGGACCCAGCCAAGTGGCAGCTCCTGTTAGGAAACCACCAAATCCACCATATTAAGTGGCCCTATAAGTCAGTGTAATGACAAGGGGTAAACCAAGGCTAGGTAACCATCCACAGACAGCTGTTTCGGGGTGTTGCCCCTCATCAGTGTGGAGCAGGATTCTGGCCAGGTGGGAGCAATGCCCAGTAGAGCCATAAGAGAAACAGATTGCTGAACTCAGGGAGAACAGCCAAATGACAACACTGCCGGCTGCTAATGAAAGCGCTCAATGCAGTGAAGTCCTAGGTGCATTGCCCCCTGGGAAACATGAGTATGCAAAAGAGAAGTCCGTGGAGCCTCATTGAAGAGTCTCAAAACACAGGACTAGCCAGATATCCCTCCGGGAAGGACCCAGCCAAGTGGCAGCTCCTGTTAGGAAACCACCAAATCCACCATATTAAGTGGCCCTATAAGTCAGTGTAATGACAAGGGGTAAACCAAGGCTAGGTAACCATCCACAGACAGCTGTTTCGGGGTGTTGCCCCTCATCAGTGTGGAGCAGGATTCTGGCCAGGTGGGCGCAATGCCCAGTAGAGCCATAAGAGAAACAGATTGCTGAACTCAGGGAGAACAGCCAAATGACAACACTGCCGGCTGCTAATGAAAGCGCTCAATGCAGTGAAGTCCTAGGTGCATTGCCCCCTGGGAAACATGAGTATGCAAAAGAGAAGTCCGTGGAGCCTCATTGAAGAGTCTCAAAACACAGGACTAGCCAGATATCCCTCCGGGAAGGACCCAGCCAAGTGGCAGCTCCTGTTAGGAAACCACCAAATCCACCATATTAAGTGGCCCTATAAGTCAGTGTAATGATAAGGGGTAAACCAAGGCTAGGTAACCATCCACAGACAGCTGTTTCGGGGTGTTGCCCCTCATCAGTGTGGAGCAGGATTCTGGCCAGGTGGGAGCAATGCCCAGTAGAGCCATAAGAGAAACAGATTGCTGAACTCAGGGAGAACAGCCAAATGACAACACTGCCGGCTGCTAATGAAAGCGCTCAATGCAGTGAAGTCCTAGGTGCATTGCCCCCTGGGAAACATGAGTATGCAAAAGAGAAGTCCGTGGAGCCTCATTGAAGAGTCTCAAAACACAGGACTAGCCAGATATCCCTCCGGGAAGGACCCAGCCAAGTGGCAGCTCCTGTTAGGAAACCACCAAATCCACCATATTAAGTGGCCCTATAAGTCAGTGTAATGACAAGGGGTAAACCAAGGCTAGGTAACCATCCACAGACAGCTGTTTCGGGGTGTTGCCCCTCATCAGTGTGGAGCAGGATTCTGGCCAGGTGGGAGCAATGCCCAGTAGAGCCATAAGAGAAACAGATTGCTGAACTCAGGGAGAACAGCCAAATGACAACACTGCCGGCTGCTAATGAAAGCGCTCAATGCAGTGAAGTCCTAGGTGCATTGCCCCCTGGGAAACATGAGTATGCAAAAGAGAAGTCCGTGGAGCCTCATTGAAGAGTCTCAAAACACAGGACTAGCCAGATATCCCTCCGGGAAGGACCCAGCCAAGTGGCAGCTCCTGTTAGGAAACCACCAAATCCACCATATTAAGTGGCCCTATAAGTCAGTGTAATGACAAGGGGTAAACCAAGGCTAGGTAACCATCCACAGACAGCTGTTTCGGGGTGTTGCCCCTCATCAGTGTGGAGCAGGATTCTGGCCAGGTGGGAGCAATGCCCAGTAGAGCCATAAGAGAAACAGATTGCTGAACTCAGGGAGAACAGCCAAATGACAACACTGCCGGCTGCTAATGAAAGCGCTCAATGCAGTGAAGTCCTAGGTGCATTGCCCCCTGGGAAACATGAGTATGCAAAAGAGAAGTCCGTGGAGCCTCATTGAAGAGTCTCAAAACACAGGACTAGCCAGATATCCCTCCGGGAAGGACCCAGCCAAGTGGCAGCTCCTGTTAGGAAACCACCAAATCCACCATATTAAGTGGCCCTATAAGTCAGTGTAATGACAAGGGGTAAACCAAGGCTAGGTAACCATCCACAGACAGCTGTTTCGGGGTGTTGCCCCTCATCAGTGTGGAGCAGGATTCTGGCCAGGTGGGAGCAATGCCCAGTAGAGCCATAAGAGAAACAGATTGCTGAACTCAGGGAGAACAGCCAAATGACAACACTGCCGGCTGCTAATGAAAGCGCTCAATGCAGTGAAGTCCTAGGTGCATTGCCCCCTGGGAAACATGAGTATGCAAAAGAGAAGTCCGTGGAGCCTCATTGAAGAGTCTCAAAACACAGGACTAGCCAGATATCCCTCCGGGAAGGACCCAGCCAAGTGGCAGCTCCTGTTAGGAAACCACCAAATCCACCATATTAAGTGGCCCTATAAGTCAGTGTAATGACAAGGGGTAAACCAAGGCTAGGTAACCATCCACAGACAGCTGTTTCGGGGTGTTGCCCCTCATCAGTGTGGAGCAGGATTCTGGCCAGGTGGGAGCAATGCCCAGTAGAGCCATAAGAGAAACAGATTGCTGAACTCAGGGAGAACAGCCAAATGACAACACTGCCGGCTGCTAATGAAAGCGCTCAATGCAGTGAAGTCCTAGGTGCATTGCCCCCTGGGAAACATGAGTATGCAAAAGAGAAGTCCGTGGAGCCTCATTGAAGAGTCTCAAAACACAGGACTAGCCAGATATCCCTCCGGGAAGGACCCAGCCAAGTGGCAGCTCCTGTTAGGAAACCACCAAATCCACCATATTAAGTGGCCCTATAAGTCAGTGTAATGACAAGGGGTAAACCAAGGCTAGGTAACCATCCACAGACAGCTGTTTCGGGGTGTTGCCCCTCATCAGTGTGGAGCAGGATTCTGGCCAGGTGGGAGCAATGCCCAGTAGAGCCATAAGAGAAACAGATTGCTGAACTCAGGGAGAACAGCCAAATGACAACACTGCCGGCTGCTAATGAAAGCGCTCAATGCAGTGAAGTCCTAGGTGCATTGCCCCCTGGGAAACATGAGTATGCAAAAGAGAAGTCCGTGGAGCCTCATTGAAGAGTCTCAAAACACAGGACTAGCCAGATATCCCTCCGGGAAGGACCCAGCCAAGTGGCAGCTCCTGTTAGGAAACCACCAAATCCACCATATTAAGTGGCCCTATAAGTCAGTGTAATGACAAGGGGTAAACCAAGGCTAGGTAACCATCCACAGACAGCTGTTTCGGGGTGTTGCCCCTCATCAGTGTGGAGCAGGATTCTGGCCAGGTGGGAGCAATGCCCAGTAGAGCCATAAGAGAAACAGATTGCTGAACTCAGGGAGAACAGCCAAATGACAACACTGCCGGCTGCTAATGAAAGCGCTCAATGCAGTGAAGTCCTAGGTGCATTGCCCCCTGGGAAACATGAGTATGCAAAAGAGAAGTCCGTGGAGCCTCATTGAAGAGTCTCAAAACACAGGACTAGCCAGATATCCCTCCGGGAAGGACCCAGCCAAGTGGCAGCTCCTGTTAGGAAACCACCAAATCCACCATATTAAGTGGCCCTATAAGTCAGTGTAATGACAAGGGGTAAACCAAGGCTAGGTAACCATCCACAGACAGCTGTTTCGGGGTGTTGCCCCTCATCAGTGTGGAGCAGGATTCTGGCCAGGTGGGAGCAATGCCCAGTAGAGCCATAAGAGAAACAGATTGCTGAACTCAGGGAGAACAGCCAAATGACAACACTGCCGGCTGCTAATGAAAGCGCTCAATGCAGTGAAGTCCTAGGTGCATTGCCCCCTGGGAAACATGAGTATGCAAAAGAGAAGTCCGTGGAGCCTCATTGAAGAGTCTCAAAACACAGGACTAGCCAGATATCCCTCCGGGAAGGACCCAGCCAAGTGGCAGCTCCTGTTAGGAAACCACCAAATCCACCATATTAAGTGGCCCTATAAGTCAGTGTAATGACAAGGGGTAAACCAAGGCTAGGTAACCATCCACAGACAGCTGTTTCGGGGTGTTGCCCCTCATCAGTGTGGAGCAGGATTCTGGCCAGGTGGGAGCAATGCCCAGTAGAGCCATAAGAGAAACAGATTGCTGAACTCAGGGAGAACAGCCAAATGACAACACTGCCGGCTGCTAATGAAAGCGCTCAATGCAGTGAAGTCCTAGGTGCATTGCCCCCTGGGAAACATGAGTATGCAAAAGAGAAGTCCGTGGAGCCTCATTGAAGAGTCTCAAAACACAGGACTAGCCAGATATCCCTCCGGGAAGGACCCAGCCAAGTGGCAGCTCCTGTTAGGAAACCACCAAATCCACCATATTAAGTGGCCCTATAAGTCAGTGTAATGACAAGGGGTAAACCAAGGCTAGGTAACCATCCACAGACAGCTGTTTCGGGGTGTTGCCCCTCATCAGTGTGGAGCAGGATTCTGGCCAGGTGGGAGCAATGCCCAGTAGAGCCATAAGAGAAACAGATTGCTGAACTCAGGGAGAACAGCCAAATGACAACACTGCCGGCTGCTAATGAAAGCGCTCAATGCAGTGAAGTCCTAGGTGCATTGCCCCCTGGGAAACATGAGTATGCAAAAGAGAAGTCCGTGGAGCCTCATTGAAGAGTCTCAAAACACAGGACTAGCCAGATATCCCTCCGGGAAGGACCCAGCCAAGTGGCAGCTCCTGTTAGGAAACCACCAAATCCACCATATTAAGTGGCCCTATAAGTCAGTGTAATGACAAGGGGTAAACCAAGGCTAGGTAACCATCCACAGACAGCTGTTTCGGGGTGTTGCCCCTCATCAGTGTGGAGCAGGATTCTGGCCAGGTGGGAGCAATGCCCAGTAGAGCCATAAGAGAAACAGATTGCTGAACTCAGGGAGAACAGCCAAATGACAACACTGCCGGCTGCTAATGAAAGCGCTCAATGCAGTGAAGTCCTAGGTGCATTGCCCCCTGGGAAACATGAGTATGCAAAAGAGAAGTCCGTGGAGCCTCATTGAAGAGTCTCAAAACACAGGACTAGCCAGATATCCCTCCGGGAAGGACCCAGCCAAGTGGCAGCTCCTGTTAGGAAACCACCAAATCCACCATATTAAGTGGCCCTATAAGTCAGTGTAATGACAAGGGGTAAACCAAGGCTAGGTAACCATCCACAGACAGCTGTTTCGGGGTGTTGCCCCTCATCAGTGTGGAGCAGGATTCTGGCCAGGTGGGAGCAATGCCCAGTAGAGCCATAAGAGAAACAGATTGCTGAACTCAGGGAGAACAGCCAAATGACAACACTGCCGGCTGCTAATGAAAGCGCTCAATGCAGTGAAGTCCTAGGTGCATTGCCCCCTGGGAAACATGAGTATGCAAAAGAGAAGTCCGTGGAGCCTCATTGAAGAGTCTCAAAACACAGGACTAGCCAGATATCCCTCCGGGAAGGACCCAGCCAAGTGGCAGCTCCTGTTAGGAAACCACCAAATCCACCATATTAAGTGGCCCTATAAGTCAGTGTAATGACAAGGGGTAAACCAAGGCTAGGTAACCATCCACAGACAGCTGTTTCGGGGTGTTGCCCCTCATCAGTGTGGAGCAGGATTCTGGCCAGGTGGGAGCAATGCCCAGTAGAGCCATAAGAGAAACAGATTGCTGAACTCAGGGAGAACAGCCAAATGACAACACTGCCGGCTGCTAATGAAAGCGCTCAATGCAGTGAAGTCCTAGGTGCATTGCCCCCTGGGAAACATGAGTATGCAAAAGAGAAGTCCGTGGAGCCTCATTGAAGAGTCTCAAAACACAGGACTAGCCAGATATCCCTCCGGGAAGGACCCAGCCAAGTGGCAGCTCCTGTTAGGAAACCACCAAATCCACCATATTAAGTGGCCCTATAAGTCAGTGTAATGACAAGGGGTAAACCAAGGCTAGGTAACCATCCACAGACAGCTGTTTCGGGGTGTTGCCCCTCATCAGTGTGGAGCAGGATTCTGGCCAGGTGGGAGCAATGCCCAGTAGAGCCATAAGAGAAACAGATTGCTGAACTCAGGGAGAACAGCCAAATGACAACACTGCCGGCTGCTAATGAAAGCGCTCAATGCAGTGAAGTCCTAGGTGCATTGCCCCCTGGGAAACATGAGTATGCAAAAGAGAAGTCCGTGGAGCCTCATTGAAGAGTCTCAAAACACAGGACTAGCCAGATATCCCTCCGGGAAGGACCCAGCCAAGTGGCAGCTCCTGTTAGGAAACCACCAAATCCACCATATTAAGTGGCCCTATAAGTCAGTGTAATGACAAGGGGTAAACCAAGGCTAGGTAACCATCCACAGACAGCTGTTTCGGGGTGTTGCCCCTCATCAGTGTGGAGCAGGATTCTGGCCAGGTGGGAGCAATGCCCAGTAGAGCCATAAGAGAAACAGATTGCTGAACTCAGGGAGAACAGCCAAATGACAACACTGCCGGCTGCTAATGAAAGCGCTCAATGCAGTGAAGTCCTAGGTGCATTGCCCCCTGGGAAACATGAGTATGCAAAAGAGAAGTCCGTGGAGCCTCATTGAAGAGTCTCAAAACACAGGACTAGCCAGATATCCCTCCGGGAAGGACCCAGCCAAGTGGCAGCTCCTGTTAGGAAACCACCAAATCCACCATATTAAGTGGCCCTATAAGTCAGTGTAATGACAAGGGGTAAACCAAGGCTAGGTAACCATCCTGAGTTCAGCAATCTGTTTCTCTTATGGCTCTACTGGGCATTGCTCCCACCTGGCCAGAATCCTGCTCCACACTGATGAGGGGCAACACCCCGAAACAGCTGTCTGTGGATGGTTACCTAGCCTTGGTTTACCCCTTGTCATTACACTGACTTATAGGGCCACTTAATATGGTGGATTTGGTGGTTTCCTAACAGGAGCTGCCACTTGGCTGGGTCCTTCCCGGAGGGATATCTGGCTAGTCCTGTGTTTTGAGACTCTTCAATGAGGCTCCACGGACTTCTCTTTTGCATACTCATGTTTCCCAGGGGGCAATGCACCTAGGACTTCACTGCATTGAGCGCTTTCATTAGCAGCCGGCAGTGTTGTCATTTGGCTGTTCTCCCTGAGTTCAGCAATCTGTTTCTCTTATGGCTCTACTGGGCATTGCTCCCACCTGGCCAGAATCCTGCTCCACACTGATGAGGGGCAACACCCCGAAACAGCTGTCTGTGGATGGTTACCTAGCCTTGGTTTACCCCTTGTCATTACACTGACTTATAGGGCCACTTAATATGGTGGATTTGGTGGTTTCCTAACAGGAGCTGCCACTTGGCTGGGTCCTTCCCGGAGGGATATCTGGCTAGTCCTGTGTTTTGAGACTCTTCAATGAGGCTCCACGGACTTCTCTTTTGCATACTCATGTTTCCCAGGGGGCAATGCACCTAGGACTTCACTGCATTGAGCGCTTTCATTAGCAGCCGGCAGTGTTGTCATTTGGCTGTTCTCCCTGAGTTCAGCAATCTGTTTCTCTTATGGCTCTACTGGGCATTGCTCCCACCTGGCCAGAATCCTGCTCCACACTGATGAGGGGCAACACCCCGAAACAGCTGTCTGTGGATGGTTACCTAGCCTTGGTTTACCCCTTGTCATTACACTGACTTATAGGGCCACTTAATATGGTGGATTTGGTGGTTTCCTAACAGGAGCTGCCACTTGGCTGGGTCCTTACCGGAGGGATATCTGGCTAGTCCTGTGTTTTGAGACTCTTCAATGAGGCTCCACGGACTTCTCTTTTGCATACTCATGTTTCCCAGGGGGCAATGCACCTAGGACTTCACTGCATTGAGCGCTTTCATTAGCAGCCGGCAGTGTTGTCATTTGGCTGTTCTCCCTGAGTTCAGCAATCTGTTTCTCTTATGGCTCTACTGGGCATTGCTCCCACCTGGCCAGAATCCTGCTCCACACTGATGAGGGGCAACACCCCGAAACAGCTGTCTGTGGATGGTTACCTAGCCTTGGTTTACCCCTTGTCATTACACTGACTTATAGGGCCACTTAATATGGTGGATTTGGTGGTTTCCTAACAGGAGCTGCCACTTGGCTGGGTCCTTCCCGGAGGGATATCTGGCTAGTCCTGTGTTTTGAGACTCTTCAATGAGGCTCCACGGACTTCTCTTTTGCATACTCATGTTTCCCAGGGGGCAATGCACCTAGGACTTCACTGCATTGAGCGCTTTCATTAGCAGCCGGCAGTGTTGTCATTTGGCTGTTCTCCCTGAGTTCAGCAATCTGTTTCTCTTATGGCTCTACTGGGCATTGCTCCCACCTGGCCAGAATCCTGCTCCACACTGATGAGGGGCAACACCCCGAAACAGCTGTCTGTGGATGGTTACCTAGCCTTGGTTTACCCCTTGTCATTACACTGACTTATAGGGCCACTTAATATGGTGGATTTGGTGGTTTCCTAACAGGAGCTGCCACTTGGCTGGGTCCTTCCCGGAGGGATATCTGGCTAGTCCTGTGTTTTGAGACTCTTCAATGAGGCTCCACGGACTTCTCTTTTGCATACTCATGTTTCCCAGGGGGCAATGCACCTAGGACTTCACTGCATTGAGCGCTTTCATTAGCAGCCGGCAGTGTTGTCATTTGGCTGTTCTCCCTGAGTTCAGCAATCTGTTTCTCTTATGGCTCTACTGGGCATTGCTCCCACCTGGCCAGAATCCTGCTCCACACTGATGAGGGGCAACACCCCGAAACAGCTGTCTGTGGATGGTTACCTAGCCTTGGTTTACCCCTTGTCATTACACTGACTTATAGGGCCACTTAATATGGTGGATTTGGTGGTTTCCTAACAGGAGCTGCCACTTGGCTGGGTCCTTCCCGGAGGGATATCTGGCTAGTCCTGTGTTTTGAGACTCTTCAATGAGGCTCCACGGACTTCTCTTTTGCATACTTATGATTAGATGTATGTATGTAAGGTGTGTGTCTGTGTGTGTATGATTAGATGTATGTATGTAAGGTGTGTGTATCTGTGTGTATGATTAGATGTATGTATGTAAGGTGTGTGTATCTGTGTGTATGATTAGATGTATGTATGTAAGGTGTGTGTATCTGTGTGTATGATTAGATGTATGAATGTAAGGTGTGTGTCTGTGTGTGTATGATTAGATGTATGTATGTAAGGTGTGTGTATCTGTGTGTATGATTAGATGTATGTATGTAAGGTGTGTGTGTGTGTATCTGTGTGTATCTCAGTATATGTGCATGTGTACAATGTCAGATTATTCCTTAATCCGAATGTAAACAAAAATAGTACACTGTACTAACATGAAAGGTTTGTCATCGGTTATGTACAGTATATGTATGTAGGGTGGGCCCCTAGAATTAATTTCCCTGGTGGGCCCAGGGACCCCAGTAATAATGATCTAGCCATGCCGACACCTTCCATTGCTGGGAACATCCTCATCACGTCATCATCGACAGGATCCTCCTGGATAACATGGATACAGCTATAGGCCACAGGCTCAATGCATGTTTTTCTGGCAGCCCTGGGGCGATATCCAACTTCTCTAGGCAGGAGGAGTCAAATGCTGAGCGCTCGGGTTCGGAGAACGTTGCTGAACCCAAACAGTTTGGCCGTTCCGCTCATCACTACTTGGGATTCTTCTATGGATTCACAGCCGGGCTGGGATGGTGCTTGCTCCAGATAGCGCCTTTACTTGCTGTTTTATTTCTCCCATGACTAAACCTGGGTGTAGTGCCCCGTGTACTCCTCGGTGCCACGTTGTACTCTGCTATATTTAGTGGAATTCAATGGACATTGTTGATGGGTATTGATTAACATCTGACATTTCCATCCATCATGTAGGAAATGGTTAGAAAGGGCTCGAGCCGGTGTCTTGTTTTTATGGGTTGACAGATCTGGACGAGGCGCGCGCCATTGATTTACAGTCTAATCATTCAGTATCCTTTCTAACACTTGGTTAAGTTGGTGGTAACTGCAATTAGTCAGACATTTATTTTTAACGTTAAAACCTCAATTACGCGTCCTGCCCATTTCCAGAAGCCGCCATGTTACCTCTGTGTAGTAATTGATAGAACATAAATCTAATTACTGTATGCATCGCAACGGATTAGGATCATGTTCCATAACCTCATAATGTGGAAGAAGCAAAATCAATTTCATAGGAACATGTGCACCGTATTATAAGACATATACAGTATCTATCTCCTATCTATCTCCTATCTACCTATCTATCTATCTATCTATCTATCTATCTATCTCCTATCTATCTATCTATCTATCTATCTATCTATCTATCTATCTCCTATCTATCTATCTATCTATCTATCTATCTATCTCCTATCTATCTATCTATCTATCTATCTATCTATCTATCTATCTATCTCCTATCTATCTATCTATCTATCTATCTCCTATCTATCTATCTATCTATCTATCTATCTATCTATCTATCTATCTCCTATCTATCTATCTATCTCCTATCTATCTATCTATCTATCTATCTATCTCCTATCTATCTATCTATCTATCTATCTATCTATCTATCTATCTCCTATCTCTCTATCTCCTATCTATATCCTATCTATCTCCTATCTATCTCCTATCTATCTATCTATCTATCTATCTCCTATCTATCTATCTATCTATCTATCTATCTATCTATCTATCTATCTATCTATCTCCTATCTATCTATCTCCTATCTATCTATCTATCTATCTATCTATCTATCTATCTCCTATCTATCTATCTATCTATCTATCTATCTATCTCCTATCTATCTATCTATCTCCTATCTATCTATCTATCTATCTATCTATCTATCTATCTATCTTCTATCTATCTATCTATCTATCTATCTATCTCCTATCTATCTCCTATCTATCTATCTCTCTCCTATCTATCTCCTATCTATCTATCTATCTATCTATCTATCTATCTATCTATCTATCTATCTCCTATCTATCTATCTATCTCTCTCTATCTATCTCTCTCTATCTATCTATCTCCTATCTATCTCCTATCTATCTATCTATCTCCTATCTATCTATCTATCTATCTATCTATCTATCTATCTATCTATCTCCTATCTATCTATCTATCTATCTATCTATCTATCTATCTATCTATCTCCTATCTATCTATCTATCTATCTATCTATCTATCTATCTATCTATCTCCTATCTATCTATCTATCTCCTATCTATCTATCTATCTATCTATCTATCTATCTATCTATCTATCTATCTCTATCTATCTCTCTCTATCTATCTATCTATCTCCTATCTATCTATCTCCTATCTATCTTCTATCTATCTATCTATCTCCTATCTATCTATCTCCTATCTATCTATCTATCTATCTATCTATCTATCTATCTATCTATCTATCTCCTATCTATCTATCTATCTATCTATCTATCTATCTCCTATCTATCTATCTATCTATCTATCTATCTCCTATCTATCTATCTATCTATCTCCTATCTATCTATCTATCTATCTATCTATCTATCTATCTATCTATCTATCTATCTATCTCTCTCTATCTATCTATCTCCTATCTATCTCCTATCTATCTATCTATCTATCTATTTATCTATCTATCTATCTATCTATCTATCTCCTATCTATCTATCTATTTATCTATCTATCTATCTATCTATCTATCTATCTATCTATCTATCTCCTATCTATCTATCTATCTATCTATCAAATCAAATCAAATCAAAAAAGCTTTATTGGCAGGTCCAAGTTACACATTAGCATTGCCAAAGCATGGGGAGAATAGGGAGTTGAGGAAATGGGATTCACCCGGGGTCGGTGTACAGGGGTTCATGATGTATCATGGTGGTGGGGGGGGGGAATACATTCAGGGTCGGGGTATTGGAGTCCATGACCTATTGGGGTTGGGGTATCGGAGTCCATGACGTATCACGCTCCTCTCAGTCTATGGCAGGCAGTGACGTATTGTGCCACTATAGTCGCTGTGGTCTCTTCTTCTCCCAGCAGGATGGGTAGTTTCTCTTCCTCCTCCATGGTGGAGAAGCCTGGGAGGAGGTTGGAGAGTCTCCTATAGTGAGTGTCCCTCACTGCTGAGTATTTGGAGCAGTGTAGCAGGAAGTGGGCCTCGTCCTCCACGGCCTCCTGGTCGCACTGCTGGCACAGTCGGCTCTCCCTGGGGATGTAGCTCTGTCGGTGCCGCCCAGTTTCAATGGCCAGGTTGTGGGCGCTCAGTCTGTAGCGGCTCAGGATCTTCCGGTCTCTGGGGTTGGGAAGCTCCTCCAGATATGGGGCCAGTCTGTATTCCCTCTGCAGGCTCTGGTACACGGCCAGCTTCTGGGATGCCCTGACCTCCTCCCTCCATTCTTGGACGTAGTCTTCTTGTCTCCTGGTTATTGTGTTCCTGATCCCGGCTTTTGTGAGCTGGTATGGTGGGATTGTCTGGTTGGGCTGGGTTCCAGAGGGTATGTTTTGGGGCTCTGCTTTGCCTGGGGCTCCTTGGTGTAGCAAGGCCTTATGGTGATAGGACCCTTCACTACTACCATGTAGGTGACCCCAGAATGACAGCGCCCTCTTCTGGATAGTTAGGTGCAGGGGGAATCTGCCCAGCTCTGCTCTACAGGCACAGTTAGAGGTGCTCCGATGGACCTGGAGGAGATGCTTACAGAACTCCAGATGGAAGATTTCCGTTGGGCTGGAATCCCATTTTGACCAGTCGGGGTATGTGTGAGGACCCCAGACCTCGCTGCCATACAGGAGAATTGGTGCAATAACGGAGTCGATGATTTTAAGCCAAACCCTGACAGGTGGCTTAAGGTGGTAGAATTGTCTTCTGATGGTGTAGAAGGTTTTGCAGGCTTTGTCTCTCAGCATCTCGATGGCAGATTTGAAGCTCCCCGTCTGTTCTATTATCAGGCCCAGGTAGGTGTAGCTGCTGGTGGCTGTAAGGGGCTGGTTGTGTAGCGTGAAGGTAGGGGACCCGGCTGACTTTGTTTTCCTTCTCTGGAACACCACAGTGTTGGTCTTTTTGAGGTTGATGGGTAGAGCCCATGTGGTGCTGAACTTCTCCAGGATGGCTAGCTGGTCTTGGAGACCTTTCTCAGATGATGATAGGAGGAGAAGGTCATCCGCATACAGAAGGAATTTCACCTCGGTGTCATGGAGGGTGAGACCTGGTGTTGGGGAGGACTCCAGGGCTACTGCTAGCTCATTGATATAAATGTTGAAGAGTGTTGGGCTGAGGCAGCAGCCCTGCCTGACTCCTCGGCTCTGCTGGAAATAAGCCGTTCTCTTCCCATTTACCTTCACGCAGCATTGGTTCCCAGTGTAGGAACTTTTGATAACATCATAGGTCTTTCCCCCTATTCCACTCTCCAGCAATTTAGAAGCAATCCTGGGTGCCACACCGAATCGAAAGCCTTTTTGAAGTCCACAAAACAGGCGTATATTTTTCCTTTCTTTGTGTTGTGGACGTGGCTCTGGATCAGGCGGTGCAGGGTATAGACTATCTATCTATCTATCTATCTCCTATCTATCTATCTATCTATCTCCTATCTATCTATTATCTATCTATCTATCTATCTATCTATCTATCTATCTCCTATCTATCTATCTATCTATCTATCTATCTATCTATCTATCTATCTATCTCCTATCTATCTATCTATCTATCTATCTATCTATCTATCTTTCTATCTATCTATCTATCTATCTATCTATCTATCTATCTATCTATCTATCTATCTATCTCCTATCTATCTATCTATCTATCTATCTATCTATCTATCTATCTATCTATCTCCTATCTATCTATCTATCTATCTATCTATCTATCTATCTCCTATCTATCTCCTAATCTATCTATCTATCTATCTATATATCTATCTATCTCCTATCTATCTATCTATCTATCTATCTATCTATCTATCTATCTATCTATCTTCTATCTATCTATCTATCTATCTATCTATCTATCTATCTCCTATCTATCTATCTATCTATCTATTTATCTATCTATCTATCTATCTCCTATCTATCTATCTGGGGGTGAGCCACAACACTGCAGTGAACTCCGTGACCTCCTCTTTGTTCACACGACTGATTGTACCTGCACATACAATACTATCTGTTGTCCTCACACGGCAATCACCTGCAATCTAGTGCCTGGCAGATGTGCGGCAATCACCCGCAGTACCGCAAAGTAGAACAATGCGTTGTTTCTTGGGGGGTTTAAGCACCTTCAGTTCCTGCAGGGTCAATGACTAAAAGAGTGCAGGAAGAAAGAAGCTGCAGAGCACATGTTCCATAAAGAGAGGTTCTGATCACTGTGGGGCACAACCATTAGACTGAACACAGTCAACCTGAGCACCATCCTGAGCACAACCAGCCTGGGCACCATCCTGAACACAACCAGCCTGAGCACCATCCTGAACACAACCAGCCTGAGCCCCATCCTGAACACAACCAGCCTGGGCACCATCCTGAACACAACCAGCCTGAGCACCATCCTGAACACAACCAACCTGAGCACCATCCTGAACACAACCAACCTGGGAACCATCCTGAACACAACCAACCTGGGCACCATCCTGAGCACAACCAGCCTGGGCACCATCCTGAACACAACCAGCCTGGGCACCATCCTGAACACAACCAGCCTGAGCACCATCCTGAACACAACCAACCTGAGCACCATCCTGAACACAACCAACCTGGGAACCATCCTGAACACAACCAACCTGGGCACCATCCTGAGCACAACCAGCCTGGGCACCATCCTGAGCACAACCAGCCTGAGCACCATCCTGAACACAACCAGCCTGGGCACCATCCTGAGCACAACCAGCCTGAGCACCATCCTGAACACAACCAGCCTGGGCACCATCCTGAACACAACCAGCCTGGGCACCATCCTGAACACAACCAGCCTGAGCACCATCCTGAACACAACCAGCCTGAGCACCATCCTGAACACAACCAGCCTGGGCACCATCCTGAGCACAACCAGCCTGAGCACCATCCTGAACACAACCAGCCTGGGCACCATCCTGAACACAACCAGCCTGGGCACCATCCTGAACACAACCAGCCTGGGCACCATCCTGAACACAACCAGCCTGAGCACCATCCTGAACACAACCAGCCTGAGCACCATCCTGAACACAACCAACCTGAGCACCATCCTGAACACAACCAACCTGAGCACCATCCTGAACACAACCAACCTGGGAACCATCCTGAACACAACCAACCTGAGCACCATCCTGAACACAACCAACCTGGGAACCATCCTGAACACAACCAACCTGAGCACCATCCTGAACACAACCAACCTGGGCACCATCCTGAACACAACCAACCTGGGCACCATCCTGAACACAACCAACCTGGGCACCATCCTGAACACAACCAACCTGAGCACCATCCTGAACACAACCAACCTGGGCACCATCCTGAACACAACCAACCTGAGCACCATAAGTCTGTACACAACCAGCCTGGGCACCATCCTGAACACAACCAACCCGGGCACCATCCTGAACACAACCAACCTGAGCACCATCCTGAACACAACCAACCTCGGCACCATCCTGAACACAACCAGCCTGAGCACCATCCTGAACACAACCAGCCTGAGCACCATCCTGAGCACAACCAGCCTGAGCACCATAAGTCTGTACACAACCAGCCTGGGCACCATCCTGAACACAACCAGCCTGAGCACCATCCTGAACACAACCAGCCTGAGCACCATAAGTTTGTACACAACCAGCCTGGGCACCATCCTGAACACAACCAGCCTGAGCACCATCCTGAACACAACCAACCTGAGCACCATCCTGAACACAACCAACCTGAGCACCATCCTGAACACAACCAACCTGAGCACCATCCTGAACACAACCAACCTGAGCACCATCCTGAACACAACCAACCTGAGCACCATCCTGAACACAACCAGCCTGAGCACCATCCTGAACACAACCAGCCTGAGCACCATCCTGAACACAACCAACCTGAGCACCATCCTGAACACAACCAACCTGGGAACCATCCTGAACACAACCAACCTGAGCACCATCCTGAACACAACCAACCTGGGCACCATCCTGAACACAACGAACCTGAGCACCATCCTGAACACAACCAACCTGGGCACCATCCTGAACACAACCAACCTGGGCACCATCCTGAACACAACCAACCTGGGCACCATCCTGAACACAACCAACCTGAGCACCATCCTGAACACAACCAACCTGAGCACCATCCTGAACACAACCAACCTGGGCACCATCCTGAACACAACCAGCCTGGGCACCATCCTGAGCACAACCAGCCTGAGCACCATCCTGAACACAACCAACCTGAGCACCATAAGTCTGTACACAACCAGCCTGGGCACCATCCTGAACACAACCAGCCTGAGCACCATCCTGAACACAACCAACCTGGGCACCATCCTGAACACAACCAACCTGGGCACCATCCTGAACACAACCAACCTGAGCACCATCCTGAACACAACCAACCCGGGCACCATCCTGAACACAACCAACCTGAGCACCATCCTGAACACAACCAACCTGGGCACCATCCTGAACACAACCAGCCTGAGCACCATCCTGAACACAACCAGCCTGAGCACCATCCTGAGCACAACCAGCCTGAGCACCATAAGTCTGTACACAACCAGCCTGGGCACCATCCTGAACACAACCAGCCTGAGCACCATCCTGAACACAACCAGCCTGAGCACCATAAGTTTGTACACAACCAGCCTGGGCACCATCCTGAACACAACCAGCCTGAGCACCATCCTGAACACAACCAACCTGAGCACCATCCTGAACACAACCAACCTGAGCACCATCCTGAACACAACCAACCTGAGCACCATCCTGAACACAACCAACCTGAGCACCATCCTGAACACAACCAACCTGAGCACCATCCTGAACACAACCAGCCTGAGCACCATCCTGAACACAACCAGCCTGAGCACCATCCTGAACACAACCAACCTGAGCACCATCCTGAACACAACCAACCTGAGCACCATCCTGAACACAACCAACCTGGGCACCATCCTGAACACAACCAGCCTGAGCACCATAAGTCTGTACACAACCAGCCTGAACAGGCAGCCTCCCTGAGCACCATCAGCTTGAACCCAACCAGCCTAAGCACCATCACCCTGAAAGCACTATTTATTTCTAGCCATTCCAATAAAAGGTTAGCTATGCAATACATGGACGGCTCCACCAAACACCAACCCAGGGTGATGGCACCAGGTATATTATGGCCTTGGGGTAAGTGGTGTTGTAGGGCACTATGTCTCCCCTATTATTGCCTGAAGCCTCATAGACCCTGGCAGCTGCCCAGGTTTGTCAGCCTTTGGGTATAAGATATTAGAGACATTTCTCGCCATCCTTCCCTTGGATATTATCCTAATTTCGATATGATTCTTGTCTTGTTGATGCTCGATGTCCAGTCTGGTGGCTCTAGGGTTTCATCTTCATTGAACAATGGATTTATTCGCCGGCTGTTCAGTTCTTTGGTGTTGGGAACCATGTTTAATAAGCATGAAGAGGCTGTAAATGACTTTTGAGGCTTTTACCGTCACCACCTGTGTCCTCGGCAGAAGAGCCGCGGTGGAATAATCGCTTTTCTATGAAAGGAATGGCGGTTGTTATAAGAATTAATTTACAGACGTGAGAGGGATTGCGCCTCGCACAAAGATGGTGCGGACCTTTCCTATCTGAAAAACAAATGATTTTCCTGCGCTCACAAACAACTTGCCGCTTTGTTTTGCTGTTTACCAGATGTCGGTTCTGCCGCTGAGCGCGAGGAAATCATTTAGGAGACGTATAGAAACCACACGTCCTATATTGCTGGGATTACTGCTGGGTCATTGGGAACGGCGGCCGAGCGGGAGGAATTACGCTTTACATGTAGCTTTTATTCATATGACGCCATGTAATGTGTTTGGATTCTTGTATTAAATTATAAGGTTACACGGAGAACGTGTGCTGCCTGGAGGCGCTCAGGAGTCCGCGTAGATGAAAACGTTATTCTGAAGAAAACGTTATTCTGAAGCTGTAGCAGCCAGGTCTCGGCTTGACCCCCATAGTAGCGGCAAACATAGGGTGTCCATCCTGAAGCGCCAATCTACAGCTGGCCATTAGAGATGAGCGAACCCGAGTGTGCGGCATTTGATTATCGGTGGCTGAAGAATTTGGATGGTGCCCTAGGGAGTCTGGGAAAACGTGGATACAGTCATAGGCCATAGGCTGCATCCACTAGGACTCTGTAAGGTGGCATCCAAGTTCTGCCGCTGGAGCTTCGCTCATCTCTATTGGCCGTACATATCAGATAGCTGTGGGCCAAGGGTTATAAGTTGGACTTGATGGATTATTGTCATTGTTTAACTTTCACAGCTCTTTCTATGTGATTCTGTCTTTCTCGTTCCCCCTAAACACATGGGGGGGGGAATTATCGAGACCGGTGTACTCGTACTTGAAATTCCCCCCCATTGAAGCTGCTTTTAATGAATAGAAAAGAAATAAGAAAATAACTAGTTGTCATGAAGTAAATTCTCTGGCCTGGTCTATATACCGGAAGAAAATTGCCTGGTCTATATACCGGGAGGAAGCCGGCTGGTCTATATACCGGGAGGAAGCTGTCTAGTCTATATACCAGGAAGAAGCCGGCTGGTCTATGTACTGGGAGGAGGCCGCATGGTCTATATACTGGGAGGAAGCCGCCTGGTCAATATACTGGGAGGAGGCCGCATGGTCTATATACTGGGAGGAAGCCGCCTGGTCAATATACTGGGAGGAAGCCGCCTGGTCTATATACTGGGAGGAAGCCGCCTGGTCTATATACTGGGAGGAATCCACCTGGTCTATATACCAGCAAGAAGCTGATTGGTCTATATATCGGGAAGAAGCCGCCTGGTCTATATACTGGGAGGAGGCCGTCTGATTTATATACTGGGAGAAAGCTGCTTGGTCTGTATACTGGGAGGAGGCTGCATGGTCTATATACTGGGAGGAAGCCGCCTGGTCTATATACTGGGAGGAAGCCGCCTGGTCTATATACTGGGAGGAAGCCGCCTGGTCTATATACTGGGAGGAAGCCGCATGGTCTATATACCGGGAGGAAGCCGCATGGTCTATATACCGGGAGGAAGCCGCCTGGTCTATATACTGGGAGGAAGCCGCCTGGTCTATATACTGGGAGGAAGCCGCATGGTCTATATACCGGGAGGAAGCCGCCTGGTCTATATACTGGGAGGAAGCCGCCTGGTCTATATACTGGGAGGAGGCTGCATGGTCTATATACCGGGAGGAAGCCGCCTGGTCTATATACCAGGAGGAAGCTGATTGGTCTATATACCAGGAGGAAGCTGATTGGTCTATATACCAGGAGGAAGCTGATTGGTCTATATACTGGGAGGAAGCTGATTGGTCTATATACTGGGAGGAAGCCGCCTGGTCTATATACCAGGAGGAAGCTGATTGGTCTATATACCAGGAGGAAGCTGATTGGTCTATATACCAGGAGGAAGCTGATTGGTCTATATACTGGGAGGAAGCTGATTGGTCTATATACTGTTAGGACGCTCTGAGTATCCAGAGGGAAAAAAGGAAAAATAGGAAAAAAATGTAATTTTCTGTTCATCATTTTCTAAGGAAAATGTTTCTTGGAGAAGGAGGTGACCCAGATAAGAGAATCACCCCTCACGTGTCGCGGCGGCGGCTTCTTCACCACGGACTATAGATAAGTCGCTGAATCTATTCCAAATAAAATGAGTTCATTGTGGAATAGGAGCAGCGACTGTGCAGAGAATGAGGGGACTGTGCAGAGAATGAGGGGACGGTGCATAGAATGAGGGGACTGTGCAGAGAATGAGGGGACTGTGCAGAGAATGAGGGGACTGTGCAGAGAATGAGGGGACTGTGCAGAGAATGAGGGGATTGTGCAGAGAATGAGGGGACTGTGCAGAGAATGAGGGGACTGTGCAGAGAATGAGGGGACTGTGCAGAGAATGAGGGGACTGTGCAGAGAATGAGGGGACTGTGCAGAGAATGAGGGGACTGTGCAGAGAATGAGGGGACTGTGCAGAGAATGAGGGGACTGTGCAGAGAATGAGGGGACTGTGCAGAGAATGAGGGGACTGTGCAGAGAATGAGGGGACTGTGCAGAGAATGAGGGGACTGTGCAGAGAATAAGGGGACTGTGCAGAGAATGAGGGGACTGTGCAGAGAATGAGGGGACTGTGCAGAGAATGAGGGGACTGTGCAGAGAATGAGGGGACTGTGCAGAGAATGAGGGGACTGTGCAGAGAATAAAGGGACTGTGCAGAGAATGAGGGGACTGTGCAGAGAATGAGGGGACTGTGCAGAGAATGAGGGGACTGTGCAGAGAATGAGGGGACTGTGCAGAGAATGAGGGGACTGTGCAGCACATGGTCCCATCCCTCTTCCTGCTTCAGAGACTTCACAATCTGGGACTCACTGGAGCGTCCACCAAACAAATGTCCCGAACGCTGCAAATACGACAGCAAGAGGGGAGAAGCTGCCGAAGGGCTGACATCAGGCAGGTCTCCAGGGCTCCA
Organism: Dendropsophus ebraccatus; assembly: GCF_027789765.1. Taxonomy (NCBI): domain Eukaryota; kingdom Metazoa; phylum Chordata; class Amphibia; order Anura; family Hylidae; genus Dendropsophus; species Dendropsophus ebraccatus. The sequence goes on along the minus strand of NC_091465.1, from coordinate 4,308,142 downwards.
CATTACAGGCACTTAAAGGGGTTCTCCATATGAGATCCCAATCCCTGGGAGGCTCCTATCTCTCGTCCATGGTCATGGGGGATGCAGATGTGGGACTTACAGTCTCTATCTCTTCATTACCTTCCGATAACTCTCATGGCTGGTAAAGCCGGACATTACCGGATCTATAAGAAGGGATTACTTGTTCTCCAAGGATTTATATAATTATTAATAGTAAAATAATCAGTGCACACCTCCTGTGATCTCCAGACGCCATTGTGATGGGGCCCGGGCCCTGCTGCTCATCACTTCCTGGGAACTTCCTCAACACCAGGAAATGCTGAATGAACCAATCACTGTCCAGAGCTGGAGAGGTTTCTATGGGGATTTGCTGCTGCTGCTCTGGACAGTTCCTGACATGGACAGAGGTGGCAGCAGAGAGCACTGTGTCAGACTGGAGAGAATACACCACTTCTTACAGAACATACAGCAGCTGATAAGTACTGGAAGACTGGATATATTTAAATAGAAGTAAATTATAAGTCGAACCAAAGAAAGGAAACTGGTGCTGGTCGCTAGACAGGTGACTTAGCCCTAGACCACAGGCCCGACAAAGGCTAGGAGGTTCAGCTATATCTGCAGATCTGTTGGCAGATTCTGATAGCTAAGCGAGCATGAAGAAGAGGGAGGAGGAAGGAGCGGTGAGGTGGCTAGAGTGCAGCACAAGCGCTGAGCCACAACTCCTCCATGCCTCTTTATTACAGTAGGAGACCCAAGTCATTACTGACACACACCACATTACTGACTGACACACACACACACACACACACACACACACACACATTACTGACACACACACACACACACACACACACACATTACTGACACACACACACACACACACATTACTGACACACACACACACACATTACTGACACACACACACATTACTGACACACACACACACATTACTGACACACACACATTACTGACACACACATTACTGACACACACCACATTACTGACTGACACACACACACACACACATTACTGACACACACACACACACACACATTACTGACACACACACACACACATTACTGACACACACACACACATTACTGACACACACACACACACATTACTGACACACACATTACTGACACACACACTACTGACACACACATTACTGACACACACATTACTGACACACACACACACACACACATTACTGACACACACACACACACACACATTACTGACACACACACACACACACATTACTGACACACACACACATTACTGACACACACACTACTGACACACACATTACTGACACACACATTACTGACACACACATTACTGACACACACACACACACACACACACACACACAGACAGCAGTTACAGCTCAGTCTTCTCCCTCTTCCTCTCTGATCTCCGCACTGTAGTATTGAGGACCTTTGGGTCATGTGATTAGGTCCTCAGGTCCTTCATCCCTCTCTCTCAGTGCAGGTCCTGCTCTGTCTCTGTCTTCTGATGGTTAGTAAGCGGTCTGAACATCAGAACACCAGGCCCCTCTCTCTCTCTGGGCCCTTGGAGGCGCGGAGGCCCTGGCACTTGCCCAGGTAAGCCCTGAGCTGCCGCCGGCCCTGGTGCTGACAGATTTCCTTTAAGTAAAGTTTCAGTTATCTATTTAATTTATTTCCCCTTTTCCCTTTAATCTTTATTGTCTTCTTTTCTTTCAGCCATGTGATTGTTTTTTATCTTTTATTTTTCCATCATTTCAGTGACGTCCTGAGGACACAAACACAAAGATCCAGGAGAAGAAAGGTCCGTCCGGGTAACTAACAACCTGGAAACCTTCTCTGATGAGCGATAATAATGAGAACTCTGCTCGCTGAGGTCATCGACTTCAACGGGAGAAACTACAAGTGCGACCATTCCCGCTAATGATTTGTATAAATTATACAAACTGCCGAGAATCTGGACAAGCAGGTGAGACATTCTTAGCGGCTCCGAGACGGCTAATTAAAACCGCCACAATCTGCGGAGTCGCCTGGGGTGTCAGAGCCGGAATATTGTCGCACACAGGGTAACATAGACATACGGGGAGATTTATCACACATGGTGTAAAGTGAGACTGGCTCAGTCGCCCCCGGCAACCAATCAGATTCCACCTTTCATTCCTCACAGACTCTTTGGAAAATGAGAGGTGGAATCTGATTGGTTGCTGGGGGCACTGGGCCAGTTTCTCTTTACACCATGTCTGATAAATCTCCCCCATAGTGTGCGGAAAATGGTCCATAAACCAGAACCTGGACAACCATACCAGGGACCTGTATATCCCATTATGGATACATGTCTGCAGTAAATGTGACAGTATAAGAAAACATCCCTTATACTCTGTGCTGTGGATACTGATGGCCTCTGTATGGCAGATAATGGAGGCTGTGTAGCTCCACCACATGCACTGCCTTAAGGTGCCAATACACCTTCAATAACCAGGCAGTAGGGGTAAGCTGTCACCACAGGGGGATGGGCAGTAAAAATCCATCAAGCCTGTCCCCTATCTCCACCAACATCATCTGTCAGTGGAGACTCAGGAGACCCTCATACACCTTATACTTTAGTGTATGGGGGCCCTTACTTATCAAACACACACAGAAGTTCATTTAAAGGGGTACTCCACTCAACAATAACTTTTCACATGTTGCTGCCCATGGTGAGACTAACAATTCCTTCCATACTTGTTATTATATATTCAGTCTCCTTCTCCCAATTCTCAGCTTCTGCTTTCTGCTGAAGAACTTGCCGATAAACTCACTGTGATCATCCCTCCCAGAATTAAGAATCTTCAATGTTGCAGATACAGCCTGCCAGGGACTTGTTTACATCAGCCATTTCAGAAGGGAGGGGGGAGGGGAGACAGAGAAAAAGGCTCACACACAGATTTTTGTGTCTTCAGCAGAAAGCAGCAGCTGAGAACTTGGGGAAGGAGACTGAAGTATGGAAGGAATTGTAAGTCTCACCAGTAACAGCTCCTTCCCTACAATCTGCCGTTCGCTGTCTAATCCGTCTTCAGTAAAGGCCTCAGCAACACCAGCACGCACTTATTTCATCCTTTTAATGGGTGTTTTTATGTTGTTTTTTTTATTATTATTTTTTTTTTTATTGTTATTTTTGAACAAACAATTTTTGAGCGGCGTTGCCCTTTAAATTGCCCTTTGTTATTCCTCGGGGAACAGTAGAATATTTTGCAGCTATTTTCACTTTGTTATTTCTTCTGAGCTTCATTAAACCTCTTCAGGGAAATGATACTTGATTAAGAGGAGATTCTTCAATGTGTCTCTTAATCTGCTGATGAGGAAAGGTGCCTCTCTCTCCCTCTCTCTCCCTCTCTCTCCCTCTCTCCCTCTCCCTCTCCCTCTCTCCCTCTCTCTCCCTCTCTTTCCCTCTCTCTCTCTCTCGCTCTGTCTCTAAAAAAAAAAACAAGAAAAAAATCACTAATATCATAAAATATAATAATAACACGGCGCAGATAGAAAAACAAAAGCTGGAAAGCGAGATGTAAGAAAGACATAAGCAGCAATTTCTCTAGAGTCCATAGAAGGTGACGGTGTAGTATGCAGTCTATGGCTGTGATCCCGGCCAGCATGTACAGTATCAAGAGTGTTTGCGGCCTTCATTAGGTGGACACCTTCTCGTAGGGGAAACATAGACTGTAACAGGTATTTAGGACGACAAATTTAAGTGCTTTACTGCACTGCTGTAAAATTGGCTCCATTCTCACTTTAATCCCTGAATACATTTGTATTTCCCAAGTCTACACTGACTGCCTGGACTGTATGTGCAGGACTGGACGGCCAAAGTGTCCGATCCTCTGATGGGGCAGACACAGTGATAGCGCTCTGACACCACATGGCTTGTTGGCTCCATCATGCTGGCAATTTATCTTAAAGGGGATGTTCACCAATTTTTTTTTCCTTTCACATCAACTGGTGCCAGAAAGTGCCAGAGATCTGAAACCAGCTGATTTGAAAGAAAAAAAATTGGTGCTGTACAGGGCAGTATAAAGCCCTATGTCCTTCTTGTGTCACACAGAGGTGGCCTGGGCTGGTGGCCTGGGCTGTAACAAAGCTGTGAATTACACCCAGAGAGGCACAATTACAGCCCTGTATGGCCCATCCACCTGAGGTGCGACTACTGCTGGTGTTTAGCCAGTCCACACTGTGAGGTCTGCTTAGGTCTCACGTCTTATCAGGGCTTGGAGAAGTTGCTGATAACTATAGGTCCCCCCTGCTTTGTCCATCTGCAGACAGCTGGTTCAGGGTTGTTTCCCCTCTTCAGTACAGAACAGGGTGTTGGCTGGCTGGTGAGAGTCCTATCGATGTGAAGGTAGACTAGTTCTCTAAAGAGAGGCAGACTTTGACACAGTCGTCTGCAGAGGGTAAGTGGTGTGAGAGCTATTTTGCATATCCTTTCTTCCCAGAATTCCCAGTGGAGCAGCAATGGCCTTTAAGTCTCCACACGTCTTTACAGCGGACTCTCCTTAAAGGCGAAGTCTGGGCAAATAAAAAATAATCCGAACGGGCAGGGGTGGGGAAACATAATATAGAATGTATACTTACTTGTCCCAGTGCCCTCGCAGCGCCACGTCCTGTTCCTGGACCCCTGCCGCGAGTCTCTATCTCCATATCAGCTGACAGATGCGCCGGTAAGCACTGCTCGGCAGGTCACCGCTGTTCCAACCCTTTCCCGCCCAGTCATGACGAATTAAGAAATTAAGGGAAGATGACATATAGCGGGGCAGCACTGTGAGGGCACAGGGGACGGGTAAGCATAGGTTCTTTAATATGTCCCCCTTCCCCCTGCCGGAAGTGTCGTTTTTAAAAGGGTAAGTTCACCAAAAATTGTTTTCATTCAAATCAACTGATGCCAGAAAGTGTCAGAGATTTGTAATTGACTTCTATTAAAACATCTCCGGTCTTCCATACTTATCAGCTGCTGTATGTCCTGCAGGAAGTGGTGTATTCTCTCCAGTCTGACACAGTGCTCTCTGCTGCCACCTCTGTCCATGTCAGGAACTGTTCAGAGCAGCAGCAAATCCCCATAGAAAACCTCTCCTGCTCTGGACAGTTCCTGACATGGACAGAGGTGGCAGCAGAGAGCACTGTGTCAGACTGGAGAGAATACACCACTCCCAGCAGGACATATGGCAGCTGCTAAGTACTGGAAGACGAGTTTTTCTTAAATAGAAATAAACTACAAATCCCTTTAATTTTGGTGGACTTTTCCTTCAAGGAGAGATAGTATCCCTTTGACCCAAATCGATTTAAAATTTTGGCATTTTAGAACAAGCAGACAGTGTGGATATCACGATTGTGTTGCTGGTCACATTGAGCGGTAATAGGCGGTCGGTGCTGGCGAGCGGAATCGTCATTATTGGTGGTTACGGGGCGTTTGGAGGAGAAGCTGATCAGCAGTATCCACAGGACATGGCAACGCTGCTAAACCAATTAGTACGGTGGCGGCCGGGGGGGCGCGGACTCCTTCACCTTCTCACCGGGCCACAGCTTTCATTGTATCACACACTTGGCGGACGGGGCAGGACGGGCTCCTCCACCTTCTCAACGGCCGCAGCTTTCATTGTATCACACACTTGGCGGCCAGGCAGCGCAGGCTCCTCCACCTTCTCACTTGGCCGTAGCTTTTATTGTATCACACTCTCTTCTGGCCGTCGGGGCGACGTTGACTCCTCCACCTTCTCACCGGCCGCAGCTTTCATTGTATTACACTCTCTTTTGGCGGACGGGGCAGCGCGGGCTCCTCCACCTTCTCACTGGGCCACAGCTTTCATTGCTTCACACTCTCTTCTGGCGGCCGGGGCAGCGCGGGCTCCTTCACCTTCTCACCGGCCGCAGCTTTCATTGTATCACACTCTCTTCTGGTGGCCAGGACGGCGCGGGCTCCTCCACCTTCTCACCGGGCCGCAGCTTTCATTGTATCACACTCTCTTCTGGTGGCCGGGGCGGAGCAGGCTCCTCCACCTTCTCACCGGGCCGCAGCTTTCATTGTATCACACTCTCTTTTGGCGGACGGGGTGGCGCAGGGCGGCGCGGGCTCCTCCACCTTCTCACCGGGCCGCAGCTTTCATTGTATCACACTCTCTTCTGGCGGACGGGGCGGCGCGGGCTCCTCCACCTTCTCACCGGGCCGCAGCTATTATTGTATCACACTCTCTTCTGGCGGACGGGGCAGCGCGCGCTCCTCCACCTTCTCACCGGCCGCAGCTTTCATTGTATTACACTCTCTTTTGGCGGACGGGGCAGCGCGGGCTCCTCCACCTTCTCACCGGCCGCAGCTTTCATTGTATCACACTCTCTTCTGGCGGACGGGGCAGCGCGCGCTCCTCCACCTTCTCACCGGCCGCAGCTTTCATTGTATCACACTCTCTTCTGGCGGACGGGGTGGCGCGGGCTCCTCCACCTTCTCACTGGCCGCAGCTTTCATTGTATCACACTCTCTTCTGGCGGACGGGGTGGCGCGGGCTCCTCCACCTTCTCACCGGCCGCAGCTTTCATTGTATCACACTCTCTTCTGGCAGACGGGGCGGCGCGCGCTCCTCCACCTTCTCACCGGCCGCAGCTTTCATTGTATCACACTCTCTTCTGGCAGACGGGGCGGCGCGCGCTCCTCCACCTTCTCACCGGCCGCAGCTTTCATTGTATCACACTCTCTTTTGGCGGCCGGGGCGGCTCAGGCTCCTCCACCTTCTCACCGGCTGCAGCTTTCATTGTATCACACTCTCTTTTGGCGTCCGGGGCGGCTCAGGCTCCTCCACCTTCTCACCGGCCGCAGCTTTCATTGTATCACACTCTCTTCTGGCGGACGGGGCAGCGCGCGCTCCTCCACCTTCTCACCGGCCGCAGCTTTCATTGTATTACACTCTCTTTTGGCGGACGGGGCGGCGCGGGCTCCTCCACCTTCTCACCGGCCGCAGCTTTCATTGTATCACGCTCCCTTCTGGCGGACGGGGCAGCGCGCGCTCCTCCACCTTCTCACCGGCCGCAGCTTTCATTGTATTACACTCTCTTCTGGCGGACGGGGCGGCGCGGGCTCCTCCACCTTCTCACCGGCCGCAGCTTTCATTATATCACGCTCTCTTCTGGCGGACGTTCTCCTACAATATTACACTTCCCTGCTGGGTTTTAATGTTTCTAATCTCCTGTTGATTATTCCTGGGATTTCATCCAAATCAACACTCCAAATTAAACCATTTCATGCGGTTTCAAGCCGTGTAACCATGGAGACCAGGCTAGCCGCTCGCTTCCCGACTACGCTGCGCTGATCATTAGAATACAGTATTATTGTGGCGACTAAACTCAGAGCTGCTGTATGTCCTGCAGGAAGTGGTTTATTCTCTCCACTACTTATCAGCTGCTGTATGTCCTGAAGGAATTGGTGTATTATCTCCAGTACTTATCAGCTGCTGTATGTCCTGCAGAAAGTAATGTATTCTTTCCAGTACCAATCAGCTGCTGTATGTCTTGCAGGGAGGGGAGTATTCTCTCCAGTACTTATCATCTGCTGTAAGTCCTGCAGGAAGTGGTGTATTCTTTCCAGTCTGACACAGTGCTCTCTGCTGCCACCTCTGTCCATGTCAGGAACTGTCCAGAGCAGCAGCAAATCCCCATAGAAAACCTCTCCTGCTCTTGTCAGCTCCTGACATGGACAGAGGTGGCAGCAGAGAGCACTGTGTCAGACTGGAAAGAATACACCACTTCCTGTAGGACATACAGCAGCTGATAAGTACTGGAAGACTGGAGATTTTTATTCATTTATTCTTTTTAAATAGGAGTTAATTACAAATTTATATAACTTTTTTACATTCATTTTTGAAAGAAATAAAAAAATTGTTGGAGTTCCCCATTAAGGTGTTTTACATTGGGCAACTGTGTTATCATGTACTGGTCTTAAATTACAGTTTTTTCTTCCAGAGCTGCATTCATAGTTCTGCTGATTGTCTTTGAAAACCGTCTACATCACTAGGACTAAAATCAAGCTGAGACGTCCTGTTCTGTCTGTCATGATAAGGAGGAGGCTGCTGGAAAGAGATCTGCACAGGAAGGTGAGACCAGTAGATAGAGAAGCCCAGAGGTGCTCAGCCTCCCCCTCCCTGTAGAATGACTCCTGCACAGGTCACAGATCATGCCCACAAACCCTTCCCATACAATGTTACTATCTGGCTCCAGTCAGTATGGGAACCAGCCAGGGAGAGAAGTGCTCATCCCATTGCTTCTCCCATCTAATGATCTGTGGGGAGGAAGAACATCCAGACCCTGTGATGAATACTCTGTATATTAAACACTACAAGAAATTAAGAATAAAAAACAAAGTAATACAACAAAAAAATGGGCAAAACCTACATCTATTCACTCAAAGACAAAGCTATACCAGGCGGGTACGGAGAGATAGGGAAGCTGCGGCCTATAGATGATGGGGATTGTAGTCCTCCCACAGCTGGAGGCCGCAGAGTCCTCATCCCTACTGTAGGTTCCATGAACCTCATCTCTAGTTGTTTCTGTAGGTAACAATCCGGGGTTACTGGAACCCTCTTCAGAATCCTGTGGGATAACGGCCGTGTATTGGGGGTTGTATGGAAATGAGGGGCCGTGTACTGGGGGTTGTATGGAAGTGAGGGGCCGTGTATTGGGGGTTGTATGTAAATGAGGGGCCGTGTATTGGGGGTTGTATGTAAATGAGGGGTCGTGTATTGGGGATTGTATGTAAATGAGGGGCCGTGTATTGGGGATTGTATGTAAATGAGGGGCCGTGTATTGGGGGTTGTATGGAAGTGAGGGGCCGTGTATTGGGGGTTATATGGAAGTAATGGGCCGTGTATTGGGGATTGTATGAAAGTGATGGGCCGTGTATTGGGGGTTGTATGGAAGTAATGGGCCGTGTATTGGGGGTTGTATGGAAATGATGGGCCGTGTATTGGGGGTTGTATGGAAGTGATGGGCCGTGTATTGGGGGTTGTATGGAAGTGAGGGCCGTGTATTGGGGATTGTATGAAAGTGATGGGCCGTGTATTGGGGGTTGTATGGAAGTAATGGGCCGTGTATTGGGGGTTGTATGGAAATGATGGGCCGTGTATTGGGGGTTGTATGGAAGTGATGGGCTGTGTATTGGGGGTTGTATGGAAGTGATGGGCCGTGTATTGGGGGTTGTATGGAAGTGATGGGTTGTGTATTGGGGATTGTATGGAAGTAATTGGTCGTGTATTGGGGGTTGTATGGAAGTAATGGGCCGTGTATTGGGGGTTGTATGGAAGTGATGGGTTGTGTATTGGGGATTGTATGGAAGTAATGGGCCGTGTATTGGGGGTTGTATGGAAGTGAGGGGCCGTGTATTGGGGATTTTATGGAAGTGATGGGCCGTGGATTGGGGGTTGTATGGAAGTGATGGGCCGTGTATTGGGGGTTGTATGGAAGTAATGGGCCGTGTATTGGGGGTTGTATGGAAATGAGGGGCCGTGTATTGGGGATTGTATGTAAGTGATGGGCCGTGTATTGGGGGTTGTATGGAAATGAGGGGCCGTGTATTGGGGGTTGTATGAAAGTGATGGGCCGTGTATTGGGGGTTGTATGGAAGTAATGGGCCGTGTATTGGGGGTTGTATGGAAGTGAGGGCCGTGTATTGGGGATTGTATGGAAGTAATGGGCCGTGGATTGGGGGTTGTATGGAAGTGATGGGCCATGTATTGGGGGTTGTATGGAAGTGATGGGCCGTGGATTGGGGGTTGTATGGAAGTAATGGGCCATGTATTGGGGATTGTATGGAAGTAATGGGCCGTGGATTGGGGGTTGTATGGAAGTGATGGGCCGTGTATTGGGGATTGTATGGAAGTGATGGGCCGTGTATTGGGGATTGTATGGAAGTGAGGGCCGTGTATTGGGGATTGTATGGAAGTGATGGGCCATGTATTGGGGATTGTATGGAAGTAATGGGCCGTGTATTGGGGGTTGTATGGAAGTAATGGGCCGTGTATTGGGGGTTGTATGGAAGTGATGGGCTGTGTATTGGGGATTGTATGGAAGTGATGGGCCGTGTACTGGGGGTTGTATGGAAGTAATGGGCCGTGTATTGGGGACTGTATGGAAGTGATGGGCCATGTATTGGGGGTTGTATGGAAGTGAGGGGCCGTGTATTGGGGGTTGTATGGAAGTAATGGGCCGTGTATTGGGGGTTGTATGGAAGTGAGGGGCCGTGTATTGGGGATTGTATGGAAGTGATGGGCCGTGTATTGGGGATTGTATGGAAGTGATGGGCCATGGATTGGGGATTGTATGGAAGTGAGGGGCCGTGGATTACGGCTTTTATAGGGATTGGGTATAAATGAATGTAAATTATTTACATAAAACACTTCCACTTTCTATTACGCCGGGAACAATTACATTTCCATTATCATTTTAATACAATGGCTGAATACAAGCAATTATTTTATTATCAAATATGATTAAATTAAGCGTCTTCAGATTGCTCAACTGCTCGGGAAATTACCCGTCTCGAGGTTCTCGTCTGCGGATCTTGACTTCAAAGAAATCTTTTTGCTCCGAGCGAGATTTTGGCACACCATTAATCACTTATAGTCTCATCTGCTTTACTAACTAGAACGCAGCATTCCCTCCCATTCTCCCCTTTGTATTTCTATGTTTAGATGCTTTTTAGTTGTTTTTCATGTACTTCTATATTGGTTTCTAGATGCTTCTGCCCAACGCCCTGTATGCAGTATTCCAGTTCCTGTAGGAAAGTCCAGTGATAGAGACGTCATCGTGTTATGTCTATAGATCCTTCATCCCTTCATCCCTTCATGATATAGTCTGATGCCAAGGCAATACTAGTGCTCTGCATTGGCTAAAAGAGCCATTTCCTTTCCCACGTTATGATGGATGGCAGGTGGCGATTATTCTGGCCACCAAGTGGCACTGGAAATGGTTGTCACCAGTGTTGGACTGGGATCGATAGGGAAGACTTGATTTTCGAAACTCTTCTTATGTGCATTTAAGCTTAAACAGTTTGTTTTGTTCTACAGAGGGAAATAGGTCTAAACTGATGCATATTTCGAATGTACCAGTATTTCTGAAAATGTATCGTCTGAAAGATACTAATTCCCCATGTGAGCGCTTTGTTTCCTCTTTGTATAACTTTCTGCTCTTGTTTATGACCACCTCTGGGTGGTCACTCATGCTCTGTCCTATTAGTATTTGCAGTTGGTCGCCCCAAAGCTTTCCAGTACACAGATGGACGTTATTTGTATGAGAAACACGTCTGATTTTACCAACTTTGCTTCATGGGAAATCCTTTTTAATTGCTTTGTGATCTTTGTTACTATAAGCCCTTTTACTAGTAGCTGAAAGTGTCTTCTTTAGCTGGTCTCCCTGAGATCAGTGATTTGGTTGCCGTATTGGTCTACTAGGCATTGCTCCTGACTAGCCAGACTCCTGCTCCACACTGATGAGGGGCAACACCCCGAAACAGCTGTCATATCCTTAGACGGGTAATACAGTTGCAGATTGACTTATAGGGCCACTTAATATAGTGGTTTTGGTGATCCCCTTCCAGGAGCCACCCCTCGGCTGGGCTAGTCCTGGGTTTTGTGACTCTTAAATGAGGCGCCACAGACTTTTTTTTTTAAATTTGTTATTATGAGAAGAAATAAATAATTAAGGGCGATTGGGAAACAATTAGTACAAAACCAATCTACATAAATGTAACATATGTACATTGCCCAATGGATAGTCCCATCATTCAGTCTGATGAGTTCAGCACTCGGATTTTAGTCGAATAGCAGCCACGAGGACCCTGTGTTGCTGGATTGCACCATTGTAAAAAAAAACGATTTGTCGTTGACCAGAGAGGGGTAAATCTGGGCAAATTCACTGCCAGGCGTTGGCTCCATATAGAGTGGTGGTTATCAAAGTACCATTCAAATGAGGTTGTCATCTACCGGCTGTGTGGCCCAACAATGTGCCAAGGCCTGGACCAGTAGGAGGATGCACTAGTACTACGATGGCCCAGTCACTTCTTTAGTTTCCCAGACCAGCTCTTGATGTCTGAGAGGCTACTACAACTCAGGTAATATTGTACAACGTTAGTTTTAATTTTGCATGACCTTGGTCAATAATACCTGATTGTTTATTCGGTAACAATATACTCCGCATCGCAGGAGAAGTGTAACCGATGGATCTTCCTGTATTTTCCATACAGGTTCCCCCTTGGTTCTAGACAATACGGCTAAAACCAACAAAGCAATCCTGTCCTAACGCGGGTTAAATAATCTTATGATATGTTATCCCCAGTGTGATCCCGCCGATCTGCGGATTGGCGGCTACAAGAGCCAAGTGACGTGTCAGCCTATCTTACCATTTATTACTCCGTACCGTACCGGGTACCAGGGAGATAATAAGGGTCCGGGTCGTGCAAATCCTACATCGCGGCTCCTAGAGAACAATAAAGGAGTCGATCAGTATAAAGTCGAGATGACGCGGAGCCTGGAGTCATCCGCCACGTAGGCGGAGGTTAGACTTGTACACACAGTTAATAGGTATTGTCAGCAAGAGGAATGAACATCTGGGTAGGGTTTTAGCATAATGTCTAATATATTCTCGTGTGAATTTCTATCCGACAGGAAGACTTGGATGTTATTAAATCGCTCCGGGGTAACCCACCTCCAATGGAGGGAAGAAAGAACAATCTAAAAATACTTCCCGATACAGGTCTAGGTGCAGATGTAAAGGAGCCGAGAAAAAGCTGTTGGATATTTATGAAAATTAAATTGAATTAGGTTCTTAAAATGTGTGTGCGGCCTATGGGAAGTGACTGCTGGATCTGTGCGGCGGGGCTCACGTGTTATCTGGATTCTGTCTCCATAGAAAGACTCATAAAAAGTATGAAAGTGACTCTGTATCTACTAAATCCCCCTCCCCCCCCCCCAAACCGCTAGTACCGTACGTTTGAGAGTAAATCCTTACCGGTTGTGTCTTTTAAAATGCACCTGGTGTCTTGGTTGGTCTTTTAAATCTGTATCAGCCGAGTCAGACTGTTGTGGATGTGCCCCAAGTCTGTGATGCCTCTCCTTCCTTCCTTCCTCCCCACCCTCCTCATCATTAGGATCACCCCCAGGCAGGATTTCTCCTATTTATTTCTGGTCTAAACACTGTGCATGTGTCGCTAGGGCATAGACAAGTGATGAATCTGAGAAATCCTGCCTGGGGTTGATCCTAATGATGAGGAGGGTGGGGAGGAAGGAGGGAGAGGTGTCACAGGCCTGGGGCACATCCACAACAGTCTGACTTGGCTGCTACAGACTTAAAAGATCATTTTTTGCTGTAACCAAGGCACCGGGCACAATTTAAAAGACACAACCGGTAAGTATTTACTCTCATCAAACAAACGGCGCTAGAGGTTTTGGCCGGGGGAGGGGGGGGAGTCACTTTAAATGTCTAGAAAATAAATGGGCTGATTGTTTTCCATAATTATAAAAAAAAAAGTTTCCCATTGTAAAGCTGATCCCAGGCCCTGTTCACATCATGTTCAGTATATTTTGTGTGTACACACCTAAACTGCCCATAGGGGTTCACATAAAAGTAAAATACAGTATATACAGAATCTGTATACCTTATAAGCCTAAGGGTGTTGAATGCTATAGTATGGCATCTGTCACAGGACCTTCCTTTCCTCTGTTTCTCATCCTCCAGGGTGGTGGTACCACTGACAGCCACCCAACATACATCCTGCATTACACTGTGTGTTGCGGCTGTCAGCAGTACCTCCGCTCTGGAAGGAGGTCAGAAGAGAAGACGAAGACAAAGAACTTTGCTCATATACAGTTCTGTCATTGGAGCTTTCTTTGGAACCTTCTTCTTTGGCTGTTGTCACCTTTGGCTTCCCAGTGAAATATGTTACTGCCTTTTGTTGGGTTGATTTGTTGGGATACTTGCAGAGATATACCTCAGATGGAAGGCCGAAACATGATGTGAATGGGGCCTTAGATACTGTTGATGACTGTTATATAAATGTGTCCCTCCTTACCTTTCCTGTTGGTTGGAGATAACCTGAGATGAGGGGGGGGGGAATCAACTATAAATAAAAAATAAGTCATGCTACTCTACTCCCCTATTACAAAGTCATCTTTTCAATGTTGGTCATCTTCCACTGGATGTGTTAAACCACCAGGAAAAGGTATTAGGCCACATCTGTACATCTGTGTCCTGCTGAGCATGTATGTGAGTGTGAGGACTGCAGTATTGTCCGCCGCTGGCATCCTCCTCTGGCAGGGACATATCCCTCATGGGAATCCTGAAATCCAACATGGAGATTCAGAAGACTCCCATATACCAGAAAGTCAGTGAGATCAGTAAGTTCTGTTGACCTTCATCTAAAATGAATTGTAGGCTGCATGACAAGAGAACACATATAGATGCGCCTTATCTTGTAAGATTACAAACTTACAGACATGAGGTCATGACCTTTCTTATTTAGTGTAAACACTGTTTAATTCTATGAGGGGAGGTAGAGACTGTTATATGAATGACTGCACAGATAATATTCTGAGGTATTTCAGGCTGAGGCTCTCATAAACAATTTCTTTACTTATCTAGGAGAATGGTGAAGATGGACACATCCATTTTACTAGATGAGTGAGCTCAATAACACCAAGTAAATCCAGAATTGCCTATACTGAAGATATCTACTTTTGACCCTTGTGGGTGAGTAATTACACTGCTAACAGCACAGGAATGGCGCAGAGGAGGAAGGTAAGAGACATACTATAAGAGACAGACCTTCCTCCTTGGTGCCCTGTGCACAATAGGGGGCTATCAGCATGTTAGATTAGTCTAACCTGCTTATAGTTCCCCTTTAACCATTCCAAGTATAATGATGCCTGGGTCCTACATTGCTGGTGGTGCACTGCAGTATAGGGCATGATTATCTGCTGATGGTAAATCAGAGGTTGGTACAACCACAGAGCGGCTCATGCAGCATATGATCCCTACAATAATGTCACAGACTTACTGGGGTCACCTGACCCCCACGGCCCACCTCACACACAGAGCTACTCATGCAGCATATGATCCCTACAATACTATCACTGACTCACTGGGGTCATCTAACCTAACCCCCGTGGTCCACCTCACACTGTCTTGATACGGTCTTCGGCCGATTCGGTCAGCCCGCTTTAGAGTTCTGTGAGTTGAGCAGAGTCGACTTTTGCTCGACCAGTAAGAAGCGATTGCTGATTTGTTACAATTTTTAGAGCAGACGTTTCCCCTGCAGGCGACCTTAGCGGAGGAGACATTTTTATTAGTCGGGGGCCATGAACATTACAATTCTGCAATTCGGAGGAGCCAAGGAACTGATCCTGCACTCTTCATCCTGCACAGTTTGTGTAATGAATATCAGTTAATCAAGTTGCACATTAATTAATTTTCAGATTGCTTCCTTGGAACGGCCCAGGATTTCTTAGACGCACTAAAAATAGCTGCAAGTTTTTGATAAATTATTTTTCTGAAAGTAGCGAAATTAAGAAACGTTTAAAAACCTGTGAAGGAAATAAAGATTCAAGATGATCGGGATAAAATCTATGAGTGTATGCAATGGAGGAGTCGTCTGTGTCCTCTGATCTCTGTTCCAGGGACCGAAGGGGGCGGTGCATGACTGGAGCCTTAGACTAAACATAGTGTAAGAGGTTTGACTACAGTGTTCCTTTAATTCCTTACACTCACGGGTACTCAGGATTTACTTCTATTTAAAAATCTCCAGTCTTCCAGTACTTGTCAGCTGCTGTATGTCCTGCAGGAAGTGCAGTCTGACACAGTGCTCTCTGCTGCCACCTCTGTCCATGTCAGGAACTGTCCAGAGCAGCAGCAAATCCCCATAGAAAACCTCTCCTGCTCTGGACAGTTCCTGACATGGACAGAGGTGGCAGCAGAGAGCACTGTGTCAGACTGGAGAGAATACACCACCTTCTGCAGGACATACAGCAGATGATAAGTACTGAAGGACTGGAGATTTTTAAATAAAAATAAATTACAAACCTATAAAACTTTCTGAAATTTGATCTGATTTGTAAGAAAAAGATTTTTGTAGGAGTACTCCTATAAAGCAGATCTGCGACTACTATACTGCATATGACACCTGAGTCTATGATACCTGCCTCTGTGATACCTGCGTCTATGATACCTGTGTGTATGATACCTGCCTCTGTGATACCTGTGTGTATGATACCTGCCTCTATGATACCTGTGTGTATGATACCTGCCTCTGTGATACCTGCGTCTATGATACCTGCCTCTATGATACCTGTGTGTATGATACCTGCCTCTGTGATACCTGTGTGTATGATACCTGCCTCTGTGATACCTGCCTCTGTGATACCTGTGTGTATGATACCTGCGTCTATGATACCTGCCTCTGTGATACCTGTGTGTATGATACCTGCCTCTGTGATACCTGCCTCTGTGATACCTGTGTGTATGATACCTGCCTCTGTTATACCTGTGTGTATGACACCTGCCTCTGTGATACCTGTGTGTATGATACCTGTGTCTATGATACCTGCCTCTGTGATACCTGTGTCTGATACCTGTGTCTATGATACGTCTATATCTGTGTGTATGATACCTGCGTCTATGATACCTGTCTCTATGACACCTGTGTGTATGATACCTGCCTCTGTGATACCTGTGTGTATGATACCTGTGTCTATACCTGTGTGTATGATACCTGTCTCTATGACACCTGTGTGTATGATACCTGCCTCTGTGATACCTGTGTGTATGATACCTGTGTCTATACCTGTGTGTATGATACCTGTGTCTATACCTGTGTGTATGATACCTGTGTCTATACCTGTGTGTATGATACCTGCCTCTATGACACCTGCGTCTATGACACCTACCTCTGTGATACCTGTGTGTGTATGATACCTGCCTCTATGACACCTGCGTCTATGACACCTACCTCTGTGATACCTGTGTGTGTATGATACCTGCCTCTATGATACCTGCCTCTGTGATACCTGTCTATGATACCTGTGTCTATAACACCTACCTCTGTGATACCTGTGTGTATGATACTTGCATCTGTGATACCTGCCTCTGTAATACCTGTGTGTATGATACTTGCATCTATGATACCTGCGTCTATGATACCTGCCTCTGTAATACCTGTGTCTATGATACCTGTGTATATGATACCTGCCTCTGTGATACCTGCGTCTATGATACCTGCCTCTGTAATACCTGTGTCTATGATACCTGCGTCTATGATACCTGCCTCTGTAATACCTGTGTCTATGACATCTGTGTCTATGATACCTGTGTGTATGATACCTGCGTCTATGATACCTGCCTCTGTAATACCTGTGTCTATGATACCTGCCTCTGTGATACCTGCCTCTATGATACCTGCTCTATGATACCTGCGTCTATGATACCTGCTCTATGGTACCTGCGTCTATGATACCTGTGTGTATGATACCTGTGTCTATGATACCTGCCTCTGTGATACCTGCTTCTGTGATACCTGTGTGTATGACACCTGCCTCTGTGATACCTGCCTCTGTGATACCTGTGTGTATGACACCTGCCTCTGTGATACCTGTGTGTATGATACCTGTGTGTATAATACCTGTGTGTATGATACCTGCCTCTGTGATACCTGTGTGTATGATACCTGCCTCTGTGACACCTGCCTCTGTGACACCTGTGTGTATGACACCTGGTCCCTTTTCATGCAAAACCATCACAATCCCCATTTTCATTTTCTTCCACACTGAGAAATCCTGTAAATAAAATACGTCGCACTGACGAGACTTCGCACGGTGTTGGTGTTCATGGTGCCGGGCGTTCTCACAGCTCTCACCGCGCTCGTGCCGCTTTTTGCCTTGAGATCGGGAGACGTTTTGGAAGTTACTGTAAATATGAGACATGACAGATTTATTATGACAATTAAGAAACAGAGATCTCCGAAGGGAAACGCCTGGAGAATCGGCTGTACGTGCGGCGGCGGCGGCGGGTTACTTTACACCCAACAGGAAACACGGAGACATTTTCCCAGTAAACATCCGATTATCTACCAGCAGGATTTTTTAATATGCAAAATGTTCATTGAGCACCAAAACAACGGACCCCGGCAGCGCCGAATCCCTTCCCCCATCTGTGCGCCGCCATATGCACATCAGACGCTTTGTAATAAGAGTAAAATTCTATTATTATCAAGATTTCTATTGTTTTAGGAGGAAGTAATATTACATATAGGACGGGATCCTCAGCGGGATCATCATATAGTCATGGAGGAAGTTTGTACCTTGCGGCATGGCACTGGGGAGGGCTTAGAGGGTTGTTCACTGAATTCTTTTCCCCTTTCAAATCAACTGGTGTCAGAAAGTGCCAGAGATTTGTAATTTAGTTCTATTAAAACATCTCAAGTCTTCCAGTACTTATCAGCTGCTGTATGTCCTGCAGGAATTGGTGTATTCTCTCCAGTCGAACACAGTGCTCTCTGCTGCCACTTCTGTCCATGTCAGGAACTGTCCAGAGCAGCTGCAAATCCCCATAGAAACCTCTGCTGCTCTGGACAGTTCCTGACATGGACAGAGGTGGCAGCAGAGAGCACTGTGTCAGACTGGAGAATATACCACTTTCTGCAGGACATACAGGAGCTGATAAGTACTAGAAAACTGGAGGCAGCGCCCTGAGGCACACGGAGGCAGCGCCCTGGGACACACGGAGGCAGGGCCCTGGGACACACGGAGGCAGCGCCCTGGGGCACACGGAGGCATGTAGGGAACATGCTAACACAGCATCTTCTGACATCAGAGGGGGAGCAGGAAGCTGATACAGTCTCCATGTAGTAAGCTGGGTGCTTATCCAGCTTACTATACAGAGGCTGTGAGCGGCATGACAGGCAGGAGTACAAGTAATGGCATGTTGCAGAACTCAGGGAGACCGGAGCTGCAGACACCAGTGCAGGTCCGGGTCCTGTGACCTCCCTCTGACTGTCCTGATGGCAGTCCCCCCGGGCCCCCGGATGTCCCGGTCCCCATTGCAGCCGCTATGGCTGCTACTGTGATAGTTACACCCCTGCTCCACATGGTGATGTCATAGTATAAAGCAGTGACTTTCAACCTTTTTTGAGCCGCGGCACACTTTTTATACTTAAAAAATCCCGGGGCACACCACCAACCAAAATGGCACAAAATGACACTAAAACAGTACATATTATACATATAGTTAATAATATAGATTCTAAATGTATTTATACTCATTTACCTGGGCCTGTTTTCTTCTCCCCCCTGTGCTTCTCTCCCCCCCATACTTCTCTCCCCACCATACTTCTCTCCACCATACTTCTCTCCGCTGTTTCTCTCCCCCATCCCCATGTTTCTCTCCCCCCTGATTCTCCCCCATCCCCAGGTTTCTCTCCCTCATTGTTTTCTCCTGTTTCACAGGGGCACCATAGTTTGGGGAACTTTCCCCGCGGCACACCCGACCATGTGTCGCGGCACACTAGTGTGCCACGGCACACTGGTTGAAAATCACTGGTATAAAGGATACGGCACATAGCGATGTCACAGGACAGAAATAATATAATACACATGTAATGATGTCACAGCCGGTATATACTCATGTAATGATGTCACAGCCGGTATATACCCATGTAATGATGTCACAGCCGGTATATACCCATGTAATAATGTCACAGCCGGTATATAAACATGTAATGATGTCACAGCCGGCATAATACACATGTAATGATGTCACAGCCGGTATATAAACATGTAATGATGTCACAGCTGGTATAATACTCATGTAATGATGTCACAAGTGGTATAATACACATGTAATGATGTCACAGCCGGTATATACACATGTAATGATGTCACAAGTGGTATAATTCCCATGTAATGATGTCACAAGTGGTATAATTCCCATGTAATGATGTCACAAGTGGTATAATACTCATGTAATGATGTCATAGCCGGTAAATACACATGTAATGATGTCACAGCTGGTATAATTCCCATGTAATGATGTCACAGCCGGTATAATTCACATGTAATGATGTCACAAGTGGTAAAATACCCATGTAATGATGTCACAGCCAGGATATACCCATGTAATGATGTCACAGCCGGTATAATACCCATGTTATGATGTTACAGCCGGTATATACACATGTAATAATGTCACAGCCGGTGTATACACATGTAATGATGTCACAGCCGGTATATACCCATATATAATGTTGTCACAGCCGGTATAATACCCATGTAATGATGTCACAGGCGTATATACCCATATAATGTTGTCACAGCCGGTATATACCCATGTAATGATGTCACAGCCGGTATATACCCATATAATGTTGTCACAGCCGGTATATACCCATATAATGATGTCACAGCCGGTATATACCCATATAATGTTGTCACAGCCGGTATATACCCATATAATGATGTCACAGCCGGTATATACCCATATAATGATGTCACAGCCGGTATATACCCATATAATGATGTCACAGCCGGTATATACCCATATAATGTTGTCACAGCCGGTATATACCCATATAATGATGTCACAGCCGGTATATACCCATATAATGATGTCACAGCCGGTATATACCCATATAATGATGTCACAGCCGGTATATACCCATATAATGTTGTCACAGCCGGTATATACCCATATAATGATGTCACAGCCGGTATAACCGCGGGGCCTCATTATAACATCCATCACTAGCTGTGGCCTGTGTATGAGGACAGATGGGCCCCCTGGGTTGTTGGGCCCTACAGCCCCGGCTAGTTAACCCTGCGAGGTTCAGCCATATTGGAGATGTATAAGCGAGCGGCTCCTTCCTTCCTGTTCTCCTTTGTTTAGAGCAGATAGAGCATAGTGACTGGTATGGATCTGATGCATCATATTACAGACGGGAGACCCTCAGAGCCGGGTGTTAGGAGACTAATTGCAGGATGTGGCGGTGGTTCTTACCCTCGGCAGGCACTATGGCCGCCACATTATGAATGTTTAATTCTGTGGATAACCCCTTTAAATGTTATATTTGTTTTATTCCCTCCATTATTTCCCATAAAACCACGAATATAAGACATTTAACATTATTTCCTTCCACAAACATAATAGGCTGAGACGTCATGTTCTTCTCTAGCTGTGATTTGAGTCAGATGTACTAGGTTAGACTAACTAGATCACAAGTGTCCTGCTGGAGACAAGATAGGCAAGACGCAGCACTGAAACTATCAACAAAGAATATACAGTGTACATGTACTTGCCTCTCTGTACTGTCTGCTGCTGATGAGGAGGAGGAGGCTGATTGGTGGGGTATTACTCATCCTAATGTCTGTATGAGGCTATGGGTTTATTTCAACCCATCTATAGACCTGTAGAGGAGAGACAATGAAGAAATAGAAAGCGATATGTGGAGAAGCTGCTAAAGACTCTTTTTATGTCAGTGTTATATCTCACCTAGTGCTGGATTTAAAGATTACACTGCTCAATATTGCTCTATAATGCTCTCCAGGGCTGGATTCACAGCCAACACTGCTCAGTACTGCTCTATAATGCTCTTCAGGGCTGGATTCATAGCTTACACTGCTCAGTACTGCTTTATAATGTCCTCCAGTTCTTAATTCACCACTTACAATGCTCAGGGCTGCTCTATAATGCCATCCAGTGCTGGATTCACAGCTTTCACTGCTCAATGCTGCTCTATAATGTCCTCCAGGGCTGGATTTACCACTTACACTGCTCAGTGCTGCTCTACAATGTTCTCCAGGGCTGGATTCACAGCTCACACTGCTCAGTGCTGCTCTATAATGTCCTCCAAAGCTAGATTCACAGCTTACACTGCTCAATGCTGCTCTATAATTTTCTCCAGGGCTAGATTCACAGCCCACACTGCTCAGTACTGCTCTATAATAAGTTCTAGTGCTGGATTCACAGCTTACACTGCTAAGTGCTCCTCTATATTATGCTCCAGCACTGGATTCATAGCTTGCACTGCTCAGTGCTGCTCTATAATGTCCTCCAGTGCTGGATTCACAGCTTATACTGCTCAATGCTGCTCTATAATGCTTTACAGGGCTAGATTCACAGCTTACACTGTTCAGTGCTTTTCAGTAATAACTTCTAGTGCTGGATTCACAGCTTATACTGCTCAGTGCTCCTCTATTTTTTGCTCCAGTGTCGGATTCACAGCTTTCACTTGTCAGTGCTGCTCTACAATGTCCTCCAGTACTGGATTCACAGCTTTTATTGCTTAATGCTGCTCCTTCCAACGCTGGATTTACAGCTTACACTGCTCTGTGCTACTCTCTTATGTCCTCCATTGCTGGATTCACAGCTTACACTGCTAAGTGCTGCTCTATAATGTCCTCCAGGGCTGGATTCACAGCTTACACTGCACAATGCTCCTCTATATTATGCTCCAGTTCTGGAATCACAGCTTAAACTGCTCAGTTCTGCTGAATATCTTTCGCCAAGGCCAGGGCTAGATTCACAGCTTACACTGCTTAGTGCTGGTCTGTGATAAGTTCTAGTGCTGGATTCACATCTTACACTGCTCAGTGCTCCTCACATACACACAGGACATCTTATACTGAGATGACAGGTATGCATCATCCCTATTCAGGAGTATTCAAGCTCTGTATCAGATAAATGGGGTTGTAGAATTTTTCTTTTTGCTGACAAAAACATTTTCATGTTGAAGTCTGGAAATTGTCTTTACGGTGTGTACGAGCGGCCTCTGTATACCATCCTCAGACCCCAATATCTATAGACTTGTTAAAGTAAATTACAGTGTATTACGCAGCGTCTTCACAGGATGAATATTAAGTTAGGTGTGAGCTCCTTGAATTCTCTACATGAGATTCTGGCTGCCTTGATCTCCTGTATTACATTAAGGATGGGATGTGACAGCACTTATTCAATGACATATTGCTCAAATATACAATTCTGACTGCGCTGCCAGCGCACATCAAGCCAGAAGCACTGAGGCGTCCTGACATCCACCCTCTGGGATCTGTTTAAAAAGGTACCAACACTCCGATGAGCAAAGAACGCAGGAAGTGCATTAAAATGGAGCAATGCTTACGCTCCTGTCGGCATGAAAAATCCATCATTGTGGAAATCCCCACGGACGGCAAAAAACACAGATTAAGTAAACTAGAAAAAACTAAACAGAGCAAAGCAATGGGGGATGTATACATCATGTCTGTCTGCTCCGCGTACAGAACGCTCCATGTGTCATCCTGTCCACCAATGGCTGAAGAGGGTCGGATCACAGTGTGCACAGGAGGATGGAGAAGAGAGAATACGGGAATAATCCAGAGAGATGATATAAGGAGAGAAGATGGAGGATAATCCAGAGAGATGACATAAGGAGAGAAGATGGAGGATAATCCGGAGAGATGATATAAGGAAAGGAGAGAATACGGAGAATAATCCAGAGAGATGACATAAGGAAAGGAGAGAAGATGGAGAATAATCCAGAGAGAGAGAGAGAGAGACAGAGAGAGAGAGAGAGAGAGATGACATAAGGAAAGGAGAGAATATGGAGAATAATCCAGAGAGAGAGAGAGAGAGACAGAGAGAGAGAGAGATGACATAAGGAAAGGAGAGAATATGGAGAATAATCCAGAGAGATGACATAAGGAAAGGAGAGAATACGGAGAATAATCCAGAGAGATGACATAAGGAAAGGAGAGAATACGGAGAATAATCCAGAGAGATGATATAAGGAGAGAAGATGGAGGATAATCCAGAGAGATGATATAAGGAATAGAGAGAATAATCCAGAGAGATGATATAAGGAAAGGAGAGAATACGGAGAATAATCCAGAGAGATGACATAAGGAGAGAAGATGGAGAATAATCCAGAGAGATGACATAAGGAAAGGAGAGAATACGGAGAATAATCCAGAGAGATGACATAAGGAGAGAAGATGGAGGATAATCCGGAGAGAGAGATGCCATAAGGAAAGGAGAGAATATGGAGAATAATCCGGAGAGATGATATAAGGAAAGGAGAGAAGATGGAGGATAATCCCGAGAGATGACATAAGGAAAGGAGAGAATATGGAGAATAATCCGGACAGAGCGATGACATTAGGAAAGTAGATAATATGGAGGATAATCCGGAGAGAGAGAGAGAGAGATGCCATAAGGAAAGGAGAGAATATGGAGAATAATCCAGAGAGATGACATAAGGAGAGAAGATGGAGGATAATCCAGAGAGAGAGAGAGAGAGAGAGAGAGATGCCATAAGGAAAGGAGAGAATATGGAGAATAATCCGGACAGAGCGATGACATTGGGGTTTTCTGATAAAGGTAAAAAAAACAGACATTGATGGATACAAGGAAAGACCCGACTGCCGCATCTAATGATTGACTGATCAGGTTTCCAGGTGTCAGGACAAGGAGCAGGAGGTATTGATCAGTGGGGATCCAGACAATGTTATAGCAGCAGAAGCGGGGATCAGTCAGATCAGTACTAAACCCAGTATTCTCTATTTTTATTTGTCCTTGTGACAAACCAGCTGTGGACCTCAACAAGGAACCTAGGGGTCAGAGTTCAAAAATCACTACCTGATGCCATCAGCACACCCAGACACTTACACTGCCACAAACACTCCTGCTCTCTGTGCAACACATAATGCAAACGTATAACACAAAACACAAACATATAACACAAACATATAACACAAATACAAAACACAAACATATAACACAAACGTATAACACAAAACACAAACATATAACACAAATACAAAACACAAACATATAACACAAACGTATAACACAAAACACATAACACAAATACAAAACACAAAATACAAAATACAAATACAAAACACAAACACATAACACAAATACAAAACACAAAATACAAATACAAAACACAAACATATAACACAAAACTCAAATACAAAAAAACAAAACACAAACATAAGTCACAAACACAAAATTTGTCAGACAAATAAACACAACATTTTGCTGCTACCACTGTGTCTGTAACCCTATAGGGGGAGACAGGGACGCCCCAAAGTCTTCCACTTACAAGCAGGAACACCCACTTGGTAGAGTAACCCCACAACATACAGTCACACATATGATTCCTACAGGTTTGTTTAAGGGTATAAGACAAGCCATCAGACAATGTGGGTACTTGGTTACAGAAGATGGTCAACACGAGTCCTTCCCCAGGGGATTGGGCACAATGGGATCCCCGGCTCTATGACCCATCAGTGTAACTCTCCTTTTTTCCAACGCCATAAGAGTCAGGCCTATGGGGGCTACACCTGGTCTATGGTCCTGTTGCAGTTGGCACCATATGTATTATGGTTTATTTGTGCAGAGACTGAGGGTGCTGGTGCCAGGATTTACATGTTTCACGCCCTCATTGTGCCTCAGGTTGCACAATATTTCCAGTGATCACCTCCCCGCACTATGACCACCTCCCCGCACTATGACCACCTCCCCGCACTATGACGTCTTTGCACTTTGACCCCCTGTATGCACTACGACCACCTCTCTGCACTATGACGTCTTGCACTATGACCACCTGTATACACTATGACCGTCTCTCCGCACTATGACCACCTGTATACACTATGACCGTCTCTCCGCACTATGACCACCTGTATACACTATGACCGTCTCTCCGCACTATGACCACCTGTATACACTATGACCGTCTCTCCGCACTATGACCACCTGTATGCACCTTTATGCACTATGACCTCCTCCCCACACTATGACCCTGACCCTGGCACTGAAGAAAAAATATCAACTGCACACATTAGGCTGCCATAATTTTTGGGGGGGTTTATTTTTGCGTTTAGAGTTTTAAACAGTTATCAACACGGGTAGTATAGCGCTCAAAGCATATTTTTAGTATACCATAATATTGCTGGACGTTCCGGTTAAAACAAGACCTTTGTCAATAGGTATACAAGTTGTATATATAGAGAATAGACTGTGTTGTAACCAGAGGTATGAGTGGGGATGGCCTCTATACATACTAACCATGTTGATAACTGTTTAAAACTCTAAATGCAAAAATAAACCCCCAAAAAACTATGGCAACCTAATGTGGGCAGTTGATATTTTTTCTTCTATCATATTTTGTTCGACTGGCACCACCCCTAAGAGTGTACGCAGACATATTGATATCTCTGACATGACCATCTCTCCGCACTATGACCACCTCCCTGCACTATGACCACCTCCCCGCACTATGACCCCCTCCCTGAACTATGACCCCCTCCCTGCACTATGACCCCCTCCCTGCACTATGACCACCTCACCGCACTATGACCACCTCCCCGCACTATGACCACCTCTCCGCACTATGACCACCTCTCCGCACTATGACCACCTCCCCGCACTATGACCATCTCTCCGCACTATGACCACCTCTCCGCACTATGACCACCTCTCCGCACTATGACCACCTCCCTGCACTATGACCCCCTCCCCGCACTATGACCACCTCCCCACACTATGACCACCTCCCCACACTATGACCCCCTCCCCGCACTATGACCACCTCTCCGCACTATGACCACCTCCCCGCACTATGACCACCTCCCCACACTATGACCCCCTCTCCGCACTATGACCACCTCTCCGCACTATGACCCCCTCTCCGCACTATGACCACCTCTCCGCACTATGACCACCTCTCCGCACTATGACCACCCCCCCACACTATGACCACCTCACCGCACTATGACCACCTCTCCGCACTATGACCACCTCTCCGCACTATGACCCCCTCTCCGCACTATGACCACCTCCCCGCACTATGACCATCTCCCCGCACTATGACCCCCTCCCTGCACTATGACCACCTCCCCACACTATGACCCCCTCCCTGCACTATGACCACCTCCCCACACTATGACCCCCTCCCCGCACTATGACCCCCTCCCTGCACTATTATTGCCTCCCATTCCCTTTTTCCTCCATTGTCCATGGACTCAGTTGAAATCCTGTAAAGACACTTCGGTCGTCCCACCTCTTGAGGACCCAGAAGAGAAGAAGGCGACAATATACATTAGTGCTTAATTCTTATGACGTCATCCGGACAATCCTGTAAATGTTAAAAAAGTTTTTTTCTTTTTGCTTCTTAGTCTGAAGTTCTTTTAATTATCTTTCACAAAAAGACGTGAGTTACGGAAACAGCGGGAATGCAGATTTCCATCACCTGACTTAATTAAAACAATGGATTAATTCAATTCAATTCAAACAGTTAATTAACCCGTCTCCTTCATAGCGATTACTTCTATAGTGAGAAGGCTCACCTGTCCCATAGGCACAACTCTGCCAGTCCTGGATCCGGGGTGGTACATACAGCGGGGTCACCACCGACCAGCTACCTGACTGCTTTGGATGTCATCATACTGTAGGTTACTTCAGTCAGTAGCTGTGATGTCATCATAGGTTACTTCAGTGACCACTTGTGATGTCATCATAGGTTACTCCATCTGGCTATAGATCGACCCCCAATCCATCAGTAATTGTGGCATAAAAGGAGTGGAACTTCTGTCGTGTAATCTAATAGACAGTGGAAACCTTATAGCATATGCCCATTATCGCCATGTGCATGTGCGGCACCCCCGGTGGCTGTGATGTGAACTGCAGCCTATGAAGAACGGAGCATGTTGGGATAATGGGTTCTGTTTGTATTGAGTAAAATTTACAAAATTTGCAGAAAAGTAAAGGTGGAGCCATGAAGTTTCCTATACAGATGCAGAGCCACAGAGTGCTGGCCGAGATACGGGAGAGTATACAGCACAGCGAGCTGTATCATACACATAATAACAGATAGTACAGAAGAGACGGTCACAGATGCAGCAGGACAAGTGCGGACGTCATTAACAAGCCGAGGACTCGGAGGTCAAGAGCCAACAGAACTGGCAGAACAATTTGTAGAGATTATTTTTTCCGTATTAATTGACTGTTCAGCGAAGAAAAAAAAGTAAGGGATAAAGCAGGAAAAGAAGAACGGACAATACGCAGGATAAGAAGAACGGACTATACGCAGGATAAGAAGAACAGACAATATACAGGATAAGAAGAACGGATTATACGCAGGATAAGAACGGACTATTCACAGGATAAGAAGAACGGACAATACACAGGATAAGAAGAACGGATTATACGCAGGATAAGAAGAACGGACAATACACAGGATAAGAAGAACGGACTATACACAGGATAAGAAGAACGGACAATATACAGGATAAGAAGAACGGACAATACACAGGATAAGAAGAACGGACTATACACAGGATAAGAAGAACGGACAATATACAGGATAAGAAGAACGGACAATACACAGGATAAGAAGAACGGATTATACGCAGGATAAGAACGGACTATTCACAGGATAAGAAGAACGGACAATACATAGGATAAGAACGGAAAATACACAGGATAAGAACGGACAATACGCAGGATAAGAAGAACGGACTATACGCAGGATAAGAAGAACGGACAATACACAGGATAAGAAGAACGGACTATATGCAGGATAAGAAGAACGGGCAATACACAGGATAAGAAGAACGGACTATACACAGGATAAGAAGAATGGACTATACACAGGATAAGAAGAACGGACTATACACAGGATAAGAAGAACGGACTATACACAGGATAAGAAGAAAGGACTATACGCAGGATAAGAAGAACGGACTAAATGCAGGATAAGAAGAACGGACTATACACAGGATAAGAAGAACGGACTATACACAGGATAAGAAGAAAGGACTATACACTGGATAAGAAGAACGGACTATACACTGGATAAGAAGAACGGACTATACACAGGATAAGAAGAACGGACTATACACAGGATAAGAAGAATGGACAATACACAGGATAAGAACGGAAAATACACAGGATAAGGAATACAGACTATACACAGAATAAGAAGAACGGACAATACACTGGATAAGAAGAACGGACTATACACAGGATAAGAAGAACGGACTATTCACAGGATAAGAAGAACGGACAATACACAGGATAAGAAGAACGGACTATTCGCAGGATAAGAAGAACGGACTATTCGCAGGATAAGAAGAACGGACTATACGCAGGATAAGAAGAACGGACAATACGCAGGATAAGAAGAAAGGACTATACGCAGGATAAGAAGAACGGAGTATACGCAGGATAAGAAGAACGGACAATATGCAGGATAAGAAGAACGGACAATATGCAGGATAAGAAGAATGGACAATACGCAGGATAAGAAGAATGGACTATACGCAGGATAAGAACAACGGACTATACGCAGGATAAGAAGAACGGACTATACACAGGATAAGAAGAACGGACCATACAAAGGATCAGGGCCGTTTCTGCCATGAGGCGGAATGAGTATTCCGCCTCAGGCGGCAGATTCTGCGCCCCTGCAGGGGGCGGCAGACAGCAGCCCTGCAGCTGCTCACCTGTCCTGCCGCAGCTGTCCCGTCGCCAACGCTCACCGCTGTCTTCCCGGCCCTGCAGCCGCTCACCTGTCCTGCCGCAGCTGTCCCGTTGCCAACGCTCACCGCTGTCCCGCGCCGTCAGCCAGCAGCTGTCATCGCCCTCCAGCGAGTCATGAGTGCCCAGGGTCAGTGGGGGCATCACGGCCCCTGCTGACCCCGGGCACTCACGACTCGCTGAAGGGCGATGACAGCTGCTGGCTGACGGCGCGGGAGCACGGAAGGGAACAGCGGTGAGCGTTGGAGGCAGGACAACCCATCGGCGGCAGGACAGGTGAGCGGCTGCAGGGCCGGGAAGACAGCGGTGAGCGTTGGCGGCGATGACAGCTGCTGACTGACGGCGCGGGACAGCGGTGAGCGTTGGCGGCGGGACCGGACGGCTGCTGCAGGACAGGTGAGTGGCTGCAGGGCCGGCCGGGGAGGGGGGGGTTGTGCAGGCGCGGGGGGGGGGTTGTTGCTAGTGAGGGGGCGGCCGAGACCCCAGAATCGGCCCTGCAAAGGATAAGAACAGACTGGTACAGTACAGGCCTTACACTGGATGACTCTGGTATAGTACCCTATCTTGGCGCACCCCCCGGGTAGTGTACTGTCATATAGGGTATCAATAACTGTGAGCAGGGGACCTTGCACACCCTGCAGGATTATAATCCATGACTGTGTAGTGTTAGTAACGGTAATCTATGAGACTGTGGTTCCAGCTCTCTTTAGGTCAGTGACCAGGTCCTCCCGTGTAGTTCTGGGCTAATTCCTGACCTTCTTCAGACTCATCCTTACCCCACAAGGTGAGATCCTGCATGGAGCCCCAGACCGAGAGACTGACAGTCATCTTGTGTTTCCTCCATTCTCTTATAATTGCACCAATAGTTATTGCCTTCTCACCAAGCTGCTTGCCTATTGTCCTGTAGCCCATCCCAGCCTTTTGCAGGTCTACAGCATTGTCCCTGGTGTCCTTAGACAGCTCTTTGGTCTTGGCCATGGTGGAGAGGTTGGAGTGTGATGAGTTTGAGGACAGGTAATTATTATACAGGTGATGAGATGACACAGGTGCAGGTAATCCAGGTAATGAGGGCAGAGGAGGAGGAGCTTCTTATAGAGAAATAACAGCTCTGTGAGCGGCAGAATTCCTTCTGGTCGGTCGGTGACCAAATCCTTATTTCATGTAATAAAATGGTGATTAATTATGTATAAATGCTACAATGTGATTATCTGGAATGTTCTATAGATTCTGTCTCTCCCAGGTGATGTTCTCCCCCCCCCTTCATTCTGTGTAGGTGGTCGGCAGGGGATCAGATAGTTATTACCCCCACTGTACATACATACATATATTGTCTTCTCAGCTGGTCCCCCCACCTAGTCTGCTGATGGATCCTCCAGCAATGTGGGAGGAAGGAGGGGATTGTGTCAGCCGGACATCCCTGCCACCAGCTGACGAGAACACGAGGCTCCGGCATTGTCCCTTCCCGTCTGGACCGGTTGGGTAGTACAAACTCCAGGCTGGGTGTAGCAGACTTTCCGAGGCTTCCCAGAAGAGCTGTGCACAGGCAGTAGGATACGTCAGCTTCAGCTATTTGTCCTACTAGGGTCAGTATCTAGCTATGTTTACTGCCCTTAGGTTACTGAAGAGGAATTCCAGGCGTGGACAAGGGTTCCTCAGGGGAGAGTATAGGCTGAGAAGAGGAAGGAACAGACAGTGCCCTAATCTGGACCCACCAGCTGGTCTTGCCTCAATGCCCCTAGGTGACTGCGGACAACCATGGGGACGGTTCCTTGGGATAAAGGTGATGACACAGAACTAAGACAAGACAGCTTACATACAAGGGAAGGTCAACGGGCCGGGTCAAAACCAAACAGGCACCAAGGTACAAAAACACCCAGGGTCAAGACCAAATAGGGGCGGGGGACCTTGGGTCCTCCAGCTGTTGCAAAACTGTAATTCCCATCATCCCTGCTTTAAAACATGCTGGGACAGAGTTACTAAAGTAGTCTGCCCTCTGCCTCCTATCCCAGCTTGTTGGTGCCCCCATAGCATTGAGTGCTGCTCCTCCTCCTCTTAGCCCCGCCCCTGACTTTTCGGCCTGTGTTACTCCTTGGTCCTTGTGCCACCCATCTACTTTCTGACAATACAGAAAGTTTAACTTTAAGTGGAGGATAAAGCCTTTGCCAGCCTCCCTAATTGCCTCATTTTTAATGAAGAAGATGAGAGTGCTCGGCTTTCAGGATGTCAAAGGCTTTGAAATATGTTTTGTACTTTAAAACGCAGCGCTTGTCAGATACAATTGTAGCAAATTGAATTCCTTGTCCCTTAGCAGATGCTATCTCTTTTATGTTTGCGTCCTAGCACATGCCACATTAAGATTTGGTGCTTGGCGCAGAACCCCGCATTAGTGTCAGCCTCACTGTTATAAACTAAAGTGATGAAATTTCGTTGCGCTCGGGTGACGCTGCCAAAACAAAAACTTTATTCAATATTGTAAACACCAATTATTTTACAGATGTCGCAGGAGCGGAGAAATGGGTTTCTGTTTATTATAAATGACCAGAATTAATAAAAATGATAATTAGCTCCGACCCTCCGAGAGTTCATTGTTTGAAAGCAAAAATTTTTAAATGTTATTTTTAAAAAATCAGACAAAAACATCTCTTACGGAATGTTTTTTTCTATCCCGTATATGTTAGAGCTATCTGAACGTCTCATTAAGAAACTATTAACATTCCTACCAGGACATTGCAGACATCTGGGTCTAATGACGAAGAAAAGGCTGATTCATTGGGTTTATTGAGGAAACAATAATCGGGAATTATTATTAGACCGTAATGTAAGGGAGACTACCTCATCATATGGCACAGTGTATGCGCCTTACAGGAGAAGTCCCACTAACAGAAAAACGTCCAGCAGGCGGGGGTGAGAATATAGCAAACAAGAGAGCTCACCCATCCCCCTGTGCTCTAGGGCCCCGTTCACATCAGCCGGGGCCCTGCTGCTCTGCTAGTGGCAATGTCACGACACCGGAGTGATTGCCTATCCAGCCAGTGACTGTAATAGGACACCACCCCAATCACTGACTGCGAGGGCGTTCGCTCAGCCGGGCCGTGACCTTTCAGTTGGTGAAACCGGATACGTGACATACCCAGTTTCCAGCAGAGGATGACAGCTGGCGGTGATAAATGGGGCTCCGGAGCAGCGCAACAGGGGCACGGAGACGGGTTAGCTCACTCACTTGTTTGTTTCTCACCCACCACTGCCTGACATTTTTTACCGTTCATGTGACCGTTTTTGTTAGAGCAGCAGTTGGTGCTTCAGAGCTGCTCACCCATGTAAGTGGGGAAACATATGTGACAGCCATTTTGGAGGTTGTCTTGGTCGCCTAGTCACCCAACTAATATACAAGTATATTTATGGTTTGGGGTCCTCCGTGCTGAGCTTGGAGTGGTCTTCCACCAATATTTACCATGAAGACATAGGGGGAGATTTATCAGACATGGTGTAAAGTGAGACTGGCTCAGTTGCCCCCGGCAACCAATCAGATTCCACCTTTCATTCCTCACAGACTCTTTGGAAAATGAAAGGTGGATTCTGATTGGTTGCCGGGGGCGACTGAGCCAGTTTCTTTTTACACCATGTTTAATAAATCTCCTCCATAGTCTAAAATAATGTAAGAAAATATTCACATCCTTATTACAAATTCACCGTAGAAAAGGCAGGGCAACACTTTAGTCAAATCTGGACTTTCTAGAGCCAAAAACACTCGACAAATTCAGTATTTTACTGAAACTTTGGCTGTTTTTTTTTGGGATTATGTTTTTTGTTCAGGACAAAAAGCACAGTCCTCAGTTAGGTCTCCCGCACCCGGTCCCTAGTGTCAGAGTTGCTGTCGTTAAATTGGAATCAACAAGTCCCTTGATTACCAGGATGGTGAGTGCCCAGCACCAGCTACTATGCTGCTCCTCATAAGACTTCCTAAACATAGCCTTTAACCTCTGACCTCATAGTCGTATTTTCTTCTAAACATCTCAAAGCATCTGAGAGGATAACAATTTCTAGGGTCTCTTCGCTGTCTCTGTGGACTTGGGCCAGACCACCCTCTACTGTTGGTAGCCACCTCTAAATGTTTTTTCTAGTCCATTCAGGTTCTACAACTCACTACTCATCTGACTCTACTGACTCACATGTTGGAGATTGACACTATAGGGTGTAGGGGGATCTCTTAGAATCTGCACCTATCGGAGTATATGGAATCCAGACCTGGGGCAGGTGACCTCAATATCTCACTTGGTGCAGTCTAGTGATATCATCTTTTGACTAAATAGGGAAAAGGTCCCAAAGAAATAACCCTTTGTGTTCTCGGCACGATATTCACGATCTTGTGTGTTTCAGAAGCTGCAGGAAATCCTGGCAAAGACTCCGGCAAGTTCATTTCCTGTTCCCGTTCCTCAGCGATTTCTAGGTTGACGTTAACGCTCACAATGAGGAGCAGCGGTCGTGTATTGTGATTGTTGGGTGGTGGTTACACCTGACGAAGCTCGTAATGTTGGGTTGCGTGCAGATATTGTCGGCGTGAACGGTTAATACATGTTTTCTGCTGTCACTTCCTTTACCCTGGATGCACATTTATCACAATTAGATCCCAACATGAAGTAAAGCCGAGTAGTTTTTGAGCGAGCGTTCTCCTTAGAGGTGAATGTTTTTGATGAACTGGCTTAATTTTTAATAGCTTTTATTGCAGTTTCGGTAAGCAGGCGCATCTAATGAGGGATAAATTCTGCTAGATTTATAGAATATAAAGCTCAATGTATTTATAGATTGATCCCAGGTGTTCATCGCAGTCAGCAAACAAACACGCGGCTGATCGGAGTGCAACCAGAGGACAAATCCAAACAGCTTATTTTACAGAAGCCACTAACTACGCAAACAGGAGAATGAAGGTCATTATATTATTATGTCAGGCCGCAGAGGGTCAGATTCATTATAGGGGTTTCCCATTATAGGGAGGGGCGGCATAGCTATAGGATATCACTTCTGCATCAGGTGCGGTCTGACTACCATGGGACCTTCACCTGCCATATGCACTTTATATTGGTGTCTTCATGTGTGGGACAAGGCCCTTTCATCCCCCGCAGCACCAGGGTCCAGGTGTGAATGCTATAGTGATATGCTGTATATTTATCCTGCTGATAGGGGTGTTGGGAGGTTGACCCCACCAATCGCTTATCGGGTGGAGAAGCCTTGAGATACTGTATATAGACGCAGAATAGTGTACAATCTGTAGGATCACGTTGGGGAGTCGATTAGAAAGATCTTCTGGGAAACGGCATTGACGTTGTGAGTAATTGGAGAGATGGATAACACTTGTAACTAGTGAAGAAGCGGCGTTGCTCTCGGCTATGATGAGTTATAAGAATGTCATTGGTCTCGAGTCTAATTGTGTTACTACAGCAAAGCAAAGTTCACATTTAACACCGGATTCATTATGTAAAGCGATTGACTTAACCATCGGTGGACCTGAAATGTTTCACAATTCAATTACATGGATTATTCTATCATTTGCCGGGATTAAGTCCAAAACTGTTGGATTCTGATTTCTCCTGGGAAACAAACTTGCGCTAAATCAAAAAAAAACCTCAACTTTATTTCAGCAGATTGATCCAATTAGCGGAGACATTTTTTACAAAGGACAAAAAGAAATTCTCCACCAGGGACGGGACGACTCCACTATATTAATGTAAGAGTGAAAAGACCAGATTACATGGCAAATAGAGATGGTCAAGCTGGGATGGTGGAAAGGGTTCCGAGGGCCAAACTTCTAATATAAAAGGGCAAACATCAGCTGACACATCCCGTATACTACACCACACAAGTACTAAGCCACAAGTTCTGGTTAGAGATGAGCAAATTTCAGAAGTTCAAAAGTTCAGTTCAGCAGATTCACAGAACTTTAACGGAAGGTTTGGGTTCATCTGGAACTAGACCTTAAAGTGAATGTACCATTAGGTAAATTGCTTTGTGCTTTTTTACATGAATAGACCAGAGCCGATACAGGGATGCCGGTGCCGCGGTCGTTTTTTTGAACTGTGGTCCGATTCCCATGCTGGTTTATTCCTGAGCACCGTCCCAGCATGAATTGCTGGGGGATAGCCCACTGGCCCCCAGTGTGATAATCTCCCTCTGTGATGCAGCTCCATTGACTCTAATGGAGATGCGTCACAGAAGGAAGGGGGTTTTATTACGCTTCAGGCCGGCGGGCCGTCTCCAGTGCTTCATATTGGGTCGGAATAAACTAGCACCGTGCATGGGAACCAGGCCACAGTTCAAAAAAAGAACCTCGGCACCAGCATCCCGGCGCCAGCGCTGGTCTATTCATGTGAAAAACCACAAAGCAATATACCTAGTGGAACATTCACTTTAAACAAACGCATTTAGCATTTGCTTTAAAAAAAAACGCATTTAGGTAAAAAAAATTAGATGCTGAACTGTCTACTTCCCCTTCTTCCTCAGTGTTCACTGTCCTCTGCAGCCACCAAAATCCCATTCAGCCAATCACTGACTGAGACAGGAAAGCACCATGGCCAGTGACTGGCTGAGCAGGCTGTCAATCTTGTATCGAGAGTGACAGCCAGCCTAGCCCGTCACTGGCTGCAGCGCTGTCCCATCTCAGTCAGCTGAAAGGGCTGGAGACAGCTGGAGTCAACAAAGACCTGGAGGAGGACATCAGGAGAGTGGAAAGAAAACCATTTTATTTGTTTTTTAGATGTACGGCTGCAATTTTTCTGATCTTGTTCTAAACTTTGCAAAAAAGTCCGTTTTGGAAATAAATCAAACTCTTTGCAAAGTTGGGACGAACCTCTGTTTGAGAGGTTTTGTTCGCTCATCTCTAGTTCTGAGCCAAGATACTCTTTATATTATTACAAAATACTGAAGTCGATATTTGGATTCTGCAATTTTTCCTGGAGTTTTTGATTGCACAAATATCCCTGAGAGACGTTTCTTGAAATATTTATTGACTCCTGACAAATGCTCTGCGGCTGACGGGCCTGCAGGTACTCCTCTGTGATGGACACATGACGTACGGGCGCCCCGCTCCTTTCACAATGCTTCGGCATTTACAGTATGTCCAAATGAATTCAAGTGTTTACATTCCCTGTATGGATCTGACAGCAGAGCAAATGCAAAAAGAAAAATATGAATAATTCATAAAAATACAAAGTGAGCAGCTGGCGCACAGTAAATACAAAAATATACTCATCTGTAAATGTAAGTAGACGTCTTCTACCGTTATTTTCATGTTGACAGATGTGGGTTTGTATACATTATACATGTGCGCGAGAGATGAGCAAATCTCATTTTGAAAGCTGATTTCTGATTTATTTTTTTTCTCCTTACAAAGCGATAGAATAAAATACATGATCGGCACATCTCCAGGGCTAAAAAACAACAATTATGAGCTATGCTGTAGACATTTAAGGTATATTGTCTAATAGAAACAGGGTACATTTGCAAAAGTCATAAAAAAGGGCTATGCTTGTCAGTATACACTATGTACAGATTTTGTGTCCATCCTCAGCTTTCCCTTAGACAAGTTAAGAAAATTTATTTTTTATGACAATATTCTAACATAGTTAAACAGTTAACTATTTAACATAGTTAAATAGTTGATAAGGTTAAAAAAACAAGGAGGGGATGAATCAGAGGAAGTGGGATGGATCAGTGTCTTATCCCATAGACTTACACAGGGCTACATTATACACCTTCAATATTTCAAACAATTGTTTGGCTGTCGAAAGTATAAAGTGTATGGGATCTCACATCAGCCATCACAGAATATATTCAGTTTAGGGATAATGGACAGTTTGCCATCTAAGAAGTGCTTAACGGTGTTCTCGGTCTACTGGTGACACCTTTCGCGGTATTACAGTACAGATCACTCTTCAGGACCCATCACAAACAAAACAGTAAATCTCAGTTTTGTTTTAGACCCAACTTCTTGCAAAATTTTGAACAAATTTGTAAAGATGGCGGCCATACAATTTAATACACATAAAAAAAAAGTGTCCTCCTCAAGATCTCCATTGTCCCCCCCCCCCCTGCGCCAATCGTACACACCTGAGACAAGAGTGACAGCACGCTTAGCCAGTCATTGGCCATGTCGCTGTACCATGTCCGTCAGTGATTGGCTGAGTGAGCTGGAGTTGGCTGTGGGGGACATGGGGAAGCGTGGACAGGTAAGAGCCAAAGAACAAACGTTGTGAACTGCACTAAAACATCTGTATTCCTGCAATTGTTAAGCTGTTTTTGTGCGTTAAGCTGTTTTGTTTAAGGTTTGGTTCGGACAAACTCGAACTTTACTCCAAAGTTTGTCAAATCTGCTGAACTGAACTTTTGAAAAGTTCACCCATCTCTAATATTGAGCACATCACAGATGAATATATATATATATATATATATATATATATATATATATATATTTATTATATAAGAGAACTTAGTGAAATACTCCTTAAGGGTACGTTCACACTTACCACCGGATCCGCAGCGTATTTTCTGCTGCGGATCCGCTGCAGATTTCATTTAAATAACTGAACAGCACCATCAGATCTGCTGTGAATCCTGTAGGTGTGAACGCACCCTAAAGCGAAAGTACCATCAGGTATAGCAATTATTTTTTACATTACCCGGTTGGTGCCAGTGCGGGGATCCCGGTGATCCTGTCCTAAATTCAAAATGCTCCCCTGTTCTTGTGCTCTGCACTGTTCTCTTCTCGTGCACTAGCTGAGGTGGGCCACGTCACAGAGGGGATATCGTCACACTGGGGGGCTCCGGGCCCACCTCCAGTGCATAGAACCAGGCCGCTGCATGAGAAGAGAACAACGGGAGTTACACTGGGAGAGTCGCTGATGGAGAAGGATCTGGGTGTACTTGTAGATAATAGACTACAGAACAGCACACAATGTCAGTCAGCTGCTTCTAAGGCCAGCAGGATATTGTCATGTATTAAAACAGGCCTGGACTCACGGGACAGGGATATAATATTACCGCTTTATAAAGCTTTGGTGCAGCCTCATCTGGAGTATGCCGTCCAGTTTTGGAACCCGATTCATAAAAAGGACGTTCTAGAGCTGGAGAGGGTACAAAGACGGGCAACTAAACTAATAAGGGGAATGGAGCATCTTATGAGGAGAGATTAAAAGAATTACATTTGTTTAGTCTGGAGAAGAGATGTTTAAGGGGAGATACGATTAATTTATTTACATATATAAATGGCCCCTACAAGAAATATGGGGAAAAGATGTTCCAGGTAAAACCCCCTCAAAGGACAAGAGGGCACTGCCTCCGCCTGGAGAGACAAGGGGGCGCTGCCTCCGCCTGGAGAGACAAGGGGGCACTGCCTCCGCCCGGAGAGACAAGGGGGCGCTGCCTCCGCCTGGAGAGACAAGGGGGCGCTGCCTCCGCCTGGAGGGACAAGGGGGCGCTGCCTCCACCTGGAGAGACAAGGGGGCACTGCCTCCGCCCGGAGAGACAAGGGGGCACTGCCTCCGCCTGGAGAGACAAGAGGGCACTGCCTCCGCCCGGAGAGACAAGGGGGCACTGCCTCCGCCCGGAGAGACAAGGGGGCACTGCCTCCACCCGGAGAGACAAGAGGGCACTGCCTCCGCCTGGAGGGACAAGGGGGCGCTGCCTCCACCTGGAGAGACAAGGGGGCGCTGCCTCCGCCTGGAGAGACAAGGGGGCACTGCCTCCGCCCGGAGAGACAAGGGGGCACTGCCTCCGCCCGGAGAGACAAGGGGGCACTGCCTCCGCCCGGAGAGACAAGGGGGCACTGCCTCCGCCCGGAGAGACAAGGGGGCACTGCCTCCACCCGGAGAGACAAGGGGGCACTGCCTCCACCCGGAGAGACAAGGGGGCACTGCCTCCGCCTGGAGAGACAAGGGGGCACTGCCTCCACCCGGAGAGACAAGGGGACACTGCTTCCACCTGGAGAGACAAGGGGGCGCTGCTTCCACCTGGAGAGACAAGGGGGCACTGCCTCCACCCAGAGAGACAAGGGGACGCTGCCTCCACCCGGAGAGACAAGGGGGCACTGCCTCCACCCGGAGAGACAAGGGGGCACTGCCTCCGCCTGGAGAGACAAGGGGGCACTGCCTCCGCCTGGAGAGAAAAGGGGACGCTGCCTTCGCCTGGAGAGACAAGGGGGCGCTGCCTCCGCCTGGAGAGACAAGGGGGCGCTGCCTCCACCCGGAGAGACAAGGGGGCACTGCCTCCACCCGGAGAGACAAGGGGGCACTGCCTCCGCCTGGAGAGACAAGGGGGCACTGCCTCCACCCGGAGAGACAAGGGGGCACTGCCTCCGCCTGGAGAGACAAGGGGGCACTGCCTCCGCCTGGAGAGACAAGGGGGCACTGCCTCCGCCTGGAGAGACAAGGGGGCACTGCCTCCACCCGGAGAGACAAGGGGGCACTGCCTCCACCCGGAGAGACAAGGGGGCGCTGCCTCCACCCGGAGAGAAAAGGGGACGCTGCCTCCACCCGGAGAGACAAGGGGGCACTGCCTCCACCCGGAGAGACAAGGGGGCACTGCCTCCACCCGGAGAGACAAGGGGGCGCTGCCTCCGCCTGGAGAGACAAGGGGGCACTGCCTCCACCTGGAGAGACAAAGGGGACGCTGCCTCCGCCTGGAGAGACAAGAGGGCACTGCCTCCACCTGGAGAGACAAGGGGGCACTGCCTCCACCCGGAGAGACAAGGGGGCACTGCCTCCACCCGGAGAGACAAGAGGGCGCTGCCTCCGCCTGGAGAGACAAGGGGGCACTGCCTCCACCTGGAGAGACAAGAGGGCACTGCCTCCACCCGGAGAGACAAGAGGGCACTGCCTCCACCTGGAGAGACAAGGGGGCACTGCCTCCACCCGGAGAGACAAGGGGGCACTGCCTCCGCCTGGAGAAAAAAAGGTTCAATCTCCGCAGGTGACAAGCCTTCTTTACAATGAGAACTGTGAATCTGTGGAACAGTCACCACAGGATCTGGTCACAGCAAAAACAGTAGAGGGCTTCAAAACAGGAGAGACAAGTTCTTAGAGCAAAATAATATAAATGCATATGTATAGAACCTATCACCCCTCCCCCTTCCCTGTATGTATAGAACCTATCACCCCTCCCCCTTCCCTGTATGTATAGAGCCTATCACCCCTCCCCCTTCCCTGTATGTATAGAACCTATCACCCCTCCCCCTTCCCTGTATGTATAGAACCTATCACCCCTCCCCCTTCCCTGTATCCATCCCCTCCTTGGCTGAACTTGATGGACATGTGTCTTTTTTCAACCGTATTAACTATGTAACTATTTTGGAAAATGGACCAGGCCACCCATTCACTTTAAAATAAGTCTATTTTGTGGATGGATACAAGGAATAATATATAATTGTTGGGAATCTAGGATCGCTTGTATTTAATGTTAATAAACCCTGGACAGACACAAAAAGAAGCAAAGACTCATTATACTGTAAATCTATATCCAAAAAGATCAGGTCTCTTTCCACAAACGATTGGTCACCACCAGGATCTCCTCCGACTCCCATGATTGACTGTACTATACAATAATTCTAAAATTTCTATTTTTGCCGAAATTCCCACCCACCCTGATTTAACTGGGCATCTCGGACCCAGAGAAGCGTTTACTCATCTCTCTCGCCGGCCGCTGACCGTATCATTACCGGCAGCCAAATGATTGTTATTATTGTGGAGACTGGTGGAGAGCGGAGATTTGGCAGACGGGAAGTTTACTGGGAAGATGCTGATGTTGACCGTCTTTTGTTCCTTATCTCTGTTCCCTCTCCGAGACTGTAATTCAAAAGAAGAAAAGCAATAAGAAATCAAATAGAACAAACAGATTGCTTTTTGCGATGAGCGGTCTTGGCCGTGGGTGGTCCCGCACAAGTCTCCCAGTGGTTTTTTTCTTAAATGAAAATGGTTTACTGATTTTCTTTGATATGTGAAAAATAATTCCTGTAAGTAAAATGGAAAATCTCAGCTATAAAACAGGATGTCCTGCTGGTGGCCGGACGGCTGGCGTTATACGCCACCATTCTTGTTCATTTCAAGAGGAAAAAAAAAACATTTTCATTGCAGGATTATGGAAAACCGGTTGTCAATGAATCTAATCTTCTAGGAAGTGCTTAGAATTAAGGACAGATTGTACCGAGATGGATCACACAGGTGCTGGGGGCTTTTATGTATCCTCAAAGGGGTTGTTCAGAGAAAGTTTGAAGGTGGGGGCTCTTGACCAGTTTTATCCTCATCCTGTGCAATCTCCATGGCGCCCAATCCTCACTGATCTGAATTTCCCATCTTGTTCTCGCTCAGCGAGTGGCTGTCTACCCATTCACTGGCTGAGCTGGACCTCCGGACAGTTATTGGCTCACCAGGTATTTCCTGAGGACCTGACATATCCTGAATTACCTTTCATTTTATAGACAGCTGTGTAATACTTTATTGACCCTGTGGTGGCGCTGCAGAACAACTAAACATTACTTTATGGATCCACCTGCAGAATACCGCTGTTCACTGTAAAGGCAGCACAGTAATCATTTAAGGCAATGTTCACACACCATTTTTCAAAGTGAAAAAAAAAAATAATCTTTTTTTTTTGTAAAATAATGACGGCCAATAATGACGGCTTTCATGATAAAATATTGGCTGTTATTTTAAAAACAAGGGTCATTGCACATTGCAGAAACATAAGCTAAAGCTGGTTGAACCTTTTTGCAATATCCCATCCATAAGACTATATGCCATACAATATACAGTGCTGTTGAAAAGTATGTGCCCCCTATGGACTTTACACGCTTATTTGCACAATGGAAGGCTTTGGTATAAAATA
Source organism: Dendropsophus ebraccatus (assembly GCF_027789765.1). Taxonomy (NCBI): domain Eukaryota; kingdom Metazoa; phylum Chordata; class Amphibia; order Anura; family Hylidae; genus Dendropsophus; species Dendropsophus ebraccatus. The sequence goes on along the minus strand of NC_091465.1, from coordinate 4,265,708 downwards.
ACATATAATACCGAGGGAAGAATCTCCCTGTGTAATTCTGGTAATTGGCTTCGAGAATTGCTGATGAAGGTGCACATAGTTGTAAATCACATTAGGCTGTGTTCACACTACTATCCGAGGTGCCATCTGAAGTTCTGTAAGATATGATGAGTAGAATAGTGCAGAATCCAGCAATGTTCTTCATGTCTAAAGACAGACGCCATGATAGGACCCAACGGACACCATAGTTAGTCAACTAGATTGGTAGGGCGCCTCTGGCTTCTGTGGCTTGATGCGTCTGGCACAGCTGTCATGGCTTTGACCATAATGGAAACCATTAGAGATGAGCGACTTGTCAGTCTAAACAAAGCAAAGGGCTTATTAGTCCGCCCCCTGACGCTCCTCCCCAGATGCTGGGAAAAGCTAGATCCATCCAAACTTCTTCCAGATTCCCAGGACTGGATCCAGCTTTTCCAGACACCCGGGTGGAGCGGCAGGGAGCAGAACAGAGTTGAAAGGCAGCCGGCTGACAAGCTGCTTACTGATCATAGGATTTGTTCATTTAGACGGGCGTTTTGCTCATCTCTAGAAATCATGATGGTGGTCTGAACTGAGCCTCAATCATCTGGCCTCCTTTTTCCATGTCTTTCTCGCACTTTTTTTTTTTGTAAGGAATAATTTGTTACAAATGTGACTTTCACCTAAGTGTGCCCATGCCTCCAGCTGCCCTTTAATTTGATTGTACTAATCTTATGAATAAAACCTTAACTTTTTTTTTTTTCATTTTTAAAATTTAGAATCAGATCAAGGCTCAAAATGTCTCACAAATGAAACCTTAAGCTCCAATCCATTTAGTCACGATCATGCCATTGATCCGAGCGGCCAATAGTCACAGCCTATACGATGGGACGTCCTGTTGTCTAGTTGGCTATAAATACTATAGGTGGCTGGCATCCACATGCTAAATAACCAAGTTTAAGTTTTCGGGGAAGAACTGTAAATATTTCCAATTTCTCTCTCCGTGCAGAGTCAGCTGTCCAAGGATTATTACTGACTGTATTATGTAGCCCAATGGTAATCCTCCGCGATCTCTGCCCTGAGCAGAAATTGGTGTCGTGATCTCCACTTTGCCTTATGAATAGTTACAAGGCTTAGAGGAAAATTTGGAAGTGACTGGAGATTTGCTTCACAGTTTACCCACATGTCCCCTCCGTTTTTTCTTCGCAATCTGCCCGTTCTTTTGGGAGTATTAACATTTGACTCTCACGTCTTTCCCATCTGTCTCCTGCCTTATGTCTGTAATCGCCACCCATGATTCAGTCTATGACTCAGTGAAGCTCGAGAAAGATTCCACACTCAACCAGATAAGAGGCGCCGAGGTCATTACGTAACAACTGGAAAGCTTCCACACCGCTTTACTGCCAGGAAAAAGATTTATCGTCCAGACCACATTAAGAACCGCCAGGGATCGAACGCCTCCAGGTGTTTGTCTCCTTATTCCGACAGGTTGGCAGATACATGAAATTATAAGAATTAGATTTTAAATTTGTTTTTTTAAACATAGAAACACAGCAGAACCATAAAGGGTTAAATCCCATCAGTGAGTTCAGGGAATTGTGTTTAAATGCATTAACTCAATGCCAAGACAATTGTTTGCAACATTGTGAGTCCCTTCTGTTTGACTCTTAGGCTTCATGCACATGTCGCATCTCCGTACAGCTCCATACAGGCTCCAATCTGTGCCAAGTTCCATTAGACGTCTTCTCCTCTGGGGGAGATAAGCTTAGTAACATGGTAATGCACCGAGGCACTATAGAGCGGCTCATGGAGCGTCTGCAACTCCACCTTATGCTGCTGCAAGGACTCGGTACAGGGTCCAAGCTCATGTTCTATCAAGTGCATGAGGCCTTAAAGGGGATGACCAGCTATGTCCTATCTTGAATCAGTAAACAGGGGTTCACAGTTCGGGATCATCAGATCAGCAATTCCAAAGAGTGTCTCTCACTTTGGAAGACCTTTCCTGTCCTCTATTACCCCGACAACCCACTGCTATTGATTAGGCTTTGTGTAATGCTCATTTTGTCCTGTGGTGGCGCTGCAGGAAGCATGAAGAGGAGTTTTCTCAGTTAAGGCTCTGTAAGGTAACATGTATATAGAAGCAAAGGTTGTAGTATAACATTAGCCAAAGAAGACAATTTTGGAAAATGCAGCAGAAACACGGCCAAATGCAGTAAAAATGTGTGAAAGGTGCGAACAGACGTCAACTCTTCATAAAACGCCTCAAAGCCAGAGGATTCATGGGAGACTGAGGAAATCATTTCTGTGAAGGAATAGAAATCAGTATGGCTGAAGAACGAAGTCCGTCACATCAGCTAAAACAGGAAAGCAGAAGTCATACCCAAGAGCCTCTACGTTACTGTCTAGTAATAGCCTAAAAAATCAATAATAGTTTCAGTATAGTCTGAAGCCATTGGGACACATGGTCGGGCATGAGCGCTGAGTACACAAAGCGGAAGGCTAGATTTGTCTCAGTAACGATACATTGTAATGAATTAACGCTCTGGAAGCCAGTGACATTAGGCGTCGCGTCTTTGACAGAAAACATAACAGAATATTTTTTGCTGCTTTCTGTCCAAATACGTAAGAAATAGAAAAAGTGCCAAAACAACAATACAGTAACATCTGTTTTACACAGCAAAACTGTCAGGCATTGTAGGGGCTGTCAGCGCCGAGACTGGAAGGCATGAAAGGAAGGGAAGCATTAATTAAACCTGAAGACGCCGCTTTCTCACCGCTCCCACCGCTACGCCAACACCAAGCATGGCTTCCGAAAGCTACGGGAAAAACGCTGGAAAAGTGGCCCAGTGGGCCGTGACTGGACTATTACTTGACACTTTATCGTTGCCGCAGTGGGAACCTTAAGTGAGTTCTCTCTTTGGGAGGTTTTGGCAGATAACATATCACTTCTTTAATGTAGCCTTCAAAAGGCAATCTCCAAGAGCAGGAAACAATTGCTTTTCTATCAATGGGGAATGAACCGTTATGGAGGATGAAAGGGAAAACAAGCGATGAAATAAACCCACATGTCGGAGCTCCGATGACTGGAAATAAAAAGAAAAGGCAACGAGAACTGACAGCGGTGAAATGATCGACAATGGAGAGGAATGGAGGACAGGTCAGGAGTGGTCCCAGATTTTACCATAATTTACACGTCTATCTGTTGTGTCAGCCCCCGTCTACACCTATCGGAGACCTTCTGACCCTGCTGAGGATTTATAAGCCCCTCAGATCTCATCCTCTGCAATACTAATGGCTGCAAATGAGAGCGACGCGAGAGGTCAGCAAACTTTTCAAAAATTCCAGGGCATCAAACATCAGCAAAAATTTTGGTTCGGGCTAGAGATGGCCAAAATTTGAATTCTACTGCCTGGAGAAGGTGGATTCAGCCTGAGGACTACTTGGAAAACATGGATACAGCCATAGGCCATAGGGTGTACCCATGGGATCATGTTATCATGTCACTCAATTTTTCAAGTCAAATTTTTTTTCCCCATTTTGGGAAGTTGCAACAAGATAAAAGTGACACAACCCGGGGGCCCCCCTATACCCGGCCTTCTCACAGCATTTAGTGTATCGGAAATATGGACCGGCACATCTAATATGCAATGAAAAAGACTGTACGCACAAACTCTCTATGTACAACAATTAGTGCACCACTAAACACGGCACATAGCTTTAGGACTGACAGAACAGATGCGGGACACTGCAATGGCTGCTGTATCTACAATCATTGTGTGTGCTCCTATGTGCACTGATCACCGTCCTCACACCTGTATCTGCTTTATCTGTACTGATCACCGCCCTCACACCTGTATCTATACGATGGCTGCTGTATGTGTACTGATCGCTGCCCTCACACCTGTATCTATACAATGGCTGCTGTATCTGTACTGATCGCTGCCCTCACACCTGTATCTATACAATGGCTGCTGTATCTGTACTGATCACTGCCCTCGCACCTGTATCTATACAATGGCTGCTGTATCTCTACTGATCACCGCCCTCTCACCTGTATCTATACAATGGCTGCTGTATCTACAATCATTGTGTGTGCTCCTATGTGCACTGATCACCATCCTCACACCTGTATCTATACAATGGCTGCTGTATCTGTACTGATCACCGTCCTCACACCTGTATCTGCTGTATCTGTACTGATCGCTGCCCTCACACCTGTATCTATACAATGGCTGCTGTATCTGTACTGATCACCGTCCTCACACCTGTATCTATACAATGGCTGCTGTATCTGTACTGATCACCGCCCTCACACCTGTATCTGCTGTATCTGTACTGATCACGGCCCTCACACCTGTATCTATACGATGGCTGCTGTATCTGTACTGATCACTGTCCTCACACCTGTATCTATACAATGGCTGCTGTATCTGTACTGATCACCGTCCTCACACCTGTATCTGTACTGATCACTGTCCTCCCACCTGTATCTATACAATGGCTGCTGTATCTGTACTGATCACCGTCCTCACACCTGTATCTATACAATGGCTGCTGTATCTGTACTGATCACGGCCCTCACACCTGTATCTATACGATGGCTGCTGTATCTGTACTGATCACGGCCCTCACACCTGTATCTATACAATGGCTGCTGTATCTACAATCATTGTGTGTGCTCCTATGTGCACTGATCACCGTCCTCACACCTGTATCTATACAATGGCTGCTGTATCTGTACTGATCACCGTCCTCACACCTGTATCTATACAATGGCTGCTGTATCTGTACTGATCACTGTCCTCACACCTGTATCTATACAATGGCTGCTGTATCTGTACTGATCACCGCCCTCACACCTGTATCTGTACTGATCACTGTCCTCACACCTGTATCTATACAATGGCTGCTGTATCTGTACTGATCACTGTCCTCACACCTGTATCTGTACTGATCACCGTCCTCACACCTGTATCTATACGATGGCTGCTGTATCTGTACTGATCACCGTCCTCACACCTGTATCTGTACTGATCACTGTCCTCACACCTGTATCTGTACTGATCACCGTCCTCACACCTGTATCTATACGATGGCTGCTGTATCTGTACTGATCACCGTCCTCACACCTGTATCTGTACTGATCACTGTCCTCACACCTGTATCTATACAATGGCTGCTGTATCTGTACTGATCACTGTCCTCACACCTGTATCTATACAATGGCTGCTGTATCTGTACTGATCACTGTCCTCACACCTGTATCTATACAATGGCTGCTGTATCTGTACTGATCACCGCCCTCACACCTGTATCTATACAATGGCTGCTGTATCTGTACTGATCACCGCCCTCACACCTGTATCTATACAATGGCTGCTGTATCTGTACTGATCACCGCCCTCACACCTGTATCTATACAATGGCTGCTGTATCTGTGTGGCTTGTTCTTTAACACGTAAAATAATCAAATTCATTGGTATAAAATGATAGAACAACAATAAATTTTGTATTAAAAAGTCTTTTATATGGGAATTACACAATGTTCTTTTAAAACTATGGCTAAAAATTGTAACTGCAGACTTTTGGCCAAACCAATGGAGCTATACAAGTCCCCAAAGTCTTGCTTAGCCGATCCCCACTGTTCTAGAGAAGTTTCTGTGCCTGTGCCAGGCTTGGGCTGGATCCCGCTCATCATGACAACTGAGCGACGCTGGCACGAGGCACTGGCGTGCAGTGTTTGGCAGCTGGACTGTTTTCCATCTTGGCTGCCAAGTGGCAAATGTCCACGTTGCTCAGTTGGCCTCATTGGCAGCATTGGTATGGCTCTATAGGTACGGCCATACGCAGAATGTTCAGTGTTAGAGTTTTAGACTGAAATAGTCCAGTAGAGAAATGTGCCCAGTGCACCTTGTAACGCCTGGAGTAGTGGATCCACTGGACCGGCACCAGCGATGGCACAAACCTCACCAGGGAGCGGAGTCTAAGGGGCCGCTGGTTTTCACCAGAGCCCGCCGCAAGGCGGGATGGACTTGCTGCGGCAGGCGACCCCCAGGTCGCTACCCCTGGCTTGGTTGCTGGTGTCGGCAGGCGAGGCGTGGCAGGAGACGGCACAGGCAATGGTCTGCAGGTGAGAGCGCACGTGACAGGCTGGACACGGGAACAGGTGGAGTGACAGGGAAACAGGAACCAGGAACAGGGGCTTGGGACCAGGTAACGGACAGGACTCAGGAACAGGGACTTGGGACCAGGTAACGGACAGGACTCAGGAACAGGGACTTGGGACCAGGTAACGGACAGGACACAGGAACAACAGGGAGCTGGGCCAAACGCTATAGGAAGCATGTAGAGGCTCCAACACAGGGGACAGGGCATGCTGGGATTTATAGGGGAGTGATTAGGTGCAACTACCAATTAGGAGCGCACTGCCCCTTTAAATCTGAGACAGCCGGCGCGCGCGCGCCCTAGGAGGCGGGGACGCGCGCGCCGGCCGGCACAGCGGGAGACAGGAGCGTGGAGAGGTGAGGCGCCCCCCGGGGCCGAGGTGATAGCAGCGCCGGGTCCCCGACTATGGACACCGGCTGCTGCATGGGGCAGGAAGCGGTCGCGGCGGCGGCCCGGAACGCGGGACGCCGCCGCGGCCGTGACAGTACCCCCCCCCTTTGGCCTCCCCCTCTTTCTTGCCTGCAGATGGCACAGGAAGCCACAAAGTCTTTGACATCTTGAAACAGACTAGGCCACCAGTAGTGGCGAGAGATCCGTTGGCCGGTCTTACGGACTCCAGGGTGCCCGGCCTCCAACGAGGAATGACCCCACTTCAAAATACCTCTTCGAAGCGCAGGGTGAACATGAGTCTTTCCGGGGGGTACTCTCTGAAGCGAGGAGGTGACGACTGGTGCTAGGCGATCAGGCGGTAAAACATGGCAAGGGACTGTGGGTCTGTGGACGAGGACCTTCTGTAAGTTCTCCCGGTGGTGAGAGGACACGACCTTAGTCTTGGGTACGGAGAGAGGGTACACCTCGGCAGAGAAGGCATCCGCCGAGTCTTGGTCTTCTGCCGGTAGGTCGGGTAGAGGCTTGGCTGGGACAGGAAACGACATAGTACACTTGGTCTGAGGTGACCTGAGACACTGGTTGGAACAGTCCTGACCCCAACTGAGAATCTCCCCGGTTCTCCAGTCCAGTTGAGGGGCATGTTCTTGCAGCCACGGGAGTCCCAGGAGGACCGCGGGGGAAGAATGGGGCAGGACGTAGAAGGATATCTCTTCTTGATGTAAAGGACCCACCTGGAGGACTAAAGGTGCGGTCTGGTAGTACACACGGTCGGTAAGAATTTCGCCTGTGACCGAGGAGATAGACAGGGGCCTGGCTAGTCGGGTCACGGGTAGCCGCCATCTTTGGACCAATGTTGCCGCAATAAAACTGCCTGCTGACCCAGAATCGAGGAAGGCAGTAGTCTGATGATTTCGTCCTGAGAGAGTCCGGATGGAAACTGGCATAGACAGACTTGGAATGGTGGCATTCACACCTAGGGACACCTGTCCCACCGGACCTAGGTGCGAGCATTTTCCGGATGTTTGGGGACGTAGGGGACATCCCAGCCGGAAGTGATCGGAACCACCGCAATAGAGACAGAGATTCTGCTCCAGGCGCCGGATTCTTTCATCAGGCGTCAGGTGAGCCCGTTCCACCTGCATAGGAATCTCAGGAGAGGGTTGGGACATCGAAAGGTCAGGATTCTGGAAAACCGGCGCCAGCTGGGGATGGCGACGGGAACGGGTTAGTAAATGTTCATGCCGAACCTCCTCCTCCCTCTCCGAAAAACGAGTATCAACTCGGGTGGCCAGTAGAATGAGTTCGTTCAGGGAGGTAGGCAGGTCTCGGGCAGCGAGCACGTCTCTCACACGACTAGACAGGCCCTTCTTGAAGGTGGCCAATAGGGCGGCCTCGTTCCAGTCCAATTCGGCTGCCAGGGTGCGGAACTGGATGGCGTAGTCACCAACAGAGGAGCTGCCTTGAGAGAGGTTGAGGAGAGCAGTCTCGGCTGAAGAAGCACGGGCAGGTTCCTCAAAGACGGAGCGAAACTCGAATAGGAAGGCCCGGAGATTGGCAGCAACTGGATCATCACGGTCCCACAGTGGCGTGGCCCAGGCCAGGGCTCTACCTTCTAATAGGCTGATGATGAAAGCCACTTTAGAGCGCTCGGTGGAAAACTGACTACTCAAAAGTTCAATGTGCATGGTGCACTGAGTCAAGAATCCTCTGCACAACTTAGAGTCCCCAGAGTACTTGCTTGGGAGGGCCAGTCGGAGTGAAGAAGAAGCGTCAGGAGGTGGTGTGCGCTGGGCAGTAGTCTGCTGCTGTAAGGCGGCAGTGAGTTGCTGGATCTGCTGTGACTGCTTCTGGATTTGTTGCGCCTGCTGAGTGACCACTCTGGCGACATCACGGAGATCAGGCACCTCGCCGGGATCCATGGTTGGAGCCTACTGTAACGCCTGGAGTAGTGGATCCACTGGACCGGCACCAGCGATGGCACAAACCTCACCAGGGAGCGGAGTCTAAGGGGCCGCTGGTTTTCACCAGAGCCCGCCGCAAGGCGGGATAGACTTGCTGCGGCAGGCGACCCCCAGGTCGCTACCCCTGGCTTGGTTGCTGGTGTCGGCAGGCGAGGCGTGGCAGGAGACGGCACAGGCAATGGTCTGCAGGTGAGAGCGCACGTGACAGGCTGGACACGGGAACAGGTGGAGTGACAGGGAAACAGGAACCAGGAACAGGGGCTTGGGACCAGGTAACGGACAGGACTCAGGAACAGGGACTTGGGACCAGGTAACGGACAGGACTCAGGAACAGGGACTTGGGACCAGGTAACGGACAGGACACAGGAACAACAGGGAGCTGGGCCAAACGCTATAGGAAGCATGTAGAGGCTCCAACACAGGGGACAGGGCATGCTGGGATTTATAGGGGAGTGATTAGGTGCAACTACCAATTAGGAGCGCACTGCCCCTTTAAATCTGAGACAGCCGGCGCGCGCGCGCCCTAGGAGGCGGGGACGCGCGCGCCGGCCGGCACAGCGGGAGACAGGAGCGTGGAGAGGTGAGGCGCCCCCCGGGGCCGAGGTGATAGCAGCGCCGGGTCCCCGACTATGGACACCGGCTGCTGCATGGGGCAGGAAGCGGTCGCGGCGGCGGCCCGGAACGCGGGACGCCGCCGCGGCCGTGACACACCTACACCTGCCAAATGAGGAGTTCTGGAACTTCGGAGACAACATCATTGATGCCTCAGCTACCACAGAACCATCGAAAGAGACATGAAGCCACCCAACAAAGAAGAATAACTACAAATGAGTCACACAATAGGTGAAAGAGACCGACCAGAGGAAATATGAAACGATTCAGGATACACAGATATCTGCTGTACTTCTCACCTTCACTTGCACAGTTTACAGTCAATCTTTGCTTTCGACAGCCCCTTGAAGTTACCAAAAATGACAAAATCCCAGACTAGAAGACTTTGTAGGCCGGTATAATTAGGGAAATGATCCTATGAAATTCCTTAGTAATTCCTTCCGAAGCCATTTCCAACTCCATCAAAGTGGTGACAAAGTCACTGACCATGGTCCACGCCATTGAACAGATCATTGACCAGAATAAGCTGGTAGAGTAAAGGTGTTGTCCATTTTGGAAATTCCCAGCTTGCCAGCAATGTTCCTCAACAGTAAGGAGGTCAGAAAATATCAGTTGGAAGTGTTCAGCTCCCCTGCAGCTCAACCAGAGAAGAAGCTAAGGATCTGGAGGCACGAGAAGTATGAAGAGAAGATAATATCACCACTAGTGTTGAGTGAGCACTTAAAGGAGAAGTCCGAGGTCGGCTGGGGAGAGGTGACATCACCATTTTTATCCAGGATGTGACATCACCATGTTATCCAGGAAGTGACATCACCATGTTATCCAGGGAGTGACATCACCATGTTATTCAGGAAGTGACATCACCATGTTATCCAGGAAGTGACATCATCATGTTATCCAGGAAGTGACATCACCATGTTATCCAGGAAGTGACATCATCATGTTATCCAGGAAGTGAAGCCTTGATGCAGTAGTAAGTGCGGGGAAAAAAAGCTATTTATGTGCATTTCCCGTAATAAGTGTATATTGGTGATTTGTATAACTTTTGGGGGGCAATACAATACTTTCATAAAAAATTTTGCCGGACTTCTCCTTTAAACTAGGTTGCCCCTGCTTGGCACATTAGAGCTCCGGCGGTATGCCGTCAATAGCTGGCATACCGCCAAACTTCAGATGTGTCTTGCAGAAACCTTTTACATTTTGTCATTCTATTTTTTGTATGTTTCAAAGGATGAAATATACAAAAATAGAACAAAAAATGTAACAGGTGTATTAATACCTATTCAGTTGAGTATAGTGTCATCGGTTATTGGATGTGTATGGCCACTTACCCAAGCATCCCGAAGCCTGAGCACTATGCCAGACCAGACACTCTCGCTCCACACTAATCACCGCACTTACAAAACAATTGTCATGGTTAATCCAGGACCAGTCATTTTTTAAACAAAAACTAATAAAGGTCAAGTTTTCGTTTCAGTGATAGTCTTCTTGCTGGGTGAACTCTATTTGTGAATACAAAAATAAAGAAAAAGAAAGAAAGAAAACGGATGATTCCTGAAGCCCAAAATACCAATGATGAAGTGGAATAGAATGCAGAGTAGTATCCGGATGATTCCAGCTCCCGGTTGTGCTGGGACCGGCGGTGGATCCCTCTAATGACCTTCCCGCTCACTACTTCTCCCCGTCACTCAGATTGATAAACAGCATTTTCTCGTCTCGAGTAGATGAATATATAAAGTGTCTCTCACGTCAGGTTTAATAATAACTTAATTGCCTGGAAACGTTTTGTGTGAAAAGCCGGAACCTTCCGTTTGCCGCAGAAGGGCCCGGAATGCCGAGTCAGGTCTCAGCTCGAATAATGCGCCATTCTTGACATAATGACTTTCTTCCCAGTCATGGCTCTCCTGCGCATTGTACCTGATATTACAGCGCGCTCTCCACCGCCACGTCTCGTCTTCTTTTGATTCGAACCATTTAAATCTCTTCACTACATGAAAGAGAAGAGTAAATATTTAATTATTCTCGGATTCTGGATAAACCTTAACAAGATGTAAAATATTTAATCTGAAAGATTTTACATCAGAAACTTCATATAATACGAGATTCTCCAGGCGGCCGTGAATTCTGATTAGAGTTACGTCCCGGCTTTGTGTGCTTTACAGAACGTGAATGGCAAATTCTATTGCAAAGTACATAAAAACTGATTGAACGATGGACAACAATAGCGAAGTCAAGTTGGAAATGACGAAAAATGATCAAGATCAAGCTGTTCTTCATATTGAGACAGAATGAGACAGGGAGACGGCAATTATTCTGATATAGAGAAGAAGATGCAGCCAGAATGGGAATTAGAGGCAGAAGAAGAGCAATGACGGAAGAAACGGGATCAGTAAAAAATTTCTCTTCTGGTAAAGAATGGGAAATATGTTCCATCGTTGAACAATGGGCGTGGATATAATCATCATTTTGGGGTCATCAAGGCATGAGGGTGTTTGGTGTAGAGATTATCAACCTTTTCAAAAGTTCGGTTTGGCAGGTTCATTGAACTTTGAAGGAAAGTTGAGGTTCTTAAGCAGTTGCATACAGTTAGTTTTCTGCTTTGGATAGATGTTATCGCCGTGTATACCGATTGCTTTCTAGCCCACCAGCTTCTTTTGTGTTTAGTAACTTATAACAATCCTGTATGTTACTGTCCAATTTTGCTGTTGGGAATGAAAATGTGCTGTCATAAGTAATTATACACAAAAGAAGCTGGTGGAGTAGAAAGCAATGGGCAATGTTGCCTTCTACCTGCCAGCTTGTTTTGTGTATATTTACTTTTGACAGCATGTTTTGTTCCAGTGTTGCTGTTTTTTTTTGTTTTCAACAGCAACAATGGAACTAAAACATGCTGTTAGAAGTAAATATACACAAATTTGTAGTTTGTGTACACATACACAAGTTTGTAGTTCTGTTTGCTCATCTCTAGTTCAGTGATAACAATTCTTACCAATGAAACAAGCCAAATCCTCGCTAATGGGAAAAGAAAATTTAGGTTCTGACCAATAGAACAAGACAAGTCAAGTAAAAGTAAATAGAGCAAGACAAGTAAAGTTCTCAACAACTGAACTAGACTAGTTGGGTTCTGACCAATGAAATTGTTTTTACTAAGAAATTAGGAGAAATTTCCATGAGGGAGGGGAAGGGATAATAAACAATCTTAACTTACCTCTCCCTGTGCCTCCAAAGTCCTGCTCACCACTCCGGGACCCCTGCTGAGCTCCAGGATCCCAGGCTCCAGTGACATCACGACTTGACTGATGGATTGCCCCATCAACCAATCAGTGACTGGTACAGGACTCTGCTGCAGTCACTGATTGGCTGAGCGGGCAATCCATCAGCCAGGTCCCCCAAGGGGTGACAACATCGCAACTTGGGGTAAATTGTCACGGCCGCGGCGGCTTCCCGCGTTCCGGGTCGCCGCCGCGACCGCCTCCTGTCCCATGCAGCCGCCGGGGTCCTTGTGTAGGGACCCGGCGCTGCTGCTAGTTCGGCCCCTGGGGCGCCTCACCTCTCCTCCGTTCCTGTCTCGGTCTGTGCCGGCCGGCGCGCGCGTCCCCGCCTCCTAGGGCGCGCGCGCGCCGGCTGTCTCAGATTTAAAGGGCCAGTCCGCCCTTAATTGGTTAGTTGCACCAATCACTCGCCTATAAATCCCAGCATGCCCTGTCCCTTGTGTTGGAGCCTCTACATGCTTCCCATAGCGTTTGGCCCAGCTCCCTGTTGTTCCTGACCTTAGTCCTTGTCCCTGGTTCCTGTCCTTAGTCCTTGTCCCTATCCTTGCCCGCTGCCTTCCCATTGTTCCTGAGTCCTGTCCGCCACCTGCGGTTACGCCTACAGACCTCTGTCAGCACCATCTCCTGCCTACTGCTCCTGCCACGCCTCGCCTGCCGTCACCAGCAACCAAGCCAGGGGTAGCGACCTGGGGGTCGTCTGCCGCAGCAAGTCCATCCCGCCTTGCGGCGGGCTCTGGTGAAAACCAGCGGCCCCTTAGACTCCGCTCCCTGGTGAGGTTAGTGCCATCGCTGGTGACGGTCCAGTGGATCCACTACTCCAGGCGTTACACCTGTCCATTACAAAAAAATCCCACCAAAAGTTAAATCCAACCACTGGGGGAGCCGGATGCAAGTCTTCCAGGTGTCTGAAAAAGTAAACATAAACAAAAAATAATGAGTAGACATACATCATAAAAACTTTAAAACCAGATAACACATGTATATCCTAAAAATACAGACGGGAGCTACTCACATACCTGGAAGTACCTTGTACTCGAGATTGAGACCTTTAGGGCTCAATGTATCGAGCACAAAGATCCACCTAAGTTCCAATTTCTTCAGCCTCAATTCCCGATTCCCACCCCTCACTAATGGTGGCACATGGTCGATGACTCTATATCGTAGTTGACTTACTGTATGGCCGGCCTCACTGAAATGTTTGGGAATAGGTAACTCTGTTTTCTGTGTTCTAATCGTGCTTTTATGTTGTTGTTTTCTGTATCTAACCTCCTGCGTGGTCTCACCAATATAGTACAGACCACATGGACATACGATCATATATACAACTGTCACGGCCGCGGCGGCGTCCCGTGCTCCGGGCCGCCGCCGCGACTCCTCTCTTCCCCATGCAGCAGCCGGTGTCCATAGGCAGGGACCCGGCGCTGCTGTTACTTCGGCCCCGGGGGGCGTCTCACCTCTCCACGCTCCTGTGCCGGCCGGCGCGTGCGTCCCCGCCTCCTAGGGCGGCTGTCTCAGATTTAAAGGGGCAGTGCGCTCCTAATTGGTCATGCACACAATCACTCCCTATAAATTCCAGCCCTGCCCCACTGCAGGTGTTGGAGCCTCTACATGCTTCCCATAGCGTTTGGCCCTGCTCCCTGTTGTTCCTGACCTTAGTCCTTGTCCCTTGTTCCTGTCTTCAGTCCTTGTCCTTAGTCCTTGCCCGCTGCCTTCCCATTGTTCCTGAGTCCTGTCCGCCACCTGCGAGCACATCTACTATCCTCTGCCTGCACGATCTTCTGCCTACTGCTCCTGCCACGCCTCGCCTTCCGTCACCAGCAACCAAGCCAGGGGTAGCGACCTGGGGGTCGTCTGCCGCAGCAAGTCCATCCCGCCTTGCGGCGGGCTCTGGTGAAAACCAGCGGCCCCTTAGACTCCGCTCCCTGGTGAGGTTAGTGCCATCGCTGGTGACGGTCCAGTGGATCCACTACTCCAGGCGTTACATAAATGAGTTCCCTCCAGGATCCAGAAACCTGTTCTTTGGAGCTCTGGATTTGATATTGCAGGGTCCATTGCAGTAGTAAATCATAGAAAACCTCTCCTGCTCTGGACAGTTCCTGACATGGACAGAGGTGGCAGCAGAGAGCACTGTGTTAGACTGGAGAGAAAACACCACTTCATGCAGAACTTACAGCAGCTGATAAGTACAGGACAACTGGAGATTTCTAATTCGAAGGAATTTACAAATCTATATAACTTTCTGACATCTGGTGATTCATTTATTTTTCCTCCGAAATCCCCCTTTAAGCCTATAGAGAAGCATATAAAAATTGGATCACTGTGGCAGTACCTTGTAGCCCACATTCAATTTATTGCAGAAAACAGGAAGGATTTTTTATAGTTCTAATTGGGATCTTGCATTTACATTACCATTTGCCGACATGCATATATATGTCGGCATCCTTTAAAAATGAGATATAAATTGAATACATACATGGACGTGTATACATATACATACATGGACGTGTATACAGATACATACATGGACGTGTATACATATACATACATGGACGTGTATACATATACATACATGGACGTGTATACAGATACATACATGGACGTGTATACATATACATACATGGACGTGTATACAGATACATACATGGACGTGTATACAGATACATACATGGACGTGTATACAGATACATACATGGACGTGTATACAGATACATACATGGACGTGTATACAGATACATACATGGACGTGTATACAGATACATACATGGACGTGTATACAGATACATACATGGACGTGTATACAGATACATACATGGACGTGTATACAGATACATACATGGACGTGTATACAGATACATACATGGACGTGTATACATACACATACACTACCGTTCAAAAGTTTGGGGTCCCCCAAACAATTTAGTGTTTTCCATGAAAAGTCCCACTTCTTCACCCCCGTACGTTGTGAAATGAATAGAAAATAGAGACAAGACATTGACAAGGTTAGAAATAAGGATTTGTATGTGAAATAACATTGTTCTTCCATCACACTTTGCTTCCGTCCCAGAATCCTCCTTTTGCAGCAATTCCAGCATTGCACACCTTTGGCATTCTAGCTATTAATCTGTTGGGGTAAGCTGGAGAAATTGCCCCCCACGCTTCTAGAAGCAGCTCCCACAAGTTGGATTGGTTGGATGGGCACTTCTGGTGTACCATACGGTCCAGCTGCTCCCACAATGGGGTGGTGATCTGGTGACTGCGCTGGCCACTCCATTACCTATGATAGAATACCAGCTGCCGCTTCTGCTGGAAATAGTTCTTGCACAATTTGGAGGTGTTTAGGGTCATTGTCCTGTTGTAGGATGAAATTGGCTCCAACCAAGCGCTGCCCACTGGGTATGGCATGGCGGTGCAGAGTGATGGCCTTCCTTATTCACAATCCCTTTTACCCTGTACAAATCTCCCACCTTACCAGCACCAACCCCAGACCATCACATGACCTCCACCATGTATAACAGATGGCGTCAGGCATTCTTCCAGCATCTTCTCATTTCTTTTGCGTCTCACAAACGTTCTTCTTTGTCATCCAAACACCTCAAACTTGGATTCATCCATCATCCACAACACTTTTTTCCAGTCTTCCTCTGTCCAATCTCTGTGTTCTTTTGCCCATCTTAATCTTTTTCTTTTATTGGCCAGTCTCAGATATGGCTTTTTCTTTGCCACTCTGCCCTGAAGCCCAAAATCCGGCAGCCGCCTCTTCACTGTAGATGGTGACACTGGTGTTTTGCGGGTACTATGTAATGAAGATGCCAGGTGGGGACCTGTGAGGCGTCTTTCTCAAACTAGAGACTCTAATGTGCTTATCTTCTTGCTTAGTTGTGCAACGCGGCCTCCCACTTCTTTTTCTACTCTGGTTAGAGCCTGCTTGTGCTGTCCTCTGATGGGAGTAGTACCCACCGTTGTAGGAAATCTTCAATTTCTTAGCAATTTCTGGCATGGAATAGCCTTCATTTCTAAGAACAAGAATAGACTGTCGAGTTTCAGATGAAAGTTCTCTTTTTCTGGCCATTTTGAGCGTTTAATTGACCCCACAAATGTGATGCTCCAGAAACACAATCTGCTCAAAGGAAGGTCAGTTTTGTAGCTTCTGTAACGAGCTAGACTGCTTTCAGATGTGTGAACATGATTGCACAAGGGTTTTCTAATCATCAATTAGCCTTCTGAGCCAATGAGCAAACACATTGTACCATTAGAAGACTGGAGTGATAGTTGCTGGAAATGGGCCTCTATACACCTATGTAGATATTGCACCAAAAACCAGACATTTGCAGCTAGAATAGTCACTTACCACATTAGTAATGTATAGAGGGGATTGGTTTAAAGTTAGGACTAGTTTAAAGTTATCTTCATTGAAAAGTATAGCGCTTTTCCTTCAAAAATAAGGACATTTCCATGTGACCCCAAACTTTTGAACGGTAGTGTATGTATATGTATACACGTCCATGTATGTATATGTATACACGTCTATGTATGTATATGTTTACACGTCCATGTATGTATATGTATACACGTCCATGTATGTATATGTATACACGTCCATGTATGTATATGTATACACGTCCATGTATGTATATGTATACACGTCCATGTATGTATATGTTTACACGTCCATGTATGTATATGTATACACGTCCATGTATGTATATGTATACACGTCCATGTATGTATATGTATACACGTCCATGTATGTATATGTATACACGTCCATGTATGTATATGTATACACGTCCATGTATGTATATGTATACACGTCCATGTATGTATATGTTTACACGTCCATGTATGTATTCAATTTATATCTCATTTTTAAAGGATACCGACACATATATGCACCAAACTTTTGAACGGTAGTGTACATGGACGGCAAGCGTCCCAGTGACATGTAGTCAGATAGCGATTATGTTTGGGTCATTTTCTGAGCTTATATCTGAGATTCAACATCGCAGCCAATCTGAGCCCATAGGAAAGGCCGTCCATGCAGGTAACATCCCATCCTGACTGTATACACACAATGTTTTTATGTCCTAACACACAGAACTGCAGGAACCAACAAGGAAAACATTTAAAAAAAGACAATCCCTTTAAACCTTGAAGGATGCTTTAACATCATTGATTTGCCAGCCACCTAAAAGCCTTGAACGTGACGGTGAGCGCCGCCTCCCCTACTGGAGAATTATTCAATTTAAGGTAATGTAATCTCTGTGCTCAGGCTCTCTAGAAGCTTCCTCTCTCTAATACAGACGCTTTATGATATACAGTACGCAGCAATTTCCACCCCATTTAGGAGGATAACGCTCGACAAGTGCCGTATATTAAGGTTTATAATAAAATGCACTTTAAGATCAGCGGGATTGTGCTTCCAAGGTCACCGCAAAGTTACACAGAAAGAGAGAGATGGCTGCGATAGTGAGCGCGGATATCTCCGAGGAAAGCCGCCAGAAGCCTGACCTTTACGGCATGACAAAGCTTAGAACCGTGAATTATTTAACCCAAGCCCAACAGAGATCGCTTCTCACTTGCAGGTGGCGGAGATTTCACAGCAGCCAAATGTGCGTCTTCTTCAGTCTGGTGGTATATGGAGGGATGACTCTGGTGGTATATGGAGGGGTGACTCTGGTGGTATATGGAGGGATGTACGTCTGGTGGTATATGGAGGGGTGTACGTCTGGTGGTATATAGAGGGATGACTCTGGTGGTATATGGAGGGATGTACGTCTGGTGGTATATGGAGGGATGTACGTCTGGTGGTATATGGAGGGATGACTCTGGTGGTATATGGAGGGATGTACGTCTGGTGGTATATGGAGGGATGACTCTGGTGGTATATGGAGGGATGTACGTCTGGTGGTATATGGAGGGATGACTCTGGTGGTATATGGAGGGGTGACTCTGGTGGTATATGGAGGGATGTACGTCTGGTGGTATATGGAGGGATGACTCTGGTGGTATATGGAGGGATGTACGTCTGGTGGTATATGGAGGGATGTACGTCTGGTGGTATATGGAGGGATGACTCTGGTGGTATATGAAGGGATGTACGTCTGGTGGTATATGGAGGGATGACTCTGGTGGTATATGGAGGGGTGTATGTCTGGTGGTATATGGAGGGATGTACGTCTGGTGGTATATGGAGGGGTGACTCTGGTGGTATATGGAGGGATGTACGTCTGGTGGTATATGAAGGGATGTACGTCTGGTGGTATATGGAGGGATGACTCTGGTGGTATATGAAGGGATGTACGTCTGGTGGTATATGGAGGGATGACTCTGGTGGTATATGAAGGGATGTACGTCTGGTGGTATATGGAGGGATGTATGTATGGTGGTATATGGAGGGATGTACGTCTGGTGGTATATGGAGGGATGTATGTCTGGTGGTATATGGAGGGATGACTCTGGTGGTATATGGAGGGGTGACTCTGGTGGTATATGGAGGGATGTACGTCTGGTGGTATATGGAGGGATGACTCTGGTGGTATATGGAGGGATGTATGTCTGGTGGTATATGGAGGGATGTACATCTGGTGGTATATGGAGGGAAGTACGTCTGCTTCGTATATAGAGGGAAGATGGACGCCCGATCATTCATCATCCTCACCTGGGAAACGTTAATTGTCTTATTATATTGGATGGAGAAGGAAATCCCAATATAAGTCTCTGGGAGATTTGTGCTGTCCATGGTGCTGAAGAGAGCGAGACTCTGCACCATCATTTACAGCAGAGGCCTCAGTATAACGTCCGTCCGTCCTTCAGCCTTCTAACAGGGGCTTATACCAGGCGTTTACTGGGGGCCCCGAATAACAATACTTCCATTACATATCCTCTTGGTCTGAATCTTTCCTCTCTGTGAGAGAAGACCTATAAAGCGACTAGTGGACACCAATCTACTTGCAGAGGGGGGCATCTATATATCTAAGAGGAAGGGCCCTGATTTACCTGGAAGGGGGGAAAATTTTGGGGGGAATTGTTTATCTGCAAAGAGCACTCATATGTCTGCAGGGGCACCTATCTACCTACTAGGGGACCTGTTTACCTACAAAGAGCATCCATATTTCTGCAGGGGCAGCTATCTACCTACAGGTACATCGAGACCTATTTACCTACAAAGAAACTTGTCTAGCTACTGTGGTCCCCTATTAACATATTGAGTACACCCATTTACTTGCTGGGGAACCTATCTGTTGGGGAGATCTACCTACCAAGGGGATCATTACCATTTTGGCCACTATGGGTAGAGAAAAGGTGAGGAGGAGACTGGAAAAGTGCCGAACCTAAGACATTTGTCTGTCAGGCTTTGCAGAGATGAAACACAGATGGAAGAAATCTTCCTGGCAGTTTGGACCAGATGGAAATAAAAAGGGAAGGAATCCCTTGTAAGTCACTTGATGTAACAGCACTGTAATCCCTTTTCAGCCTGTATGACACGTGTACAGCTGGTATCTATCTACCACTATATGGTCACTGTATCAGGATTTTCCAATATTGTGATTTATCATTTGTCCCTTGTATAGTAGTGTCAATGATAATATTGGGTATTGTTGTAGATAATATATATAGTGATAATATTTGTTCCATTATTTAGAGGTATACACTGTTAACACACATAGATGTTGTGTTTTAGTTATATTGTTTTTTATGGGGGATGGGAGAGGGGGCACTGTTTCGGTCATCTGCCTAGGGCACAAAGATACCTTCTGCCGGTCCTGCTAGCCAGTTGTCACCTTACGTTTCTATACTGAGCGAGGTCTCATACACGTGCACTCCTTCTGGTTCCATATTACAGAGCCATGGGCACTGCGAATGCTGGACTGGCAGAGGGTATATTGGGTACATTGGTTTGACACTCACCTAGGAACAATCAGAAAACCACATAGAGAATGAGAGTCTGGGCTCAGAAGAACCTACAGTACAGTTGGTGGTCCCAGTCTTGCTCGTTCCTCTGGCTCGGACCCCCGCTTCTCACCGCTGCCTCTCTAGACACATATTCAGCTTCATCATTATCATAGATTGCATAATGGGCGAAGACATAAAGGACATTTAGACTCCGCTCCCCGGTGTGACCCAAAGTCAGACCAGTTCGGTAGCCCAACAGGTCCATATCGGCTGCCTGTTATGGTCAGGTATATGAGACATCCAAACCACGGAATATAACTGAGAACCTACAGTTTTATCTAACTCTCAACTCAGGGTAACTCTGTAATTTATTACTTTTAGATCCAATCCTTAAATGCAGTCATAATAAGCCTGAAAAACTTGGCACCTAAAGAGCACTGGCTATAGTTAAGGAGAGCCATAAATCCTATTAGCTTCACTAAATTGCTAAAGACCAACTACAGTATTAGGTCCATCAACAGACATGAATTAGAACCCACTAATTTGTGGGGATCCTGATATACGGCCCGCCGTGCTGGCTTCATTCTACATGGAGATTGTCCCAGAATCACTCCACCCCATCAAAAAGCAATTACACTGAAGAACAAGGGCGTTGGATGTGATTGCCGGCCTATCTATTAATGCGCTCAACAAAGTCTTTTCCATCATTTAATTACCATTACGGTGATTGATCTCCAGACAGATGAAAATACATCCGTTTTTCTCATTCTATGCCGCCCATCCGGAATGAAAAATTACTTTGTCGTTTATGGTTAAAGGGAAATATCAAGAAAGGTGAATGACTGGAGCTTGTTAGGAAGACGTTTAAAATGATGACGGAGATATGATGGAGAGACGGTGATATGATGGGAAGAAGGGGAAATGGTGGGGAGATGGTGAAATGATGGAGAGACGGGGAAATGATGGGGAGACAGTGAAATGATGGGGAGACGGGGAAATGATGGGGAAATGATAGTGGTCTGGGCCTCCTTCTCCTTGTATGTACCTCACCCTGGCCCAGCAGTGGTCTGGGCCTCCTTCTCCTTGTATGTACCTGTTAGGAACCGGTGACACCAGACACACAGAGACAGTGAGCCCTAAGCTCAGCCCCGCCCACTGTCCCTACCTACTTGCCACAATCCGCCCTAAGATGGCGGCGAGCAACTTGGCGGCGGTCCCTGCACTGGCTAGGTGGGACACAAAGACAAGACAGACAGACACAATAAGGATAGT
Organism: Dendropsophus ebraccatus; assembly: GCF_027789765.1. Taxonomy (NCBI): domain Eukaryota; kingdom Metazoa; phylum Chordata; class Amphibia; order Anura; family Hylidae; genus Dendropsophus; species Dendropsophus ebraccatus. The sequence continues at coordinate 4,244,146 of NC_091465.1, read as the reverse complement.
CAACAGTCCGGGTCACAACAATCAGGCAGGAAAAGTACAAAATCACAATCCAATAAACGTAGTCAAAGTCCAGGCAATATGGTCAAGGGCAGGCGGCAAGCAAGGGAAGTCAAGGAATAAGGCAAAGATCAGGAATAGCAAATACACAGAAGATACAAGCAGGCAGAGACTAAGTCAATAACCAGCAATGATATCCAAGACTGAGGTTAGTATATAGGAGGCCAGGGTTCTGATCCAGAACATAATTGGACCATCCCCCTGATCTCCAAGCACAGACAGCTGAGAACAAAACAGATCCACTGGCAGGAAGACCTGTCAGTCACAGCAGAACCAAAACACAGATTAACCCTGACATGGCCAGACAGAACTCAGCAGGTAAAGTCGGGTGTGTCTCTCAAGGTGAGCAAAACCAGTGTTCACACACTACAAAACAAAAAACAGAAACAGAATGGCAAGAAAATCAGCACCTTCTCGGCCGCACAGCACGAGCCAAGGGGCGCATAATGCTCCGCAAAGATACAGTCCTGACAGTACCTCACAGTGGCCCAGCAGTGGTCCGTGTCTCCTTCTCCTTGTATGTACCTCACCCTGGCCCAGCAGTGGTCCGGGCCTCCTTCTCCTTGTATGTACCTAACCCTGGCCCAGCAGTGGTCCGGGCCTCCTTCTCCTTGTATGTACCTCACCCTGGCCCAGTAGTGGTCCGGGCCTCCTTCTCCTTGTATGTACCTCACCCTGGCCCAGCAGTGTTCCGGGCCTCCTTCTCCTTGTATGTACCTCACCCTGGCCCAGCAGTGGTTCGGGCCTCCTTCTCCTTGTATGTACCTCACCCTGGCCCAGCAGTGGTCCGGGCCTCCTTCTCCTTGTATGTACCTCACCCTTGCCCAGCCACGGTCCGGGCCTCCTTCTCCTTGTATGTACCTTACCCTGGCCCAGCAGTGGTCTGGGCCTCCTTCTCCTTGTATGTACCTCACAGTGGCCCAGCAGTGGTCTGGGCCTCCTTCTCCTTGTATGTACCTCACAGTGGCCCAGCAGTGGTCCGACCTCTTTTCCTTGCGGTGCCAGTAGGTGCATTACTCCATAGCAATGGCTACCAGACCTGCTGACAGTGAAACTGACTTCGGCTGCCTGTGATAGTTACCACTTTGCTGCTCAGTTCTACTGGCCTTTAACCCCCGGTTTGATTGCTGGTTCTAACATTCCCCTCTGGTTTTGACTCTTGGCATCTGACTCTGGTATTGTTCTTTCCTCGAATGATGGACTTCATGTTTTTGGACTCCAATTCTCACGTGCATCCCAGAGGTCACTTTAATGGCTTTTCCACTGGGAGAATACATTTGGCACTTACTGATGCATTAAAAGAAGCAAAGTCGACTACACAATATAAATGTTTGATCCTTTGAGATCTTTATTGTGGGAACACCCTCATAAAGGACAATTAATGGGTCAAAACCTTAACCACATCCTAATGACTCTATACGTCCTCCATGAACTCTTTGGTCAGAATACCCCCTTCTCTTAAGGAGATCCTACTGGTGATCAGCCCATGGTCCGGGAGGTTATATTGCTTTCCCATTCTGGCTTACAGAGGAAGGTCCTGAGCAGTGGAATCCATTTATGATGTCCTAATGGGACGACCCCTTTAAGAGCAATGACATCAAGTCATTAAGACAAAGATGGAAATAAAAAGTCAAAGGACCAGGATAGATAGATAGTAGAGATGAGCAAATTTACTGAAGGTTTGGGTTTGCATGAACCCTAATGATGGGCATTTGAATCCTTCTGCTTGAAGAAAGTGGATGCCACCCTAAGACTGCCTAGAAAACATGGATACACCCTACGGCCTATGGCTGTACCAATGTTTTCCAAGCAGTCTTCGGGCTGCATCCATTGGATTCAAATGCCGATTGTTTGGGTTCATACAAACCTAAACCTTCGAAAGTTCTCTCATCTCTAATAGGTAGATAGACATAAGATAGATAGATAATCCCTGATCACTGGGATACATAACAATCATCTTAGTATCTTGTCTATGTTATTGTTATTGTTCCCAGGTAGCAGAAGACAGGCCAAGCAAGTATAACACCAGGCATCTAATAACTTTATCAGTAGTCATTTCCCTCAATGCCGGCGGCTTCCTGGGCTCATAAGGAGCTTATGTGTGACGGAAATGAAAGCACATTTGATAATGCACCTCGAAGGCATTTGTACCCCTACAGCTTCAATATGCCATCCATTCTCCTTCATCCCCTTATTGTAAACCAGCAAACTGGAGGAAAATTAACATACCCTGAAAAATGGACAGGAAGATGCACCACGTGAAACTAATGTTATTACCAGGCATTTTACATCAGAGACTCTTTTGTTCACCATTGAACCAGTTAATTTGTTGCGGCTGGAAGGCCACTGGCGGGAGATCTCCAGCCCGGCAACTAAATAAGAGATTAAAAATACAAAAATCATCAAAAGTTAAGCCAAGAAAAACAGCAACGGGTTATATAACTTATAGGAGGAAAGGATCCCAGCACGTGTACACTGAGGTCGGAAGCGCTAAAGCCGGCAGGAGTCTGGGATGGGGATCATTGGATCCACCAGAGGACACGATTCTCAGGACCACCTTCCATCTGCATCGAACATGTTGAAAACTATAATATTTTGCTCAATAAGGCCTAATAAGTGCTTGGACTCTAATTTCCCTCATGTTGGGTATTTGAGATTGAAAAGAACCAAGAAGAAATGGAAAAGAGAAGCCAATGAGATCTGTCCACATACAGCACAATCTTCTCCATTAAAGTCTATGGGGAGTCCTGGACTTTCCCTTTAAGCCAAATAAGAGGTTAGGGGGAGGACTATAGACGGTACATGGGAAATCAAATGTATGTATGGTCCAAGGCACAGATATATAATGGGCAGGGGTTCACGGTTGTGGTGCCAGAGGGGATCAGTATAAGGAGACATCAGTACTATAAAATAATGGACGGTGGGGCTAGAGATGAGCCAACTTACAGTAACTATCAGCATTTGACTCCCGCTGGCTGGAGAAGATGGATGCAGACTGGAGACTGCCTGGATTTCATGGATACACCCTGTGGTCTATGGCTGTATCCATGTTTCCCAGACAGTCATTGGGCTGCATCCATCGTCTTCAGCCACCAAGCGTTTGGGGGTTCATGAACATACAGTAAGTTTGCTCATCTCTAGGTAGAACCCAGGGTAGAGATTTTGCATCGGGGTCGGGAGCTTCATGTTTTGCCTCTACAGATTATTCACAATCCAACCAGAAATGGCTAAGTAAGAGATAATAAAGTATATAAAGCTTCTATACGTTTCATGGGAATGAGTAAATCCAGTAAATTGCGGCAGAAGTAAGATGTAATTAGCCGCCGCCGTCGTCCTGGCGGTGATCCGTCTATTTATAAGAGGCTTTTGTTAAGCAGTTACTGTATGTGATAAACAGCAATTTACAGTCACTGAACAAATAGATAAATCCATCGCCGAGTTAAATTCAGCTTTTCTTCTATCAAAAGAAGCCACAAAGAAAGCCGCCTCATTAAAGCCTGGTATTCCTGAGAAGCTGAAGTACAGAACACTAGTTCATGGGGTCAGACGCTGTAGGAAGGGGATTGTGAAGCCTGACAAAAAGCTATGTGTCACTGCCTATATATATATATATATATATATATATATATATATATATATATATATATATGCACAAAGGAGTTTCCAGGTAATTTGGCCATCAGGGAAAATCTCAGAAAAGTAAAGATGACACCAATAATGATAATGTTACATAATTACAGTGCAGTTACATCCAGTGACTCACAGGGGGCGTCTTCTCTGGTAAGTCATTCATTTTCACCACTTTTCCAGAACCTGCTAGACAAATATCTTAGGCTTTACATTCTTCCGGTAAAGAGGGTAGTGGGTTAGGGAAAAAGGTAGGTCCCACCAGTAGATAGACAAGTGCCCCAGTAGGTAATTCTCACCATTAGTTGGTAATTTCTCCAGTTACCAGGCCCCCCCTTATAGGTAGTGGCCCCAGAAGCCACGTCCCCTCTGTATGTAGTATCCCCAGTAGCCGTGTCTTTTCTATTTGGGTAGCATCCCCAATAGCCAGGTTGCCCCTGTAGGTAGTATCCCCAGTAGTCAGGCCCCTTCTGTTGGTAGTTTCCCCATTAACCAAGTACCCAGTCATAGATAGTATCACCAGTAGCAAGGTCCCTTCTGTGGGTAGAATCCCTAGTAGCAAGGTTCCCCCTGTAGGTAGTATCCTCAGTTGCATGGTCCCTCCTGTGGGTAGTATTCCCAGTTAATAGGTCCCCCCTTTTTAGTCCATCCCTAGTAGCCACATAGCCCCTATAGGTAGCATTCCCAGTAGCCAGCCCCCCCCCCTTTGTAGGTAGTAAACCCAGTAGTGAGGTCTTTCTGTAGGTAGCATTCAGCCCTAGTAGCCTGTGGGTAGTATCCCCAATAGCCAGGTCCCCCCTGTAGGCAGTTATCCCAGTAGTCAGGTCCAGCATATTGGTGGTTTTCCCAGTAGCCGGATCCCCCCTGTAGGACGTTTTCCCAGTAGTTGGGTCCCCTCCTGCCTCCCACCTGACGGTCCTGCCCCTTCTCTTCCTTCTCTATTCTGGTGGGGGTGGGGGCAGAGATATTCCCAACAGCTGTCAAGTGCCGACACATCCTATGTATTGTGTAAAAGAGTTTAGTAGAAAGTCCCGGCCTCGCTCACCCAGTGAGACCAGGATTATCGTCAGATCTGTAGGATGACGTTGGTCACATGGACTCAATGGGGGACATTTATTAAGTTCGGCGTACTCGGCGGAAAGTGCCGATTCGCGAATATTTTATTCGCAAATCAGCCATGTACATGTCCCCCAATGTGTTCAGCATTTAGCATGGTGTTGGGAATAGAGACTGTTGTTGAAAACCATATTGACCATTTAAGTAGCTATGGCGCCACCTATCAGCAAATTTTTGTACTAAAAAAAAATGATATAATACTGTAAATGCATATATAACAAATCCATACCGCACTCTCATACAGATAATAACGTTCCCTGGTTCTACAGACATCATGGGGGTCGGCTGACATGTGACGCTCGTGTGTCCGTGCACAGCACCTCCTTCACCACGTCCCGCCAGGCAGACACAATGCGGACGTACACAGAGACCTCCGCTATCTCTGCTCCAGTATAGACGTGCGGCACATAACTCACCATAGATAATCCTGAGAGCCAGGCCCTAATTTTACCACAATTTGGAGGCCCTCAATCCTCTTATAACTCTGGCAGCGGTGGCAGCGGGGAGCCTGGTCGGACGACGTCCCTGCATTATTTATTCCTATAACCGAGCAGCAAATGTCATATAATTACTGATTATGCAACAATCTCTCAGCAAATATGTTAAAAGCTAAAAATCCAAATGGTTCGGCGTCGGCGGTGTAATCCATTAGAAGTCGCTCGGCAGCTCTCGCTGTATCCGGACTGAAGGCCATTAAAACGCAATCATTCATCTTTTATGGTAAAAGAGGCCAAGTCTATAAAACGCGGCCTCTAATTAGAATCGCCGATGAATTATAAATGCATTTTATGTTAAGCAGCAAAGTTCTGCGAGGAAATGTAACACACGTGTAAAACTAACAGATAGCAGAATGGGAGAAGACTTTAATGTCGCTGCATGTAAAGCAAATGTGGCTAATGGACGGGAGACGGGGGGGCGCCGGAATATCTGCTCCGGATTCCTCAGATCTCTGATCAAATAATGAATCTTCCTGAAGCCGTTCTGTAAGACTGCACAAGATGCCGCTTACCGGAGCAGAAGGGACATATCAGCAGCTTAGATTCCCCTTTAAGCATACAGCATATATATAGTGTCCCAGCACAGGTGTGCCAATAAGTTCCTTATACTGGATAAAGTAACTCACTCAGGTTCTCAGAGTGGGATGAAGGAGAAGTGTAATATGTGTTTTCTCCACTAGGTGTCGCTGCTGCAGTCACTGTATATCTGATATTGAGCACAGCTGAAGGAAGCATTGGGTTATCTGCTTTTGTCACGTTTTTCAGGGTCTTCTTCCCCTCTTTTTCTGCCCTATCATCTCTCCACCAATCACGGGCTAGCTAAGGGAACCCTGTAAAGAAGAGCAAGTTCCTGGTGGGAGGGTCTTTATTATTTGGTCTTTACTCTTTCTAGTTAGCAGTGTTGGAGAGAGCAAGACACAGAGAGAGATTTATTTTTTTATTGTTGATAACTATTGCTAGCATGCAGTGCTAGACCCCTCAGGAGGAAGAACATCCTCTGTGGAGAACCTTGTCCACGCCAGGGATACCATCAACACTACACAGGGCAGTATACCTGAGGCTAGGTACTGACCCCAGTAGGACAAAGCTGCAGTTAAAGCCTACGTATCTTACTGTAACACACGGCTATTCTGCGAAACCCTGAAAAGTCTGCTTAACAAAGCACAATGACCTGGGACTTCGTACCACCCTAACAGGACGGGTAACCTGACACTATAGGCCATAATTCAGTCAGATCACAGATATCTATATGTGAGTATGAGTATCTTCTTCTTCTTGTCTTCTCTACTACACTATCCTGGCAGAGTACACAGCTACCTTGGACAGGGCCCTTAAGACGTCCCTTTATTCCACTCTACTTTTACCTTCAAAGTCTATCACAACTACCTCCTGCCTGCACCTGCATCCCAAAGTGGTATTATTGTCTTGCACTGAACATTCTAAGTAAATGGAAGTTTTGCTGTTTGCTGTCTATTCATTCTGCACCCACCCCTACACACCAGGTTACACCTGGGCTATCCAAAACCTCAAACGCAGAGCCTGTTTGTTCGGGGGAGGGGTTACAACAGCGCTCCTGACCACCGTGACAAGCGCCCAAGTGACCCTACACCACAACACCGCACAGCTACCCCGGCATATGGCATATACACTTCCTGCTCTTCTTCAGCAATCTCATCACTGTAAGTGCAGACGTGGAAGCCGGTGTTATACTGAAGTGTGAACACGCACATGACAGCCCACATATCCACCATAGGAGGAGGCACTGTCAGTATACAGCCTATATATAACACCTCCTCGGTCTGATAAGCCTATTATCCTCCATATGTTGTATCAGACGGGTTTCTCTTTGATTTCAGGAAACATTAGGATAGAAGGAAGCAGAGGGAGCCGTCCAGACGCCGAGCATCGAGAACGCAATGAAATGTTTTCCTAAACGTTTGGAAACAAACATCAACATCAATAACTGCGAGAACAACAAAGAGATGGGGAAGAAATAGGTGGAATGTAAATACACAGCGCGCGGCGTTATTCCTCTCCCCGGTGCCATTGACTGTAATGCCGGAATTTTAAGATGCAGCTAAAATATAAATGGTTCCAGCAGGAGACGTAGATCCTTCTCTTATACAAATATGTTTCTTAATGTCGCCCTCAATATCTATAATGGACTGAGGGGAACATTTATAGCCGTAACGTTCAGTGCCGAGACGAGATTCCAACGAGATAACAGACTCTGAGCATGGAACAAAGGACTGGAGTAAGAGGAGCAGCTCCAGGCGTGTTTCCAGGGCCCACCATGGGATATTACTCAGGGGGCTATCCTTCATCTATACAGAATGTATATACTGTATAGCCACTTTCCCAGGCGTGTTTCCAGGGCCCACCATGGGATATTAGGGGACTATCCACCATCGATACAGAATGTATATACTGTATAGCCACTTCCCCAGGCGTGTTTCCAGGGACCACCATGGGATATTACTCAGGGGACTATCCTTCATCCATACAAAACGTATATATCGCCACCTTCCCCAGGCGTGTTTCCAGAGCCCACCATGGGATATTACTCAGGGGACTATCCTTCATCCATACAAAACGTATATATCGCCACCTTCTCCAGGCGTGTTTCCAGGGCCCACCATGGGATATTACTCAGGGGGCTATCCTCCATCCATACAGAATGTATATATAACCACCTTCTCCAAGCGTGTTTCTAGGGCCCACCATGGGATATTGCTCAGGGGTTATGCTCCGTCTATACAGAATGTATGTATAGCCACCTTCTCAAAGCGTGTTTCCAGGGCCCACCATGGGACATGACTCAGGGGGCTCATCCTCCATCCATACAGAACATATGTACTGTGTAACCATCTTCTGCAGACTGGCTTCCTGGGCTATATTACTCAGGGGGCTCATCCTCTATCCATACAGAATTTATGTATAGCCACCTTTTCCAGGCGGGTTTCTAGGGCCTACCATGGGATATTACTCAGGGGGCTCATCCTCCATCCATACAGGATGTGTATATAGCCACCTTCTCCAGGCGTGTTTCCTCTATCTATACAGAACATAGATATGGACACCTTCTCCAGGCGTGTTTCCTCTATCTATACAGAACATAGATATGGACACCTTCTCCAGGCGTGTTTCCTTTATCTATACAGAACATAAATATGGAGACCTTCTCCAGGCGTGTTTCCTCTATCTATACAGAACATAGATATGGACACCTTCTCCAGGCGTGTTTCCTTTATCTATACAGAACATAAATATGGAGACCTTCTCCAGGCGTGTTTCCTCTATCTATACAGAACATAGATATGGACACCTTCTCCAGGCGTGTTTCCTCTATCTATACAGAACATAGATATGGACACCTTCTCCAGGCGTGTTTCCTTTATCTATACAGAACATAAATATGGAGACCTTCTCCAGGCGTGTTTCCTCTATCTATAAAGAACATAGATATGGACACCTTCTCCAGGCGTGTTTCCTCTATTTATACAGAACATAGATATGGACACCTTCTCCAGGCGGGCTTCCTGGCCCCACCATGGAATATTACTCAATGGGCTATCCTCCATCCATACTGAACGTATATATAGCCACCTTCTCCAGGCGGGTTTTCAGGGCCCACCATGGGATATTACTCAGGGGGCTATCCTCCATCCATACAGAACGTGTATATAATTACCTTCCCCAGGTGTGTTTCCAGGGCCCACCATGGGATATTACTCAGGGGGCTATCCTCCATCTACACGGAACGTATGTACTGTATAGCCACCTTCTCCAAGCGTGTTTCCAGGGCCCACCATGGGATATTACTCAGGGGGCTATCCTCCATCTACACGGAACGTATGTACTGTATAGCCACCTTCTCCAGGCGGGTTTCCTGGGCCCACCATGGGATGTTACTCAGGGGGCTATCCTCCATCTACACGGAACGTATGTACTGTATAGCCACCTTCTCCAGGCGGGTTTCCTGGGCCTACCATGGGACAGGGGATTCATACACCATCTATACAGAACACATATAGGGCCATCTTCTCTAGAGCTATTCCCTGAGCCCACCATGGGATACGACCCCTCCATGGGGCTATCCTCCATCTATACAGAACTTATGTATGACCATCTGTAACTACAATGCATCCTGATCTTTCTGGTTATCCCTGGGAGGACGTGTCAGCTATATATATATATATGTTATGGCTTCATATGGGGTTTTCTTCTGCTGCTAATCCTCTGATCCCTGACAGAGACATAAGGCCTCTCTGGTTGTAGTACATGACGTGGTTCTCATGGGACATGGATGGGCTGAATATTCTAGAATGAGGTCTTCTTGGTTATCTAGATTAATACAGGAACTCTGGAAAATGGACTATTTGCTCTATAAAGTCTTGGCCACTAGGTGTCTCCCTCCCCTGCAATCTGCTATGCACTGCCTGTTATCAGAGGAGATGTGTCTCTAGTTACAGACAGACCAGGACAAATGAGAGGAAGTGGGGGTGGGGCTTAGCATGTGCTAGGTACAGGAGAGACGGAGAGCTGTGCCTGTACATCCTAGCATAACAGAGAGGAGAATGTTGTGCTGTACCAGGCTGTGTGTGTCTAGTGTGGGATGACAGAAGCCACTAATGTATCGCATGGTCTTGTCATACTACATTCCTCCAGCAGCTTTCCTTGCCCTTCTCCAGGGGTTTCGGCTCATGGACTGCCCCTTTAAGACCATTTTCTTTTCTACCATTCAGCTAATGTGAGGTGCCCATGCACAGGTGTGCCCATGCGGAGTGTCCGTGTATAGCAGGGCACTATCATACGCTGCCAGCCCCTTCCTTCAGGGCCGACTTGAACACGTTAAACTCTGAAAGCCATAAACATTGAAAGAAATCACGGAGCGGCACTCGGGACTGCAAATTGCCGTCGTTTACAGCCTTATTATAGGGGAATTGTTTTTAAATCGCTCTTTTTGAAATGCAATTGTTCTCAATGTTTCAGCTGTAAATTTTCTTTGTTGCTAACTATTTCCCAGAGATCAGCAGCAATGAGGCTTATTCAATAATGGCCGCTGCGGTACACGGGCTGAGATACGCAGCAGTGATGGCTGCCCGGGGCGGCGCTCCCTCTGTAACTGCAGGTCTGAGGTCAGGCAGCGGGAGCCCTCCAAGGCCTTATGGGGGGGGGGGGATTATGCAAAAAAAGCCAATGCAGAATAAAAAAATCAAATAAACCTATGGCTAAAATACATAGAGAATGAATGGAGCTTCAGTCATGTGCCGACCCGCAGCTCCACACATAACAAAGGGGCCGGAACACAGAGGCCGGACCACCCGCCGCCCCATCTCATACTTGTTTCTTATTCTGTGGATAGGGGACAAGTTAAAATTGGAAAACCCCTTTAATTCTCAGTAGAATATCCCTTTAAGGACCAATTTAATTTTATTAAGTTGTTATTAGAAGCAGCAGTATAGTAGTAGGTATCAGTAGTGTAGTATATAGTGTATAGTATGGAAGTTGTTATTGTTATTAGTAGTGGAGTATATAGCAGTAGTAGTTGTTATCAGTAGTACAGTATATAGTAGTAGTAGTTGTTGTTAGGAGTATAGTATATAGTAGTAGTAGTTGTTAGTAGTATAGTATATAGTAGTAGTAGTATAGTATATAGTATATAGTAGTAGTTGTTAGTAGTATAGTACATAGTAGTAGTAGTAGTATAGTATATAGTAGTAGTTGTTAGTAGTATAGTATATAGTAGTAGTAATAGTTGTTGTTGTTGTTAGTAGTATAGTATATAGTAGTAGTATAGTATATAGTAGTAGTTGTTGTTAGTAGTTTAGTATATAGTAGTAGTCATTGTTAGTAGTATAGCATATAGTAGTAGTAGTAGTATACAGTAGTATATAGTATATAGTAGAAGTTGTTGTTAGTAGTATAGTATATAGTAGTAGTAGTTGTTGTTAGTAGTATAGTATATAGTAGTAGTAGTTGTTGTTAGTAGTATATAGTAGTAGTAGTTGTTAGTAGTATAGTATATAGTAGTAGTAGTATAGTATATAGTATATAGTAGTAGTTGTTAGTAGTATAGTATATAGTAGTAGTAGTATAGTATATAGTATATAGTAGTAGTTGTTGTTAGTAGTTTAGTATATAGTAGTAGTCATTGTTAGTAGTATAGTATATAGTAGTAGTAGTAGTAGTAGTATATAGTATATAGTAGTAGTTGTTGTTGTTAGTAGTATAGTATATAGTAAATAGTAGTAGTTAGTAGTAGTAGTATAGTACATAGTAGTTGCTAGTAGTAGTATAATATATAGTAGTTGTTAGTAGTATAGTATATAGTAGTAGTTGTTGTTGTTAGTAGTATAGTATATAGTATATAGTAGTAGTTAGTAGTAGTAATATAGTACATAGTAGTTGCTAGTAGTAGTATAATATATAGTAGTTGTTAGTAGTATAGTATATAGTAGTAGTTGTTGTTGTTAGTAGTATAGTATATAGTATATAGTAGTAGTTAGTAGTAGTAGTATAGTATATAGTAGTTGCTAGTAGTAGTATAATATATAGTAGTTGTTAGTAGTATAGTATATAGTATATAGTAGTAGTAGTTGTTGTTAGTAGTATAGTATATGGTAGTAGTAGTAGTTAGTAGTGTAATATATAGTAGTTGTTGTTAGTAGTAGTAGTAGTAGTAGTGTGGTATATAGTAGTTGTTAGTAGTATAGTATGGTATATAGTAGTAGTACTTGTTGTTGTTGTTGTTGTTGTTGTTGTAGTATATAGTAGTTGCTAGTAGTAGTATAGTATATAGTAGTTGTTGTTAGTAGTAGTATAGTATATAGTAGTTGTTGTTAGTAGTAGTATAGTATATAGTAGTAGTACTTGTTGTTGTTGTTGTAGTATATAGTAGTTGCTAGTAGTAGTATAGTATATAGTAGTTGTTAGTAGTAGTAGTATAGTATATAGTAGTTGTTGTTAGTAGTAGTATAGTATATAGTAGTTGTTGTTAGTAGTATACTATATAGTAGTAGTAGTATAGTATATAGTAGTTGTTGTTAGTAGTAGTATAGTATATAGTAGTAGTAGTTATTGTTGTTGTCATCACTATTGTCATCCTTTCTTCTTCGTGTTCCCTACCTGCCAGCGATCCCTCCAGGTGTCTTGGTCCTGGTGATGGATTTGAAGCCTCTGTAAGTTTTTCTGCAGCTGCCGGAATCTTCTTCGATGGGATTAGAGAGCAGCCTCCTGTGAGAATACTTTTTAATATGTTTTATGCTAATACAATTATATAAGTGGGTCATGGTCTACTTTCCATCAAGTTTCCTATTTTAATTCAGCGAATCTCTGGACTTAATTTTCATGTCACACTGACAGACCGTGAACTTCAGATCAGCCATTAACGTCTTTACAACCGCCTCAGATATTTTCCCCATCGCAGCCTATGGCGCCGCCGCCGTATCCTGACACTTTATTAAGCGACAAATGGATATCTCTGCTCCAAAAAAAAACCGTCCACTATTTAGGCAGCGCACAAGTCCCACAACAATCTGACTGATGGAATAACACAACAGACCCGGTCTCCTTGTATCTTACAGACTGATACTATTGTAAGGGACGACTCTCACCTGTGGTCACTCACCTTTCTATGGCTTTTATGTCTATTCTTGACACAATGTTTGTTAAAGGGGTAATCCAAAGAAATAGGTGTCAGAAAGTTGTATAGATTTGTTATTTACTTCTATTTAAAAAACCTCCAGTCTTCCAGTACTTATCAGCTGCTGTATGTCCTGCAGGAAGTGGTGTATTCTCTCCAGTCTGACACAGTGCTCTCTTCTCCAGGGGTTCCCATAGTAGTCGGCATTGGGTTCCTATAGGATTCAGCATTGAGTTCCCATAGTAGTCGGCAATGGGTTCCTATAGGATTCAGCATTAAGTTCCCATAGCAGTCGGCATTGGAATCCTATAGGATTCAGCATTAAGTTCCCATAGTAGTCGGCACTGGGTTCCTATAGGATTCAGCATTGGGTTCCCATAGTAGTCGGCATTGAAATCCTATAGGATTCAGCAATGAGTTCCCATAGTAGTCGGCATTGGGTTCCTATAGGATTCAGCAATGAGTTCCCATAGTAGTCGGCATTGGGTTCCTATAGGATTCAGCATTGGGTTCCCATAGTAGTCGGCATTGGAATCCTATAGGATTCAGCATTAAGTTCCCATAGTAGTCGGCACTGGGTTCCTATAGGATTCAGCATTGGGTTCCCATAGTAGTCGGCATTGAAATCCTATAGGATTCAGCAATGAGTTCCCATAGTAGTCGGCATTGAAATCCTATAGGATGCAGCATTGGGTTCCCATAGTAGTCGGCATTGGGTTCCTATAGGATTCAGCATTGGGTTCCCATAGTAGTCGGCATTGGGTTCCTATAGGATCCAGCATTGGGTTTCCATAGGATTTGGCATTGGGTTCCTATAGGATTCAGCATTGGGTTCCCATAGTAATCGGCATTGGGTTCCCATAGGATTCAGCATTGGGTTCCCATAGGATTGAGCATTGGGTTCCTATAGGATTCAGCATTGGGTTCCTATAGGATTCATCATTGGGTTTCTATAAGATTCAGCATTGGGTTTCCATAGTAGCCGGCATTGGGTTCCTATAGTATTCAGCCTTGGGTTCCCATAGGATTCTGCATTGGGTTCCCATAGTGGTTGTCATTGGGTTCCTATAGGATTCAGCATTGAGTTCCCATAGTAGTCGGCATTGGGTTCCTATACGATTCAGCATTGGGTTCCTGTAGAATTCAGCATTGGGTTCCCATAGTAGTCAGCATTGGGTTCCTATAGGATTCAGCATTGTGGTCCCATAGGATTCAGCTTTGGGTTCCTATTGGATTTGGCATTGGGTTCCCATAGTAGTTGGCATTGGGTTCCTATAGGATTCAGAATTGGGTTCCTATAGGATTCAGCATTGGGTTCCTATAGGATTCAGCTTTGGGTTCGCGTAGTAGTCGGCATTTGGTTCCCTTAGTAGTCGGCATTTGGTTCCCGTAGTAGTCGGCATTGGGTTCCTACAGGATTCAGCATTGGGTTCCCGTAGTAGTCGGCATTTGGTCCCTGTAGTAGTCAGCATTGGGTTCCTATAGGATTTGGCATTGGGTTCCCATAGTAGTCAGCATTGGGTTCCCTTAGTAGTCGGCATTGGGTTCCTATAGGATTAAGCATTGGGTTTCTATAGGATTCAGCATTGGGTTCCTATAGGATTTGGCATTGGGTTCCCGTAGTAGTCGGCATTGGGTCCCCTTAGTAGTCGGCATTGGGTTCCCTTAGTAGTCGGCATTAGGTTCCTATAGGATTTGGCATTGGGTTCCCTTAGTAGTCGGCGTTGGGTTCCTATAGGATTCAGCATTGGGTTCCCTTAGTAGTCGGCATTGGATTCCTATCGGATTCAGCATTGGGTTCCCTTAGTAGTCGGCGTTGGGTTCCTATAGGATTCAGCATTGGGTTCCTATAGGATTCGGCATTGGGTTCCCGTAGTAGTCGGCATTGGGTTCCCTTAGTAGTCGGCGTTGGGTTCCTATAGGATTCAGCATTGGGTTCCTATAGGATTCGGCAATGGGTTCCTATAGGATTCAGCATTGGGTTCCTATAGGATTCGGCATTGGGTTCCCGTAGTAGTCGGCATTTAGTTCCTGTAGTAGTCGGCATTGGGTTCCCTTAGTAGTCGGCGTTGGGTTCCTATAGGATTCAGCATTGGGTTCCTATAGGATTCAGCATTGGGTTCCTGTAGTAGTCGGCATTTGGTTCCTGTAGTAGTCGGCATTGGGTTCCCTTAGTAGTCGGCGTTGGGTTCCTATAGGATTCAGCATTGGGTTCCCTTAGTAGTCGGCATTGGGTTCCCTTAGTAGTCGGCATTGGGTTCCCTTAGTAGTCGGCGTTGGGTTCCTATAGGATTCAGCATTGGGTTCCCTTAGTAGTCGGCATTGGGTTCCCTTAGTAGTCGGCATTTGGTTCCTGTAGTAGTCGGCATTGGGTTCCCTTAGTAGTCGGCGTTGGGTTCCTATAGGATTCAGCATTGGGTTCCCGTAGTAGTCGGCGTTGGGTTCCTGTAGTAGTCGGCATCGGGTTCCTATAGGATGCGGCATTGGGTTCCCGTAATAGTCAGCATTGGGTTCCCTTAGTAGTCGGCATTTGGTTCCTGTAGTAGTCGGCGTTGGGTTCCTATAGGATGCAGCATTGGGTTCCCATAGTAGTCGGCGTTGGGTTCCTATAGGATTCAGCATTGGGTTCCCGTAGTAGTCGGCATTTGGTTCCCGTAGTAGTCGGCATTGGGTTCCTATAGGATTCAGCATTGTGTTGGCTTTTTGTATGAAGAAAAGAAATGACTATGATTGTCCTCAATGGAGGAAGCTGAAACCATTTGGGGGGGGGGGGAGGGGGAGATTGAGTAAAATTCCGATTTGACTTTGATTGTTATTCATCCTTTTAATTATAGCTCCAACATTTCCACCTTGAAGGGTTTCTCTGCTTTTATCCATCTTGTTGGTCATTTCCCAGCCCTCTTCCCCTGTCACCATTTACCACACTGCCCCCACAGGGTAAGTGAGGTATTACACAGTTGTATCTGTTATAATGCACGGACATACTAGGTCCTCCGCACCAGGAGACACTCTTTGCAGCCACACTTCAGTTAAAGGGTTAATCCAGGCTTTGATAAACATGGCATCCCTCTTGTCCTGCGTTTGGATGCGGTTTTGCAGCTCAGCTCCATCGGACTCCAGAGACTCTGCGCACCTGTATAGCTGAGTGCTAATAACACACTCCCCTCTGCTGTGTCTGCACAGGATGCTGGGCTTGGCTTGTCCGTTCTCCAGGCGCGGGGGCCGTAGCGTCCCAATGTGGCATCCTCTAATTGCAGACGCGCATGTTGGAATAAATTAGGAAGCGGCTGATTTGCATTTCTGCTTATACTGTGTTTTCTTAATGACGGCGCAATTCCCCGCGCTGCACTCTGCTACATCACAGGCTCTAACCGCTGTATGATAATACACAGGACTGATGGACTGCGCACACAGCATGCCATCCGTCACCCTCAGCGTGCGCTCCATGTCCGGAGTCATCAGGGCACCGCTCTCCTGTGTATATAGTATATTCCCTGTGTTATATCCTGCACTGGGCCGACCCTCTGCTATTCCTCCCGGAAATGTCCAAATAAACGGACAATCTGCGGCATTCTCACAAATTCTGACACCGTCCAATCAGAAACAACGTACTGGGTGTGTATAGTCGCAGCCTACTGACAAGGGTTATAGCAATGCTGCCATACCGCCATATACTGTATACAGTGCTAACCACTGAGCCACCATACTGCCATATATATAGTGCTAACCACAGAGCCTCCATACTGCCATATATACACAGTGCTAACCACTGATCCACCCTACTGCTATATATACAGTGCTAACCACTGATCCACCCTACTGCTATATATACACAGTGCTAACCACTGATCCACCCTACTGCTATATATACAGTGCTAACCACTGAGCCACCATACTGCCATATATACACAGTGCTAACCACTGATCCACCCTACTGCTATATATACAGTGCTAACCACTGATCCACCCTACTGCTATATATACAGTGCTAACCACTGATCCACCCTACTGCTATATATACACAGTGCTAACCACTGAGCCACCATACTGCCATATATATACAGTGCTAACCACTGAGCCACCATACTGCTATATATACAGTGCTAACCACAGAGCCACCATACTGCTATATATACAGTGCTAACCACTGAGCCACCATACTGCCATATATACAGTGCTAACCGCTGAGCCACCATACTGCCGTATATACAGTTCTAACCACTGATCAATCATCCTGCCATATATACAATGCTAACCACTGAGCCACCATACTGCTATATATAGTGCTAACCACTGATCCACCATACTGCTATATATACAGTGCTAACCACTGATCAATCATCCTGCCATATATACAATGCTAACCACTGAGCCACCATACTGCTATATATACAGTGCTAACCACCGAGCCACCATACTGCTATATATACAGTGCTAATCAGTAAGCCACCATACTGCCACATATACAGTGCTAACCACTGATCCACCATCCTGCCATATATACAATGCTAACCACTGAGCCACCATACTGCCATATATACAGTGCTAACCACTGAGCCACCATACTGCCATATATACAATGCTAACCACTGAGCCAGCATACTGCCACATATATCGTGCTAACCACAGAGCCTCCATACTGCCATATATACACAGTGCTAACCACTGAGCCACCATACTGCCATATATACAGTGCTAACCACTGATCCACCATACTGCCATATATACACAGTGCTAACCACTGATCCACCATACTGCCATATATACACAGTGCTAACCACTGATCCACCCTACTGCTATATATACAGTGCTAACCACTGAGCCACCATACTGCTATATATACACAGTGCTAACCACTGATCCACAATACTGCCATATATACACAGTGCTAACCACTGATCCACCATACTGCCATATATACACAGTGCTAACCACTGATCCACCATACTGCCATATATACAGTGCTAACCACTGAGCCACCATACTGCTATATATACAGTGCTAACCACTGAGCCACCATACTGCTATATATACAGTGCTAACCACTGATCCACCATACTGCCATATATACACAGTGCTAACCACTGATCCACCATACTGCCATATATACACAGTGCTAACCACTGATCCACCCTACTGCTATATATACAGTGCTAACCACTGAGCCACCATACTGCCATATATATACAGTGCTAACCACTGATCCACCATACTGCCATATATACAGTGCTAACCACAGAACCACCATACTGCTATATATACAGTGCTAACCACTGAGCCACCATACTGCCGTATATACAGTGCTAACCACTGATCAACCATCCTGCCATATATACAATGCTAACCACTGAGCCACCATACTGCCAAATATATACAGTGCTAATCAGTGAGCCACCATACTGCCATATATACAGTGCTAACCACTGATCCACCATCCTGCCATATATACAATGCTAACCACTTAGCCACCATACTGCCATATATACAGTGCTAACCACTAAGCCACCATACTGCCATATATACACAGTGCTAACCACTGATCCACCATACTGCCATATATACACAGTGCTAACCACTGATCCACCCTACTGCTATATATACAGTGCTAACCACTGAGCCACCATACTGCCATATATATACAGTGCTAACCACTGATCCACCATACTGCTATATATACAGTGCTAACCACAGAACCACCATACTGCTATATATACAGTGCTAACCACTGAGCCACCATACTGCCGTATATACAGTGCTAACCACTGATCAACCATCCTGCCATATATACAATGCTAACCACTTAGCCACCATACTGCCATATATACAGTGCTAACCACTGATCCACCATCCTGCCATATATACAATGCTAACCACTTAGCCACCATACTGCCATATATACAGTGCTAACCACTGATCCACCATCCTGCCATATATACAATGCTAACCACTTAGCCACCATACTGCCATATATAGTGCTAACCACCTATCCACCATATTGCCATATATACAGTTAGGGCTGGGCGATATTGACCTTAATCAATATCGCGGTTTATCGCACATGTAGCCGCGGTAACGATAATTCAACGATAATTATGACACGCCCCTTTTTGCAAACCACACCCACACCACACCCACACCAAACTGACGACATTTCGATTAAAAAAAGTAAAAAAGAACTCACTGAGCAGCAACCCGTGGTTAGTCTATTATCATTAGTCATTATTAGGGGACCTGGACATGTATATACAGGTATACAGCCTCTACAGGATGTGTATACACAGGGGGTCACATAGGGATTGTTGTTTATGACTATACGGGGGTGGGAGGGGGGGGGGGTGGCTAGGGGTGTATTACTATACAGGAGGTACATAGGGATGGAGGTACGGGTCTATACATGGGAGTGCATATGGATAGAGATGTATGACTATACAGGGGGGGGATAGGGGATGTATGACTATACAGGGGGGGGATAGGGGATGTATGACTATACAGGGGGGGGATAGGGGATGTATGACTATACAGGGGGGGGATAGGGGATGTATGACTATACAGGGGGGGGATAGGGGATGTATGACTATACAGGGGGGGGATAGGGGATGTATGACTATACAGGGGGGGGATAGGGGATGTATGACTATACAGGGGGGGGATAGGGGATGTATGACTATACAGGGGGGATAGGGAATGTATGACTATACAGGGGGGGCATAGGGATAGGGATGTATGACTATACAGGGGGGGCACATAGAGATAGGAGTGTATGACTATACAGGGGGGGCACATAGGGATGTATGACTATACAGGGGGGATAGGGAATGTATGACTATACAGGGGGGCATAGGGATAGGGATGTATGACTATACAGGCGGGGCACATAGAGATAGGAGTGTATGACTATACAGGGGGGGGGCACATAGGGATAGGGATGTATGACTATACAGGGGGGGTAGGGGATGTATGACTATACAGGGGGGGCATAGGGATAGGGATGTATGACTATACAGGGGGGGCATAGGGATAGGGATGTATGACTATACAGGGGGGGCACATAGGGATAGGGATGTATGACTATACAGGGGGGGCACATAGGGATAGGGATGTATGACTATACAGGGGGGGGCACATAGGGATAGGGATGTATTGACTATACAGGGGGGGCACATAGAGATAGGAGTGTATGACTATACAGGGGGGGGCACATAGGGATAGGGATGTATGACTATACAGGGGGGGTAGGGGATGTATGACTATACAGGGGGGGCATAGGGATAGGGATGTATGACTATACAGGGGGGGCACATAGAGATAGGAGTGTATGACTATACAGGGGGGGCATAGGGATAGGGATGTATGACTATACAGGGGGGGCATAGGGATAGGGATGTATGACTATACAGGGGGGATAGGGGATGTATGACTATACAGGGGGGGGCACATAGGGATAGGGATGTATGACTATACAGGGGGGGCACATAGGGATAGGGATGTATGGACTATACAGGGGGGCATAGGGATAGGGATGTATGACTATACAGGGGGGGATAGGGGATGTATGACTATACAGGGGGGGGCACATAGGGATAGGGATGTATGACTATACAGGGGGGGCACATAGGGATAGGGGATGTATGACTATACAGGGGGGGGCACATAGGGATAGGGATGTATGACTATACAGGGGGGGCACATAGGGATAGGGATGTATGACTATACAGGGGGGGGGCACATAGGGATAGGGATGTATGACTATACAGGGGGGGCACATAGGGATAGGGATGTATGACTATACAGGGGGGGCACATAGGGATAGGGATGTATGACTATACAGGGGGGGGCACATAGGGATAGGGATGTATGACTATACAGGGGGGTACGGATTGGGGTGTATGACTATACAGGGGGGTACGGATTGGGGTGTATGACTATATAGGGGTGTATTACTGTACAAGGAGCACAGGGAGGTGTATGCTGGGACCTGTAGTCCCCTCAGTACAGGACTGTAACATAGGAGGAATAATGGGCTGCAGCAGGCAGGATGCCACACACAGCAATGTCTCATAACTTATAATCTCTCATAACCCATTATTCCTCCTATGTTACAGTCCTGTACTGTACTACAGGAAAGCCGCCGCCAAGTGCTGCTGTGACATGGCCGCGTCCCTGCACACACAGGACAACATGTGCAGCGCTCGCCGGCCGGGTGTGTGTGTGTGTGTGTGTGTGTGGGGGGGGGCTCGGACGGGACTGATGCCGGTCCCCCCTCCCGGACCAGTCCCATCCGATCGCCCCCACACCCGGCCGGCGCGGCCATATCACAGCAGCACTTGGCGGCGGCTTTCCTGTAGTCCCCTCAGTGTGCAGGGACGCCGGACCGGACGGGTGGTGGGCGCTGGGGCAGGAAAGGTGCGGCGGGACGGAACCTCGGACCGGACGGGTGGGTAGGGCGGACAGGTGCGCGGACGGGACTGGCGGTCGCTTGGGGAGGGGGAAGGGGAGAGCATTCTCACTTGGACCCTGCTGCTGCTCCTCCACCTCCCGCTGACACCAGCGCTAGTGCCGAGCCGCACATGTGTGTGCGGGGGGCTCTGACAGGACGGGCGCAGGGACACAGAAATACAAAAATACCGCAGATACCGTCCTGGCCAAGTTGAAGTCGGTTAACCGACGCCAGTGACGGTATCGGTATTTTTGCGGTATACCGCCCAGCCCTATATACAGTGCTAACCACTGAGCCACCATACTGCCATACATACACAGTGCTAACCACTGATCCACCATACTGCCATATATACACAGTGCTAACCACTGATCCACCATACTGCCATATTTACACAGTGCTAACCACTGATCCACCATACTGCCATATATACACAGTGCTAACCACTGATCCACCATACTGCCATATTTACACAGTGCTAACCACTGAGCCACCATACTGCTATATACACACAGTGCTAACCACTGATCCACCATACTGCCATATATACAGTGCTAACCACTGATCCACCATACTGCCATATTTACACAGTGCTAACCACTGATCCACCCTACTGCTATATATACAGTGCTAACCACTGATCCACCATACTGCCATATTTACACAGTGCTAACCACTGATCCACCATACTGCCATATATACAGTGCTAACCACTGATCCACCATACTGCCATATTTACACAGTGCTAACCACTGATCCACCCTACTGCTATATATACAGTGCTAACCACTGAGCCACCATACTGCCATATATATGCAGTGCTAACCACTGAGCCACAATACTGCCATATATATATATATACAGTGCTAACCACTGAGCCACCATACTGCTATATATACAGTGCTAACCACAGAGCCACCATACTGCTATATATACAGTGCTAACCACTGAGCCACCATACTGCCATATATACAGTGCTAACCACTGATCCACCATCCTGCCATATATACAATGCTAACCACAGAGCCACCATACTGCTATATATACAGTGCTAACCACCGAGCCACCATACTGCTATATATACAGTGCTAACCACTGAGCCACCATACTGCCAAATATATACAGTGCTAATCAGTGAGCCACCATACTGCCATATATACAGTGCTAACCACTGATCCACCATCCTGCCATATATACAATACTAACCACTGAGCCACCATACTGCCATATATACAGTGCTAACCACTGAGCCACCATACTGCCATATATACACAGTGCTAACCACTGAGCCACCATACTGCCATATATACAGTGCTAACCACTGATCCACCATACTGCCATATATACAGTGCTAACCACTGATCCACCATACTGCCATATATACACAGTGCTAACCACTGATCTACCATACTGCCATATATACACAGTGCTAACCACTGATCCACCATACTGCCATATATACACAGTGCTAACCACTGATCTACCATACTGCCATATATAGAGTGCTAACCACTGAGCCACCATACTGCTGTATCTACAGTGCTAACCACTGATCCATCTTACTGCTGTATCTACAGTGCTAACTACTGATCCACCATCCTGCCATATATACAATGCTAACCACTGAGCCACCATACTGTCATATATACAGTGGTAACCACTAATACACCATACTGCCATATATACAGTGTTAACCACTGAGCCACCATGCAGCCGAACTGCAACCATAATAACAGCAGTTATAATAATAGCAGTTACTATACATTATACACCACATGCTGCTATACTGTACAATAACTTATATATCACATATCCAGCTGCTGTGTTATCAGGGTTATACAGTTACTATACATTATACACCACATGCTGCTATACTGTACAATAACTTATATATCACATATCCAGCTGCAGTGTTATCACGGTTATACAGTTACTATACATTATATACCACATGCTGATTGCTATACTGTACAGTAACTTATATATCACATATCCAGCTGCTGTGTTATCAGGGTTATACTCCACATGCTGCTATACTGTACAGTAACTTATATATCACATATCCAGCTGCTGTGTTATCAGGGTTATACAGTTACTATACATTATATACCACATGCCGCTATACTGTACAGTAACTTATATATCACATATCCAGCTGCTGTGTTATCAGGGTTATACAGTTACTATACATTATATACCACATGCTGCTATACTGTACAGTAACTTATATATCACATATCCATCTGCTGTGTTATCAGGGTTATACAGTTACTATACATTATACACCACATGCTGCTATACTGTACAGTAACTTATATATCACATATCCAGCTGCTGCTGTGTTATCGGGGTTATAGAGTTATTATACATTATATACCACATGCTGCTATACTGTACAGTAACTTATATATCACATATCCAGCTGCTGTGTTATCAGGGTTATACAGTTACTATACATTATACACCATATGCTGCTATACTGTACAGTAACTTATATATCACATATCCAGCTGCTGTGTTATCAGGTTATACAGTTACTATACATTATATACCACATGCTGCTATACTGTACAGTAACTTATATATCACATATCCATCTGCTGTGTTATCAGGGTTATACAGTTACTATACATTATATACCACATGCTGCTATACTGTACAGTAACTTATATATCACATATCCAGCTGCTGTGTTATCAGGGTTATACAGTTACTATACATTATACACTACATACTGATACTATACTGTACATTAACTTATATATCACATATCCAGCTGCTGTGTTATCAGGGTTATACAGTTACTATACATTATATACCACATGCCGCTATACTGTACAGTAACTTATATATCACATATCCAGCTGCTGTGTTATCAGGGTTATACAGTTACTATACATTATATATCACATGCTGCTATACTGTACAGTAACTTATATATTACATATCCAGCTGCTGTGTTATCAGGGTTATACAGTTACTATACATTATACACCACATGCTGCTATACTGTACAGTAACTTATATATCACATATCCAGCTGCTGCAGTGTTATCAGGGTTATACAGTTACTATACATTATATACCACATGCTGATTGCTATACTGTACAGTAACTTATATATCATATATCCAGCTGCAGTGTTATCAGGGTTATACAGTTACTATACATTATATACCACATGCTGATTGCTATACTGTACAGTAACTTATATATCATATATCCAGCTGCAGTGTTATCAGGGTTATACAGTTACTATACATTATATACCACATGCTGATTGCTATACTGTACAGTAACTTATATATCATATATCCAGCTGCAGTGTTATCAGGGTTATACAGTTACTATACATTATATACCACATGCTGATTGCTATACTGTACAGTTACTTATATATCACATATCCAGCTGCTGTGTTATCAGGGTTATACAGTTACTATACATTATATACCACATGCTCCTATACTGTACAGTAACTTATATATCACATATCCAGCTGCTGCTGTGTTATCAGGGTTATACAGTTACTATACATCATTTACCACATGCTGCTATACTGTACAGTAACTTATATATCACATATCAAGCTGCTGTGTTATCAGGGTTATACAGTTACTATACATTATACACCACATGCTGCTATACTGTACAGTAACTTATATATCACATATCCAGCTGCTGCTGTGTTATCAGGGTTATACAGTTACTATACATTATATACCACATGCTGCTATACTGTACAGTAACTTATATATCACATATCCAGCTGCTGCTGTGTTATCAGGGTTATACAGTTACTATACATTATATACCACATGCTGCTATACTGTACAGTAACTTATATATCACATATCCAGCTGCAGTGTTATCAGGGTTATACAGTTACTATACATTATATACCACATGCTGCTATACTGTACAGTAACTTATATATCACAGATTCAGCTGCTTCTCATTTTTTCATCTCTTCCACATGTTATTCAGAATAGTAATAAGTATATTTGGGGTGTAGAACCAATTGTCTGCAGATCAGTGATTTCTTATGGGAAAATTTGCTTTGGTATAAGAGTGGATTTGGATTACAAGCGCCGTCCCGAAACTAATTATACTCCTAATCCAAGACACCACTGTGTGTATATATATATAGTGTAATGAAGATAAAGGGCCGGCAGCACTTAGTTCCTGTTTGTAACTTCACAGTTTTCTCCGGCCGTTGTGATAGGGCTGCGCTGTGATTCCCGGACTGGTGACTTACTGATAGTCTTGTGTGTTGCTGATGTCGACCATCCAGTGTCCGCCCGGTGTCCGCCATTCCCATACACCAGATGCTGTCACTCTAATGACAATCAACCCCCGTCCTCCTCCCGTCACCTCTAAGTCTAGTAACAAGCCCGCCGCATGTTGCCATAGAGATCACGTTCTCCTCTAAATCCGCCCCGAGCGAGTGTCTCACAACAATAATGATGAAATAATGTTAACACTCCGGTCGCAGAAACGACAGAAAACAAACTGGTAAAAATTGTCGGGGAAGAATGTAAAACCTTCCGCCTTGCTTTACGCAGGAGAGGACGGGAGGGTGACGGGGAGAGGACAGGAGAGGACAGGAGGGTGATGGGGAGAGAACGGGGAGAGGAAGGGAGAGGACGGGAGGATAACGGGGAGAGGATGGGAGGGTGATGGGGAGAGAACGGGGAGAGGAAGGGAGAGGACGGGAGGATGACGGGGAGAGGACGGGAGGGTGATGGGGAGAGAACGGGGAGAGGAAGGGAGAGGACGGGAGGGTGACGGGGAGAGGACGGGAGGGTGATAGGGAGAGGACGGGAGGGTGACGGGGAGAGGACGGGAGAGAACGGGAGGATGACGGGAGAGGACGAGAGGGTGATGGGGAGAGAACGGGGAGAGGAAGGGGGAGGACTGGAGGATGACGGGGAGAGGACGGTAGGGTGATGGGGAGAGAACAGGGAGAGGTCGGGAGGGTGACGGGGAGAGGACGGGAGGGTGACGGGGAGAGGACGGGAGGATGACGGGGAGAGGACGGTAGGGTGATGGGGAGAGAACGGGGAGAGGACGGGAGGGTGACGGGGAGAGGACGGGAGGGTGACGGGGAGAGGACGGGAGGATGATGAGGAGAGGACGGGAGGGTGATGGGGAGAGTACGGGGAGAGTACGGGAGAGGACGGGAGGGTGACGGGGAGAGGACGGGAGAGGACGGGAGGGTGATGGGGAGAGAACGGGGAGAGGGCGCGAGAGGACGGGAGGGTGATGGGGAGAGAACGGGGAGAGGAAGGGAGAGGACGGGAGGGTGACGGGGAGAGGATGGGAGGGTGACTGGGAGAGGACGGGAGGGTGACGGGGAGAGGACGGGAGGGTGACAGGGAGAGGACGGGAGGGTGACGGGGAGAGGACGGGAGGGTGGCGGGGAAAGGACAAGAGGGTGACGGGGAGAGGACGGGAGGGTGACGGGGAGAGGACGGGAGGGTGACGGGGAGAGGACGGGAGGGTGGCGGGGAGAGGACGGGAGGGTGATGGGGAGAGAACGGGGAGAGGAAGGGAGAGGACGGGAGGATGACGGGGAGAGGACGGGAGGGTGATGGGGAGAGAACGGGGAGAGGAAGGGAGAGGACGGGAGGATAACGGGGAGAGGACGGGAGGGTGATGGGGAGAGAACGGGGAGAGGAAGGGAGAGGACGGGAGGATGACGGGGAGAGGACGGGAGGGTGATGGGGAGAGAACGGGGAGAGGAAGGGAGAGGACGGGAGGGTGACGGGGAGAGGACGGGAGGGTGACGGGGAGAGAACGGGGAGAGGAAGGGAGAGGACGGGAGGATGACGGGGAGAGGACGGGAGAGAACGGGAGGATGACGGGAGAGGACGAGAGGGTGATGGGGAGAGAACGGGGAGAGGAAGGGGGAGGACTGGAGGATGACGGGGAGAGGACGGTAGGGTGATGGGGAGAGAACAGGGAGAGGACGGGAGGGTGACGGGGAGAGGACGGGAGGGTGACGGGGAGAGGACGGGAGGGTGACGGGGAGAGGACGGGAGGATGACGGGGAGAGGACGGTAGGGTGATGGGGAGAGAACGGGGAGAGGACGGGAGGGTGATGGGGAGAGGACGGGAGGGTGACGGGGAGAGGACGGGAGGATGACGAGGAGTGGACGGAAGGGTGATGGGGAGAGAACGGGGAGAGGACGGGAGGGTGACGGGGAGAGGACGGGAGAGGACGGGAGGGTGATGGGGAGAGAACGGGGAGAGGACGCAAGAGGACGGGAGGGTGATGGAGAGAGAACGGGGAGAGGAAGGGAGAGGACGGGAGGGTGATGGGGAGAGAACGGGGAGAGGAAGGGAGAGGACGGGAGGGTGACGGGAAGAGGACGGGAGGGTGACTGGGAGAGGACGGGAGGGTGACGGGGAGAGGACGGGAGAGGACGGGAGGGTGACAGGGAGAGGACGGGAGGGTGACGGGGAGAGGACGGGAGGGTGGCGGGGAAAGGACAAGAGGGTGACGGGGAGAGGACGAGAGGGTGACGGGGAGAGGACGGGAGGGTGGCGGGGAGAGGACGGGAGGGTGGCGGGGAAAGGACAAGAGGGTGACGGGGAGAGGACGGGAGGGTGGCGGGGAGAGGACGGAAGGGTGGCGGGGAGAGGACGGGAGGGTGACGGGGAGAGGAGGGGGCCAGCAGGCATCCAGTGCCCCATCCATATGCATGGCTCCTCCGCTCCCATCCATGAACATCGGTAACACTTATTACACTCTGACTGCAAGAACTTTTCATCATTATCATTTCAATTAAAATTGCTCTTTGAAGCAGATTGTCTTCAGGCTCCGCAATGTAAAAACCGCCAGCGCCAAAGAGGGAGAAGTAGCGTCCTAGCTGGGGAATACGAGATCCCGATTACTCCTGAATCTGCTCCCATGTTACCTCTCTGATACAGCAGAGCCGAGCGCGTTCTGCTTTCTCCTCTGTCCTCTGCAGCTTTACTTACAATTATCCATCCTTCTCCTTTTACATTTTTTTATTCAAGCTTTTTTATTGTGACACTTATGGATCCGCAACAGGGACTTCAACTTCTATGAACAACAAAAAGTTCCTCCAGCTCCAACATGAATTAAACATTCTAAAAACATTAAAAGAACATGGACACCCATAAACAACACTGACGCGTTTCGGAGCATCATGACTAAGACGCATCACTCTGATTTGTGTCCGTGTTGCATATGGACGTCCATGTTCTTTTAATGTTTTTTATGGTTTTTGAATACATTTTGGAATTTTTAATTCATGTTTGAGC
Organism: Dendropsophus ebraccatus; assembly: GCF_027789765.1. Taxonomy (NCBI): domain Eukaryota; kingdom Metazoa; phylum Chordata; class Amphibia; order Anura; family Hylidae; genus Dendropsophus; species Dendropsophus ebraccatus. Next base: position 4,215,474 of record NC_091465.1, on the reverse strand, counting down.
TTGAGGACCTTTTCGTCTTTCCTGGATTCATCTATTACCCGGTGTCGGCCTGTTGATGTCCATCATGCTCCTCTATAATGTGCTGCACAGGCCAAGCTGGAGGGTAACCTGACAAAAAAACTGCCTCTTGTTTTTCTTGGTCTACTCTGGGCTCATCCATGCTGATGGACGTGATCTGCGAGGGACTGTGCAGATTGATCATACGCTTGTGGATAGGCATCTGGAAGTAATCTTATGTCTTGGATCCCTCACCACAAGGGGTGTTTCTTGTTGTGATGGGCAGACTCTTGGTGGGCACGTGGGCACATGGGCAGGTTCCTTGACCTTCAGGTTCTTCTCCTTAGACCTTCTCCCATGATTCCACTTTGCCACTTGTGAGTGTAATTCTGATGGCCACCTCCTGCTCAGTGGGGGCTTGTATCTTTACATGCCTGTCACCTTCCTGACCGAGTTATTCGTGTAGTATGAGAGCAAACAGCGGTGATCCAGGAGCAGCGTGCGGACACCACAGCGGTCAATGAGCTATCCATCATTCTTGTCCATTCAGAATTGTCCGTTGACATAGAAAGAAATCAATGGGATTTTATATTGTGTAAAAGTATCTTCAACTGCGTCTACAAGTGTCCGTTATCACAGCCGGCACATAGGGAGGCATTGAGCGCAACGTTTCAAGAACCATCTGTGGTCTCATTAGTCTCACGAAGGTAAATGGGACGATGATTGAGTCGCTTATTAACCTCTTCAAGGGTTTTTCTCCACTCAGCTAGCACAGTATATGCCTGTAGGATTCATCAAGTTAATATTTTTGCAAATACATTTATTTATCAAACTCCGCTCCGCCGCTCCATGATAGGCTGCTCTTTCCTCACATTGTTGCTGGCTTGTTGTCTACCAACCACCACTCAAAAAGCAGTGGTCTGTCAGGTCCATATACAGGTATAGTTTAACTAGTTTATATGGGAACACCCCTTTAACGGAACAGTACATTTTGGTAAGCCCCCCTTCCAATTTAATGGGGAGGACACATGGACTTGCAGACCCTCCTTTTTTCTGCATAGGTTTGTATTGGGGACTTACTTGGTCTGTCCGTTACTTGACCTCACCCCTCTTTCTTACAGGTGGTGCTTACTGCTTCTAGAAGCTTCTGTCTCTGGGAAGATTAGTGGGAGAAATCAGATAATTGAATCAGCTGTTTGAGCGGGAACCCCAAGTCCTAAGTGGAACACTTCTTGATTGGCTAGGAGCACAAGAGCAAGAAGATGGATTACAATTCAAGCAGCCTGCGCCCATTCTCAGCTCAGTTACCACAGATCTTCGGGAGAAGAAGCTTCCCCCCATCCTCCCAGTTGGAAGGGCTTTATTTGTCATCGTAGACTTTGTAGTGGGGTGAAGTCTCCCAGTTCACGCTGGGAGGAGATGATTTTTGGCAGTTGTCAGGGAGGTTTGTAGTATTCTGTTATTGTATTTATTAGCTTGCCTGTTTATAACCCTTATGACGTATCGCGGCCATAAAGTTTACGCACTGTAAAAGTTCATGCACAAGTTGCCATCACCTCACAATGGGTGCCCTACAGGAGGCTCCACCACACCCCAAGCCTCTGGACCGATCTACCACCATCACCTCACAAGATGGTGCCCTACAGGAGGCTCCACCACACCCCAAGCCTCTGGACCAATCTACCACCATCACCTGACGAGATGGTGCCTTACAGGAGGCTCCACCACACCCCAAGCCTCCAGACCGATCTACCACCATCACCTCACAAGATGGTGCCCTACAGGAGGCTCCACCACACCCCAAACCTCTGGACGAATCTACCACCAAATTAGGGGTAGAAACGAGCCTAAATACTGTTCCTTAGTTGTGGCATCTAGACAGACATCTAGACAGGCGGACACAATACCATAACCGCGCTCTGACTTCCTGTGGAAACCTTTCTTTTTTATCATTCCATTACAAGCTTTAAATAAGATGGCGAGAGGGACGTGGCTGAACCTGTCACCGCTCGGCTTTTATTCGGAGATGGCGGATACCAGAGGTCGCCTTTCAGAGATGTTTCTTAAAAGAAGAAATAGATCAATGCAGTGAAGACAACGCGCCCTGCGTCCTCCTCAGCCTGGGAATAGAGAAGCGTTATATGTGTCTATACAATATTATGTCACTCTATTCTGAGGGGTCGCTGGGGGATTTCTGGGCTGAACTAGACTAAAAATGTCCCGCAATCTTAATGGGAATAAATTGTACTGTAGAAATCGCTCTGGATGGCGTCAGGTCTGGCTGCCCCTTGGAAGCTGGGTGGTCGCACGGAAATGCATCGGCGCTATCACCTTTATTCTCTTCACACTGCTGGAGTACTAAGAGGAGCGTCAGTGTATAGCTCCCTCCCGACTGCTGTCACAACGCCAATAAAAAACCCAAAACTGGCACATGGTGTTTTTTTTTTTGTTTTTTTTGCACCCTAGTAGTTTTGCTAAATAAATAACCTAGAATAATCCTCCTTAAAGGGGCTGTCTAGCACTAGGGATGAACAAACTTCTAAAAAGTTCAGTACGGCAGTTTTACCAAACTTTAATGTAAAGTGCAGGTTTGTCCGATTCGAACCTTAAACAAACTGCACTAAAACAGCTTAAAGATGGCAGGTGTTCAGAGGTTTTAGAGAAGTTCAAAAATTCTCTTATCTATACTTACCTGTCTGCGCTACCCTGGTATCCTTCTCAGGTGTCCGTTGCTTCCCGCAGCCACCAAAATCCTGTCCAGACAATCACTGACTGTGAGGGGACAGCACTGCGGCCAGCCGAAACAAGCTGGAGACTGCAGAATACACTGGAGACCAACGGAACGACATTGGGGAACACGGAGAAATGAGATGTATGGCCGCCATCTTGTTCCAAAATTTTTGCAAAGTTTGGAATGAATCTCATTTCAGGACGTTTGCTTCACTTATCTCTAGCACCACAAATTATTTTGGGGAAGGTCAGAGGGTGGTCTCAGAATGAATAATACTCACCTGTCCTGGTGCCTGGGGTCACTGATTATGGAGGAAATGCCCAGTCAGCAAATCACTGGTTGTAGTGGTGACTGCAGGGACTGGCTGGGCAGGTGTTATCGGACAGTGCTGATCGGGGGCGACACCAATAGGGCAGCAAGGGGAACTTCTTTTTTTATTTTTCTGTCTGATTCCATACAAAATTTTTTTCAGGTACACAAAGTGGTAAATGAAATATTGAAATGGAGATGTCTATGAAGGTTACCTTGATTTCCTCCATTTTATTTGGTTGGGCCCTGTATGTTCTGTATGTTGGAGTTGGTCAGGACCAGGAGCTGGGGCATCCGAATCTATAGCAGGAGAGGCTCTGTGCAATATGGTTACTTGTAATCAAGGGGGAAGCTCCTTATGGTCCCTCCAGTTGTCAGAGACCTGGACGGGAGAGCAGGGGGTCAGGAGGTCTTGTCCGGCCGAGCACCCCCCTCCCCAGAAGGGACCGTCTCTTATTTTTCAGTGATTTCGGATATGTGGTCAGTCCTGTCTCCCTCTCGTCAGCTGGTGCGCACGTGAATGATGTGTCTTCACCCTGAAACCATCATCTTTCCAGGAAAGATATTATTTCATTAGCGGAGAGCTGGGCATTCATTTAACCGGACGTTAATTTGATTTCTGTGTTGTAAGAAGTGGCCATTAACTTCTAACCTCCGCGCTTCTCCACTAACTAAGACAGATGGAATAATTGTGCTCTTTAAACTAAGTTTCTCTAGAAATCTCACATGGGGGTCGACAATTATCTGCAGATTACGGCCCAATGCGATGTAATTCTATCTGCAGCCGCCTCCTCGCACCGTGGATACTACAGAACATTGTTACACGTTGTGGTGAATGATGGCGGCCGGGCTGTAGGCCGTGCACACAGCCAGAGCTCTCATACTGGGATGTTCCCACACTGCCTGGCTTTGTCCGTTTGACAGCTGTGTAACGGACGTATTTTCAAAACATCAAACAAATAAAAAAATGTGGGAACATAGCCTAACCCTAAGTAATGGATTTAGGGACACGACACGGTGGATTCATTATTGTAAGTACAGCAAAATCCTGGCGCAATTTGCAACAAATCACTGAATCACATGAACTGTATTTTTTTTAAAACATTTTTTAGGTTTCCCTGAGCCTTTGGGCTGAAAAAACACCACAGAAACGCCATGTGCCAATATTGGTATTTGTATTGGCCAGTCCACCCGTACCCAGTTCTCAGACTTTTTTGTGTCTCGCTTGATAGTGGGCGTGGCTTCCCGGAAAATATATACAACATAGGGAACTGAATAGGGAGTGGTCTAAATGTGATGTCATGTGCCGAAACGGTCCCATCATGAGCCATTGGGATAAATCTGGTGCGTTAGATGGTATTAGTGGGCAGGGACCATCTAAACTTCTGAAGATTATGTTCTGGATTGATGTGATCTCTATGGTAAAATTATCCAAAGTTCAGGCTTCTTCACTAGATAAGGTTTGCTGCTTTAGATCTCCCATCCATCTAGTTCTTCGTAGATGACGATGCCCAACAATGTCTTATTCTTTTTGTACTTGTGGTGAGACCCCGGATGATGTTGTAGTGGTGGGGCAGCCGGTCACTTGCTAGATTTAGGTGTGACGCCACTACTGTGGTGGATGGCCGAGATACAGCCGGACCTTAGGGTTTTGTCATGTGACGCCACGGCCTGGTGGGCACACAGGTGTGATGGCACGACTGTTTTTAAGGTGTAAGGCCGGTTGTACCCTTTTCCCCTCTGGTCAGTGTCCCTTTTCCCCTGCGGTTTGACCTTTCCTATAGTCTTCACACCACCTGATGCCCACTAGCTTTAGCAGAACCGTACCAATGGGTGACACAGGCCCCAGACCCTGTTACCTGGGATGAGCGGAATGGTTAGGATTTCCTAAGTACACCCGCGCTGCGAGATGGAGTTTATAGACCTTACGTAACGTTGCTCCACCCAGATCAGTTCCTAGCTCTTTGGCTCTACTGTGAATACAGTCCTGCACTGTAGCTACTCCTTGTCCTCAGCGTGGGTTGAGGTTATCTGTTGGCTAGTCCTCTCTTGAAGGGCTTAACAGTGCATCACACAGCGTGTGGGGCTTCAAGAAAAAGGTTTGTAAGAGGGCTCTGTTCTGCGTCCTACCCGCGCGGGGCACTGACTAAGACTGACTTGTGTAGAGGAGACCTGGCAGAGGGCCAGGGCCCAGGTAAAGCCACGTTGGAGAGCTATCTGAGATGTGTCCTTTCTCCATCAAAGCTCAGCTAAGACTCCTCCTTCAACCAAGGGACTAACTTCCTAACCAGTGAGTAAGGTGCACTGTGATTGGGTAGAAAGAGTGCAATAGAGAAACTCTGCCGCACCCCTCTTAACGCCCCTTCTCCGCCCCACTGGCAAAGGTGGCGCAGATGGGGCAGATGCAAAAAAATATTCGCAAAAATACCGTTTGTGAATGTACGCCGATTTGCCCCATCTGTGCCTAAAAAGGCATTTACGCCATTTTTATACATGTCCCCCTATGTGTGTGTGTATGTATGTATATATATATATATATATATATATATATATATTTATACACATACATACACTGGCCTGGAGGACGTTATAATTTTTCCCCATAGGATACTATTCAATGAAATGTTCCTTTTTTCTGTCTTGAGAGGGAAGTGGTTTCTGTGAATTACATTTATATTCTATGTCGCTGACAATACCAAGAATTTGACAACTTTGAAACTGCAAAGTAACAAACCCCTCGAAGATAAATCAGCCGTTCAGCTCGAGGCCGGATTGACACTGAGCCGACTGACAGCTTAGAACGTAAAGAATCTCGGCGTCCATCAACCAAGTTCTTGTTTTGATTTGAAATGTATTTTTAAAATTTAGTAAAATTAATTTTTGTCTAGGAACCTCAGGAAAGTCTTGGTGGATTTCCTCACAATTTTTCTACTATAGAGAGCCTTTAATCTTCTCTTATAGGGGTGCCTCTTTAAAGGGCATTCTCAACTCTCCGGTTTATCTTCTATTCACAGGATGGGGGAAAAAACAAACTGATTGGTGGGGTTCCGACTCCTGAGAGCTCCATGGAGGAGAAAAGTTATCCAAATTAATGGACGGCACTACGGCCAGCCCTCCATTCATTTTCTATAGGGCTTCCCAACATTCCCTATGGATTGATCACCAGGGTGCGTCTCTTGGGCCACTGACCATTAGCTCTTATACCAGTATTATATGGTAGTAGTTGTACATACTATCCTGTCATAAGAATCGTCACCCAGGTCATCAGGTTGTTTCTACAGCTTCTTCTGCCCTCGGCCATTAGGGCGATTCCTCACTTGGGACTGTTCAAATTTTTTCGTATAGATCTGTGCATCAAGAACGGCCTCTGTTATCGGCCACAGCTCAGCGGCGGTGACAAATCCATCAAAATTATTTAGCAGTTTTTCATAATTAAAAAGGATCTATCAGCAGGTTAGACGAATCTGACCTGCTGCTATGTCCCTATAGTGCAGGAGACGCCGAGGATGGTGGTCTGTCTCAGGGGCGGGCTGGGCCGGGGGGCAGGGTGGCATCTGCCCCCCGGGCCGGCCTTCCCCAGGACATTACAGGGCCGCGCTGAGGCTGCTTACCGCCCCAGCGCTCTCCTCTCTGCCTGTGCTGCAGGGCCGGTCTGTGATGCCAGTGGCAGCTGAAGCTGCTCCCCGCCCCCCGTTAAGCCCCGCCCCCTGTGGACCGTCCCATGTTCCTCCTGGCCCGGGACTTCCTGTATTACACAGTGTGGAGAGGAGGAGGCTACAGGCTGCTAACCTCCAGCTCCAGGCTCCTGCTCCCTGACCATCCTCCTCCTGTCCTGCTCTCTGCTCAGCAGCTATAAATGCAGGAGATAGGAGGGAGGTCGGGACAGAGAGGAGAGGGCTGTCTGCTGAGCTGGGCTGACAGAGGCAAACACACACACACTAGCATCTGTTCCCCCAACCCCTGTAGCTGCTGCCCTTTACCCCCTATAGCTGCACCCTCTTCCACAGGCTGCATTGCCCCTCTGCACCTGTAGTTGATATGTACCTCCTAAGGCTGCTGTGTGAGCCTTCCCCCCAGACTGCTGTGTTCTCCCCTTCAGGCTGCTGTGCCCCTCCCCCCCTTTCAGGCTGCTGTGCCCCCCCTTTCAGGCTGCTGTGCCCCTCCCCCCCTTTCAGGCTGCTGTGCCCCCCCTTTCAGGCTGCTGTGCCCCTCCCCCCCTTTCAGGCTGCTGTGCCCCCCCCTTTCAGGCTGCTGTGCCCCTCCCCCCCTTTCAGGCTGCTGTGCCCCCCCTTTCAGGCTGCTGTGCCCCTCCCCCCTTTCAGGCTGCTTTGACCCCCCCCACACACACACTTCAGACTGCTGCGCCCCCCCCCCTTCAGGCTGCGGTCCCCCCCCCTTTTCAGGCTGCTTTGACCCGTCCCCCCCCCCCACACACACACACACTTCAGACTGCTGTGCCCCCACACAGAATGATACACACTCATAGAGAACAATATACACCCATACAGAACCATACAGTTCAATATACACCCATACAGAACAATATACACCCATACAGAACAATACGCACTCATACAGAACAATATACACATTTTGTAGGGTATTTTGGAGCATATTATATAGTAGTCAGTATGTTGGAGGTCACCCAGCTTTCCCAGCATCTTGTAGTCAGTTAAATGGAGGTCACCCAGCTTCCCCAATATCTTTCACTCAGTATAATATGGTCACCCAGCTTTCCCACCATCTTATACTCAGTATATTATGGTCACCCAGCTTTCCCAGCATCTTGTAGTCAGTAAGATGGAGGTCACCCAGCTTTCCCACCATCTTATACTCAGTGGCTGGTGGCCTCGGGGAGCTGCATAGTAGATCTATACTGTGCAGCTGAAAACCATATCATCACAATTGTGCTAATTGGTTGCCTTTAAGGAGCAGTCCAGCCCTTACCTATTATTACCCTCCCCACATCAGTGCAGGGGCGGTGGTTGGCACCCCGGGTCTGTACTTCTGCCAGCGGCGATGTTCCAACAATTCGGGTAACGTCTCCTTCCCTTCTGGTCATTTGTGACAGGGAATTCCTACTGCTCTGTGTGAAGGGGCCAGAAGTCACCTTGTCAATGTAAGTCTATGGGATGGTTCCGGGTCAGCGCTGAGCCGTCCCATATACTTATACAGTAAGGAGATCCCCGACCCCGTCACAGCGAGCAGTAGGAATTCCCTGTTTACAAATGACTGGAAGGGCTGAATGTGTTATCCGAAGTGTGAGAACATTGCTACTGGAGGAAGTATTGGAGTGGGTGGCATCTACCTTCCCTGCACTGATGTGGGGAGCGTAATAAGTGAGGGCCTAGAGTGGTCCTTGAAGGATGGGCCGCGAGGCGGCTACTCATGGGCCAGTGCTGTGTGCTTGCCCCCCAGGCTAAAATTTGCCAGCCAGCCCCTGGTCTGTCTCTTATAGTATGTCTCTTATAGTATGTCTCTTATAGTGTGTCTCTTATAGTATATGTCTCTTATAGTATGTCTCTTATAGTATATGTCTCTTATAGTATATGTCTCCTATATTATGTCTCTTATAGTGTGTCTCTTATAGTATGTCTCTTATAGTATGTCTCTTATAGTATATGTCTCTTATAGTATATGTCTCCTATATTATGTCTCTTATAGTGTGTCTCTTATAGTATGTCTCTTATAGTGTGTCTCTTATAGTATGTCTCTTATAGTGTGTGTCTCTTATAGTATGTCTCTTATAGCGTGTCTCTTATAGTGTGTCTCTTATAGTATATGTCTCTTATAGTATGTCTCTTATAGTGTGTGTCTCTTATAGTATGTCTCTTATAGCGTGTCTCTTATAGTGTGTCTCTTATAGTATATGTCTCTTATAGCGTGTCTCTTATAGTATATGTCTCTTATAGTATGTCTCTTATAGTATGTCTCTTATAGTATATGTCTCTTATAGCGTGTCTCTTATAGTATATGTCTCTTATAGTATATGTCTCCTATAGTGTGTCCCTTATAGTGTGTCTCTTATAGTCTTATAGTGTGTCCCTTATAGCGTGTCTCTTATAGTATGTCTCTTATAGCGTGTCTCTTATAGCGTGTTTCTTATTGTATGTCTCTTATTGTATGTCTCTTATAGTGTGTCTCTTATAGTGTGTCTCCTATAACGTGTCCCTTATAGTGTGTCTCTTATAGTATGTTTCTTATAGTGTGTCTCCTATAGCGTGTCCCTTATAGCGTGTCTCTTATAGCGTGTCTCCTATAGCGTGTCCCTTATAGCGTGTCTCTTATAGCGTGTCTCTTATAGCGTGTCTCTTATAGTATGTCTCTTATAGTGTGTCCCTTATAGCGTGTCCCTTATAGCGTGTCTCTTATAGCGTGTCTCTTATAGCGTGTCTCCTATAGCGTGTCCCTTATAGCGTGTCTCTTATAGCGTGTCTCTTATAGCGTGTCTCTTATAGCGTGTCTCTTATAGCGTGTCCCTTATAGCGTGTCTCTTATAGCGTGTCTCCTATAGCGTGTCCCTTATAGCGTGTCTCTTATAGCGTGTCTCTTATAGCGTGTCTCCTATAGCGTGTCCCTTATAGCGTGTCTCTTATAGCGTGTCTCTTATAGCGTGTCTCCTATAGCGTGTCCCTTATAGCGTGTCCCTTATAGCGTGTCTCTTATAGCGTGTCTCTTATAGCGTGTCTCTTATAGCGTGTCTCTTATAGCGTGTCTCCTATAGCGTGTCCCTTATAGCGTGTCCCTTATAGCGTGTCTCTTATAGCGTGTCTCTTATAGCGTGTCTCCTATAGCGTGTCCCTTATAGCGTGTCTCTTATAGCGTGTCTCTTATAGCGTGTCTCCTATAGCGTGTCCCTTATAGCGTGTCCCTTATAGCGTGTCCCTTATAGCGTGTCTCTTATAGCGTGTCTCTTATAGCGTGTCTCTTATAGCGTGTCCCTTAAAGCGTGTCCCTTATAGCGTGTCTCTTATAGTGTGTCTCTTATAGTATGTCCCTTATAGTATGTCTCTTATAGTATGTCCCTTATAGTATGTCTCTTATAGTATGTCTCTTATAGTATGTCTCTTACCTTCATCCTCAGCGCTGTTTCCGTGCATGTAGTCATTTACTCCTTGGTCCAGAAAAACCGTTAGGAGCATTGCCCCGCCCCCATAGCGCCAATCTGTCTCGCCCCCTCTAATGATAATCGAAGGAGTGGTCTGGCCGGGGATGGGCTGTATAGGCGCTATAGAGGCGGGCAGTGCAAGACTGAGGAGTAAATGACTAACTGCATGAAAACGGCATCGAGGAGGAAGGTAAGAGACAGCCCATCATCCTCGGTGTCTCCTGCACAATAGGGGGATATCCGCAGGTTAGGTTCATCTGTCAGTACTGCCGCCCTAGGGACAGGCCTACAGATGCCTGGTGGCCAATCCATCCCTTCCTATCACCATGACGGACCCCAGCATGCCTGAGTTGTGCTCTAGTCACTATTCACTCTATTCCCTCTCTATTCACAGAGTTAGGTCCTTTTAGGCCATACTTAGAGGGGTTTTTGGCAATTTCATGGTCTCATCTCATGATTTGCTTGACATATCATTGGATGTGAAACCCAGGTGGTTACCGGCCACTCACCAATGAAGGAGAGTCGGCACTCCAGTGATCTTCAGATTGTATAAGTATTGATCTGCGCTCAGCTGGACACCTCTGTGCAAACGACGTGTAGCAACATTTGGGGACAATGTCCTTCATCAGGCTGGCCTTGTGATGGGTGATTAGCTTAGTGGTGTTCTGCTTGGCTCCATCAATAAAGTTACACAATTTAAAGATCACCGACTACAACCAGGATGTCACTCTCCTTCGTTATTCTGTAATAACATTTTACTCAAATTCCTGTAAAACATAAAAGTACAAAAAGAAAGTCATCAGTGGCGATATCTGGATCTGAAAGAACGTCTGTGTATTTGGAGATTCCCCTCTATTATACAGCAGCGTTGTAGAGGTGATATGAAGAGCGACGTGCGCTGGCTCCAGGACGTGCGCCTAATTCTACTTATGTTCCCATAACCCAAAATAAGCGAGAGAGTCCGTTCCCATCTCCCATAACAACGGTCTTCAGACGTGTTCAGTTTTCTCTCATTTTTGCCGCTTTCACTCGAGGCTTTTTTTGAAATCTCGCTTTAATTTAATTTGCTGAGATTTGACTCGATTAAAGGGTATTGATTTTGGTCTATAAAATTGCTCTCATTCATCAATAGTGGCTGGCGTGTAAAATCGCATTGTTAATAAATCACGCGGCGGAGTGATCTCCGTGCCGTTATTGTAGATAGAAAACAAAGACAAACGGCTTCCCCTCTGGCTCTCATTGACAGAATAATATCATTAAAAGTTGCAGACGGCCATTATGGAGAAAGCTGTAAACATTAGGAGATGAAGAGCATGCGCCAGCTACAAATCAGGAGTCTCTGTGCCGATATAATACGGGAACCTCTCGGCATTGGAGGAACCTCTCCCAGCTTCGCTCCTGTCCCTTCCATTTCCATTTATCTCGTTGATTGTACGAGGAGAGGAGGCGTGCAGTTGTTGTACGAGGGATGTCTTCTTCAGGCGTCGGCACACTCTCATTCTTCATCTCCTCTTTGTCATTGCGGAGACATCTTTGAAGAACAAACAGAAAAGTCATAAAGACATGAAACATCTGTGCTTAGTCCCTGTTATTCAGGAGATCCCTGGGGGGTCTTCGAGCAGGAGGCTCCTTTATTATAACAAGAAGACCCGGTGTCCATCATTACCCGTCATTAAATGGTGAATTCTATTAAAAATTATTTGAAAAAAATAGCATATTGCAATTTTGGTGGAGTAACCCTTTAGAGTGGTGACAAGGTGATTAGAGATGAGCGAACTTTTCAAAAGTTCGTTCAGACCGGACTTCTGGATTGTTTTGAAAGGTTCGGTTCGACCGAATTTCGGATTTCTTCGGATTTCATAGTATAAAGCATCTATATGATACGGGGGTAGTGTATTTGGTTGAATTTAGGGCTCTACATGTCAGTAACATCATTATCTTTTCAATATCTCAAAGTCAATATTTTTTTTTACACTCCAATATTCACCATTACAGGGTCTATGCAGGAAACTCACCATTACAGGGTCTATGCGGGAAACTCACCATTACAGGGTCTATGCAGGAAACTCACCATTACAGGGTCTATGCAGGAAACTCACCATTACAGGGTCTATGCGGGAAACTCACCATTACAGGGTCTATGCAGGAAACTCACCATTACAGGGTCTATGCAGGAAACTCACCATTACAGGGTCTATGCGGGAAACTCACCATTACAGGGTCTATGCGGGAAACTCACCATTACAGGGTCTATGCGGGAAACTCACCATTACAGGGTCTATGCAGGAAACTCACCATTACAGGGTCTATGCAGGAAACTCACCATTAGAGGGTGCGGGAAACTCACCATTACAGGGTCTATGCAGGAAACTCACCATTACAGGGTCTATGCGGGAAACTCACCATTACAGGGTCTATGCAGGAAACTCACCATTACAGGGTCTATGCGGGAAATTCACCATTACAGGGTCTATGGGGGAAACTCACTGTTACAGGGTCTATGCGGGAAACTCACCGTTACAGGGTCTATGCGGGAAACTCACCATTACAGGGTCTATGGGGGAAACTCACCATTACAGGGTCTATGGGGGAAACTCACCATTACAGGGTCTATGCAGGAAACTCACCATTACAGGGTCTATGCAGGAAACTCACCATTACAGGATCTATGCAGGAAACTCACCATTACAGGGTCTATGCGGGAAACTCACCATTACAGGGTCTATTCAGGAAACTCACCATTACAGGGTCTATGCAAGAAACTCACCATTACAGGGTCTATGCAGGAAACTCACCATTACAGGGTCTATGCGGGAAACTCACCATTACAGGGTCTATGCGGGAAACTCACCATTACAGGGTCTATGCGGGAAACTCACCATTACAGGGTCTATGCAGGAAAAAGGGTCCAACTATAGTACTTGTATATCTGTATAGCACTTTTTTTTAGAGTTTAGATATATTTGTGCCTCAGGAAAACACCTATGTCATATACACTCTCGCAAGGGTGACAGTATAGTACTTGTATATCTGTATAGCACGTTTTTGTTCTGTGCACCCTTTGCTGTCCTATGCATAATCTATCTTTCGCCCTCTCTATTTTTCTCTCTCAATCACTATATGTTTCTCCTCTCCGCTTTCCTAATAATCTTGTGGTCTTTGCTTTTGTAGAATATCTTCTTAGTACAGCAGCAGCAGCGTTTTGTCACTGATGAGCTCTGTGCACTGCTAACAGTCTCCTTCCTCTCTCTCTGTGCAGACTGCCTCATGCGGTCATGTGACCGCTCCTCTTAAAGCAATACCCATGTCACACATTGGATGTGTTCCAGGCATCATGGGAAAGCGCTTTTCCCGCCCAGAACACTTCCTGCTTTCTAAAATGGTGGCTGCCATTTTAGAAAGCAAGAAAAAAAACAACTAATTCAGAGCGTACTTCCAAAAATCCGAATCCGACCGGACTCTGACTTTTGGAAAAATCCAAACCGGATCCCATATCGACCGAACTGGTTCACTCATCTCTAAAGGTGATGTTTGGACTCTCACCGCTGTTGTGGAGCCCCCACATTCCCTGCCATTTTAGAGAGAGTGTTGGGCTTTTGCCAGTAGTACTCACACCTGGACTTCCTTTCCCTTACTTCTCTGGCCTATAATAGGACAGCACCCCATCAGAAGCCCTCCTCCTCTTTGCTGCATCATGACAGAATGCTGGAGATAGGACACTGCTTAGACTGCTGGGGGGTAATTTATAGCACAGTACTATAGATGGTGTGTGGAGGAGGAAGGGGTTACTGATGCACTCTGCAGGGGGATGATTTATAGTACAGTACTATAGATGGTGTGTGGAGGAGGAAGGGGTTACTGATGCACTCTGCTGGGGGATGATTTATAGTACAGTACTATAGATGGTGTGTGGAGGAGGAAGGGGTTACTGATGCACTCTGCTGGGGGATGATTTATAGTACAGTACTATAGATGGTGTGTGGAGGAGGAAGGGGTTACTGATGCACTCTGCTGGGGGATAATTTATAGTACAGTACTATAGATGGTGTGTGGAGTTCCCGATCCCCCTGCCGCTTTCTGGTCTGACCCGGGTCGTGATGTGTTATCTCCGCTCAGCCAGTCAGTGGCCGAGGTAGGACCCCACTACTTACTGGCTGAGCAGACCTGACATATATTGATGAGAAGAGTGATGACTGAAGAACGACACCCAGATCTTTGCTGAAGATGAGAATCTTAGAGAATCTTGAGAGGGAGGAAGGTCCCAACTGGACCGGAGTACTGTCTCTAGAACAGGGGAGCGAATCACCCTGAGTTGCGGCCTTGCTTGGAAGCAGCAGAGCACGTTCTCCCTCCTGAAGGTGGAGGAGAGAACAACACAACCTTTTTTCTTGAGGGTAGAGAGAAGACTACTGAGGTAGATAGGAAGTGCCATAGCATCGCCAGCCAAAGCTCGACGGCTATTGGGGTTACTATGGCAGCTGAGGAATAGTCACGTGACACCAAGCCCATTGCATCATCACACCATTAGAATACAGGCAAAATGAATATGCATAAGGAAATAAATGAAATATTAGACCTGAATACTGAGGGGGGTGAGACCATACAAACAGTTTGCAGTGGGACCACTTTTCCAGAACAGGAATAATTAGGAAACATACAAATAAGAACAAATCCTCTGTTCTGGGACACTGCACAATTACAGGCTGTCCATGCCACCTCTGGAGCGCACAATCACAGGCCGTTCATGCCACCTCTGGAGCGCACAATTACAGGCCGTCTATGGCCGCCTCTGGAGCGCACAATTACAGGCTGTCTATGGCCGCCTCTGGAGCACACAATTACGGGCAGTCCATGCCGCCTCTGGAGCGCACAATTACTGGCTGCCTATGGCCGCCTCTGGAGCGCACAATTACAGGCCGTCCATGCCGCGTCTGGAGCGCACAATTACAGGCCGTCCATGCCACCTCTGGAGCGCACAATTACAGGCTGTCTATGCCGCCTCTGGAGCGCACAATTACAGGCCGCCCATGCCGCCTCTGGAGCGCACAATTACAGGCCGTCCATGCCACCTCTGGAGCGCACAATTACAGGCCGTCCATGGAGCGCACAATTACAAGCCGTCCATGCCGCCTCTGTAGCGCACAATTACAGGCCGTCTATGCCGCCTCTGTAGCGCACAATTACAGGCCGTCTATGCCGCCTCTGTAGCGCACAATTACAGGCCGGCTATGGCCGCCTCTGGAGCGCTCAATTACAGGCCGTCTATGCCGCCTCTGTAGCGCACAATTACAGGCCGTCTATGCCGCCTCTGGAGCGCACAATTACAGGCCGTCCATGCCGCCTCTAGAGCGCACAATTACAGGCCGTCCATGCCGCCTCTAGAGCGCACACAGCCTCTAATTTTTACTCAGCAATATTGATCAGCTCTCACGCTTCTCTATTGATTGAGACCTGGATATTTTGCTTATTATAACAAGGAAAACTTAAATTATCCCTGTAATGAGGACGGGATCGATAGGAATATTTATATCGGATGGCGGGGTCAACTAAGGGGGAAGAAGAGCAGCCGGGCATGAAAAATACACTGAACACTGGTATGTAGTCTGAAGCCCAGAGAGAAGAGACCAGACAGGATCCGGGCTGGCTGGGTGTTGTGGTGCCAGTCCATCACTACTCACTGTAATCTGGGCACAAAGAATTCACTAGAGTGAGCAGGATTGGACCAGTGTGGTGGTGGAGCACAATGGTGCACAGGGGTAAAACAGCTCAGTTGTTAGGTGGGGAAAACTGACAGTAAGGTGCTGAGGGAATAATTTATGCTGGAGTTGAAAGGGTTTATTAAAGTTATGTTAATGAGTCAAAGTGGTCACTCTCTTTTCAAATAGCTTCCCTCCATGTGATGACTTCTTAACATAGAAAATACACATCTAAAGTCTTCCCTGCAACCTGCCATTCACTGTTTGTTCCTAGGGAAAATCTGTCTGTAGGAACATATAGATCAGTACAGAACACAGGAAGTGTGGGTGGGGCTTAGCATGGGCTATGTGCAGAAGAGAGAGAGCCTAGGAGTTTGTGGTTTTATACTTACAGGTTGAGCCAGATTGTGTTGATATGGGCCAGAGAAGTAAGGAAAGGGAGGATCTGTATATGAACTACTAATAACCGGGCTCTGGTCTATCTCCTATCTATCTATCTATCTATCTATCTATCTATCTATCTATCTATCTATCTATCTCCTATCTATCTATCTATCTATCTATCTATCTATCTATCTATCTATCTCCTATCGATCTATCTATCTATCTCCTATCTATCTATCTCCTATCTATCTATCTATCTATCTATCTATCTATCTATCTATCTATCTATCTTCTATCTATCTATCTCCTATCTATCTATCTATCTATCTATCTCCTATCTATCTATCTATCTATCTATCTATCTATCTATCTCCTATCGATCTATCTATCTATCTCCTATCTATCTATCTCCTATCTATCTATCTATCTATCTCCTATCTATCTATCTATCTATCTATCTATCTATCTATCTCCTATCTATCTATCTATCTCTCTATCTATCTATCTATCTATCTATCTCCTATCTATCTATCTATCTATCTATCTATCTATCTATCTCCTATCTATCTATCTATCTATCTATCTCCTATCTATCTATCTATCTATCTATCTATCTATCTATCTATCTATCTATCTCCTATCTATCTATCTATCTATCTATCTATCTATCTATCTCCTATCTATCTATCTCCTATCTATCTATCTCCCTCCTATCTATCTATCTATCTATCTCCTATCTATCTATCTCCTATCTATCTATCTCCTATCTCCTATCTATCTATCTATCTCCTATCTATCTATCTATCTCCTATCTATCTATCTATCTCCTATCTATCTATCTATCTCCTATCTATCTATCTATCTATCTCCTATCTATCTATCTATCTATCTATCTATCTATCTATCTATCTATCTCCTATCTATCTATCTATCTATCTATCTATCTATCTATCTATCTCCTATCTATCTATCTATCTATCTATCTCCTATCTATCTATCTCCTATCTATCTATCTCCCTCCTATCTATCTATCTATCTATCTATCTATCTATCTATCTATCTCCTATCTATCTATCTCCTATCTATCTATCTCCTATCTCCTATCTATCTATCTCCTATCTATCTATCTATCTCTTATCTATCTCCTATCTATCTATCTCCTATCTATCTATCTATCTATATCTCCTATCTACCTATCTATCTATCTATCTATCTATCTATCTATCTCCTATCTATCTATCTATCTATCTATCTCCTATCTATCTATCTCCTATCTATCTATCTCCTATCTATCTCCTATCTATCTATCTATCTATCTATCTATCTATCTATCTATCTATCTCTCTATGTAATGTGATCCATGTCTAACATTTACCTAAAGTTTTGACTTTCTTGCGTTTCTTGAGTAAACTTTTATATAGTGGATGTGACGGGGATTGATGGGTGATATAGCTGACAAGTCTTCTGGGAAAAGCGAAGCTGTTAATGTAAATGGCAGCTGACCCAGATGCACCACAAAGCATGAAGGAAGGGGCTCAATGTTCCATCAAAACCTCCAATTCTGGCACTTCCCCAAATTCCAACATCTGCCTTTGGCTCATTACAATAATAATGGAGTAAATCAGTTCAGGGTCCGCACTACAACAAGAATCTGCACCTGTTCCAGGAACATTCTGCCACGGGGTAGATCTGCCAGAGGTTAGTGCCGCTGAACCCACCATAAATTATACTCTTCCTATTGAGTTAGCAGTTTGAAAGAAGAACTTCTGCAAAACTCAGGACATAAAAAAATGCTAAACTGTAAAATGAGGAAAAATGGTAAAAAAAAAGTAAAATATTACATTGCTGGAGGAAATAATGAAGTTACTTTAAAGCGCGACATTGCATCTTAGGCTCTACGCCATGGAGAAGGTACACTATGGGCAGGAGGCATGGAGAAGGTACACTATGGGCAGGAGCCATGGAGAAGGTACACTATGGGCAGGAGCCATGGAGAAGGTACACTATGGGCAGGAGCCATGGAGAAGGTACACTATGGGCAGGAGCCATGGAGAAGGTACACTATGGGCAGGAGCCATGGAGAAGGTACACTATGGGCAGGAGCCATGGAGAAGGTACACTATGGGCAGGAGGCATGGAGAAGGTACACTATGGGCAGGAGCCATGGAGAAGGTACACTATGGGCAGGAGCCATGGAGAAGGTACACTATGGGCAGGAAGCAGCCATGGAGAAGGTACACTATGGGCAGGAGCAATGGAGAAGGTACACTATGGGCAGGAGCCATGGAGAAGGCACACTATGGGCAGGATGCAGCCCTGGAGAAGGCACACTATGGGCAGAATGCAGCCATAGAAAAGGTACACTATGGGCAGACGCAATGGAGAAGGTACACTATGGGCAGGAGCCATGGAGAAGGTACACTATGGGCAGGAGCCATGGAGAAGGTACACTATGGGCAGGAGCCATGGAGAAGGTACACTATGGGCAGGAGCCATGGAGAAGGTACACTATGGGCAGGAGCCATGGAGAAGGTACACTATGGCCAGGAGCCGTGGAGAAGGTACACTATGGGCAGGAGCCACTGAGAAGGTACACTATGGGCAGGAGGCATGGAGAAGGTACATTATGGGCAGGAGCCATGGAGAAGGTACACTATAGGCAGGAGCCATGGATAAGGTACACTATGGGCAGGATGTAGCCATGGAGAAGGTACACTATGGGCAGGAGCCGTGGAGAAGGTACACTATGGGCAAGAAGCAGCCATGGAGAAGGTACACTATGGGGAGGAGTCATGGAGAAGGTACACTATGGGCAGGAGCCATTGAGAAGGTACACTATGGGCAAGAAGCAGCCATGGAGAAGGTACACTATGGGGAGGAGCCATGGAGAAGGTACACTATGGGCAGGAGCCATAGAGAAGGTACACTATGGGCAGGAGCCATAGAGAAGGTACACTATGGGCAGGAGCCATGGAGAAGGTACACTATGGGCAGGAGGCATAGAGAAGGTACATTATGGGCAGGAGCCATGGAGAAGGTACACTATGGGCAGGAGCCATGGAGAAGGTACACTATGGGCAGGAGCCATAGAGAAGGTACACTATGCAAAACAAGAGTCCGTGGAGCCTCAGTTACGAGTCTCAAAACACGGGATAGCCAGATATCTCTAGCCTGTTGCCAACGGGGTGCCTCCATGATAGGGAGAGCACCACACCACCCTGATAAATAACCCCTTAAGTCCCACTCGGTTGCGAGTATTGGAACATAGAAAGGGAAACAACAGGGTGGCCCCTTTTGTCAATGTCTAACTCAAGGTGCGAGTATTGCGATCATGACAAGGGCTTGCAAAGGCAGGCTTCCATCCACAGGCAGCCGTTTCGGGGTTTTTGCCCCTCGTCAGTGTGGGGTAGGATTCTGGCTAGTTGGGGCAATGAAAAATCAACCAACAAAACACAGTAATCACTGAACTCAAGGAGAACAGCGAAAAAAATTCCAATGAAGTACTCAATCAAGAGTCTCCACTGATGCCCCAAAAATTTAAATATGCAAAACAAGAGTCCGTGGAGCCTCGGTTACGAGTCTCAAAACACGGGATAGCCAGATATCTCTAGCCTGTTGCCAACGGGGTGCCTCCATGATAGGGAGAGCACCACACCACCCTGATAAATAACCCCTTAAGTCCCACTCGGTTGCGAGTATTGGAACATAGACAGGGAAACACAGGGTACACTATGGGCAGGAGCCATGGAGAAGGTACACTATAGGCAGGAGCCATGGAGAAGGTACACTATGGGCAGGAGCCACCGAGAAGGTACACTATGGGCAGGAAGCATGGAGAAGGTACACTATGGGCAGGAAGCATGGAGAAGGTACACTATGGGCAGGAAGCATGGAGAAGGTACACTATGGGCAGGAGGCATGGAGAAGGTACACTATGGGCAGGAGGCATGGAGAAGGTACACTATAGGCAGGAGGCATGGAGAAGGTACACTATCGGCAGGAGGCATGGAGAAGGTACCCTATGGGCAGGAGGCATGGAGAAGGTACACTATGGGCAGGAGCCATGGAGAAGGTACACTATAGGTAGGAGCAATGGAGAAGGTACACTATGGGCAGGAGCCACGGAGAAGGTACACTATGGGCAGGATGCCGCCATGGAGAAGGTACACTATGGGCAGGAGCCATGGAGAAGGTACACTATGGGCAGGAAGCAGTGAGAAGGTACACTATGTGCAGGAGCCATGGAGAAGGTACACTATGGGCAGGAGCCAGGCTCTGTGTAAGGGTTTGGAGGTTCTCATCCTGAAGGGCAGCGTAGACTAAAAATAGCAGCTAAAATTCCCCTTGACTCTGAGTAGCATGGTGTTAGGGTGCCCCTGTAACTTCAATGGAGTCTTCTGGAAGGTGTTAGGGTGCCCCTGTAACTTCAATGGAATCTTCTGGAAAGTTAGATGAGCTTTGCAGTCATGGACTCTGGTCACGTCTTCAGAGTAATGAGAATAAATGCAGATCAGAAGGCGGCAGACTACCACAGGGGCCCTGGAAAAGGTTTAACATGGTTCACTGGCTGGGTCAGTACCAGGAGGGCTCAGTGTGCTAATGCCGACCAATCATCCTGAGAGTATAGGTGAGTGTATGACACAGTGTAACCACCTACCAGAAGAGGTAAGAGCTGGCCAGGAAGGGATGGGGCGAGTGCGGCTATTGTAGGAGACACCGAACAGTCCAGTAGCAGCAGTGTGAAGCAGAACCAGTAGATATCATTAGTCAGCCGCAGGTAATGTAGCAGAGCTGGAAGTGTTCAGGTAGGGGCTAGTGAGTGCAGGTTATGTAGCAGAGCTGGACAAGTTCTGGTAGTGGGTAGCCAATGCAGGTAACCTAGTAGATTTGGAATCATTCATGTAGTGTCTAGCCAGTGCCGGTAATGTAGTAGAGCTGGAAAAGGTCTGGTAGTGGCTAGCCAATGCAGGTAACTTAGTAGAGAGGTAATGTCTAGCTAATGCAGAGAATGTAGCAGAGCTGGGTAAGTTTAGGTATCAGCTAGCCATTGCAGGTATGTAAATGCAGAGTCAACATGAGTATGCAATGGTCAAGCAGATGCAATGTCTAGAAACATGTCAGATACAGGACAACAGGACAGGTGCTGAAAGATGATTGGTCCCATTGGATTAGCCATAGGGCGTGAAGAGGCTGGAACCACTGCAGAGCCAACATGATCTCCACCATGAAGGAAGAAGAAGAGGAAGCTGACACCGAGGCCAAAAAGTTTCCACCTTAACCCTGTTTGACTTCTATATCAACAGATGATAACTGAAAGTCCAACTAGTTAACATAAAAAAGAAGAGCAGACAGTAAAGTCCTTGAAGAGAGGGGAACCCAACCCGTCCGGATCTTTCTCCAATACTCCGGGTGCTCATTATCTTCTCACAGTCATCCCTCCATGGACCCATTAGAGAAACATTTATGAAAATTACTTCCCTTGTAATGCTTTGAGAATTTTCCGGGCTCAAAGGAACCAGCTGATATGTGGTCTCTGACATGGAATCATTTTTAATTGTCTTCTATTAACAAAGTTTTCAAGCTACAAAGTGAACTGTGTAAAACTTAGAGGTATGAAAAGTAAGGGGGGAGGTCTGCATGAGGCTAGCCTCCAATATGGGGCTCTTCCTACATAGGCTAAGCACGGACATTACTGGGAGGGGGGCTGGGTGTTAACACCTTGCTTCTGATCTTTCCGTCAACTAACTTCTCACTGTGTCCTTTTGTTCTTGAGTTCAGTTTTTATTACAAACACTTCACTACTGACCTCCTCAGAGGTAGAGAAGGTGGTGAGAGATGAGAGAGGTAGGTTAGAAGGAGAGGTAGGGAAGATCATGTCCTCCCTTTCACTTCTGTCCTCCAGACTATACAGATTTATGTCCTTGCGTCTCGCTTTCCTTACCACCGGGTGGCACAGGGGATTCATTGTAAGGTGTCAGAAATCACTACCCCTAAATCCTTCTCTTCTGAAGTCTTTGCCAACACAGAGCTGTTGCTATAATACTTAGATAGAAGATTCCTTCTCCTCAATTGCATTATTTTACATTTGGAAACATTGAACTTGCATGTTTGAGCTGCCTAAAAGCAGATGAATCTGAATTTATTGTCACTTAAAAGCTTCATATTCATTCAGAAGAAAATGGACAGGGATGACCGACACGTTTTGGGTTTTGATATAATGTCATGTCATGAGGAAGGGCTCTGACTAAAGCCTGGAAGCTTGGGCGATACCTGTCAGTTCTTTCTGTGTATATATGGAGACAATATATAAAGATTCATCTAGTTTCTTTCTTCAGCAACACAAGTAAAACCAATTCTCCCTGTTCCTGAAGTGATCTGCAAGCACTCCATATAGCTTTCTGGCTGCATTTACTATCTTCTAGATGGCAGCAATGAATCTGCTTTTTGTGTCCAGTATAGCAGTGAAATATTAGGCGGCACATTGATCCCACCTGGCAACATGATTTACGTTCCTGTTAAAACTCCAATAGTAACAATGACAATTGTCCTGATTCATGTTCATAAAACATTTAGGCCATGTTCAGACTGTGTAAGAGACCGGCTGTTCTGTGACCCATCCGGGTCAAGGAGCAGCAGGTTTTAGAAAAGATCATCCCGGCTGGGACTGCAGTACCGGCTGGATGACCTTTGCCCTTGCAGAGTTCTGATGTGGGCACATCCATGCGCGCCCTCATCAGAACTCCCCACTGCACACTATGCTCCATAGTGTGCACTGACAGGGTTTTCTGCAGCTGCTACTCACTGAATAGCGGCCGCAGAAAACTGACATGTCGGTTTTCTACAGCGCCGTGAGAGATCCCGGCCAGAGTGTATACTATGTGCATGTACACTACCGTTCAAACGTTTGGGGTCACCCAAACAATCTTGTGTTTTCCATGAAAAGTCACACTTCTTCACCCCCAGACGTTGTGAAATGAATAGAAAATAGAGACAAGACATTGACAAGGTTAGAAATAAGGATTTGTATGTGAAATAACATTGTTCTTCCATCACACTTTGCTTCCGTCCCAGAATCCTCCTTGTGCAGCAATTCCAGCATTGCACACCTTTGGCATTCTAGCTATTAATCTGTTGGGGTAAGCTGGAGAAATAGCCCCCCACGCTTCTAGGAGCAGCTCCCACAAGTTGGATTGGTTGGATGGGCACTTCTGGCGTACCATACGGTCCAGCTGCTCCCACAATGGGGTGGTGATCTGGTGACTGCGCTGGCCACTCTATTACCTATGATAGAATACCAGCTGCCGCTTCTGCTGGAAATAGTTCTTGCACAATTTGGAGGTGTTTAGGGTCATTGTCCTGTTGTAGGATGAAATTGGCTCCAACCAAGCGCTGTCCACTGGGTATGGCATGGCGGTGCAGAGTGATCGCCTTCCTTATTCACAATCCCTTTTACCCTGTACAAATCTCCCCCCTTACCAGCACCAACCCCAGACCATCACATGACCTCCACCATGTATAACAGATGGCGTCAGGCATTCTTCCAGCATCTTCTCATTTCTTCTGCGTCTCACAAACCTTCTTCTTTGTCATCCAAACACCTCAAACTTGGATTCATCCGTCCACAACACTTTTTTCCAGTCTTCCTCTGTCCAATGTCTGTGTTCTTTTGCCCATCTTAATCTTTTTCTTTTATTGGCCAGTCTCAGATATGGCTTTTTCTTTGCCACTCTGCCCTGAAGCCCAAAATCCGGCAGCCGCCTCTTCCCTGTAGATGGTGACACAGGTGTTTTGCGGGTACTATTTAATGAAGATGTCAGGTGGGGACCTGTGAGGCGTCTGTTTCTCAAACTAGAGACTCTAATGTGCTTATCTTCTTGCTTAGTTGTGCAACGCGGCCTCCCACTTCCTTTTCTACTCTGGTTAGAGCCTGTTTGTGCTGTCCTCTGAAGGGAGTAGTACACACCGTTGTAGGAAATCTTCAATTTCTTAGCAATTTCTCACATGGAATAGCCTTCATTTCTAAGAACAAGAATAGACTGTCGAGTTTCAGATGAAAGTTCTCTTTTTCTGGCCATTTTGAGCGTTTAATTGACCCCACAAATGTGATGCTCCAGAAACACAATCTGCTCAAAGGAAGGTCAGTTTTGTAGCTTCTGTAACGAGCTAGACTGTTTTCAGATGTGTGAACATGATTGCACAAGGGTTTTCTAATCATCAATTAGCCTTCTGAGCCAATGAGCAAACACATTGTACCATTAGAAGACTGGAGAGATAGTTGCTGGAAATGGGCCTCTATACACCTATGTAGATATTGCACCAAAAACCAGACATTTGCAGCTAGAATAGTCATTTACCACATTAGCAATGTATATAGTGGATTTGCTTAAAGTTAGGACTAGTTTAAAGTTATCTTCATTGAAAAGTACAGTGCTTTCCCTTCAAAAATAAGGACGTTTCAATGTGACCCCAAACTTTTGAACGGTAGTGTATATATGTACACTCTGGCCGGGATTCCATAGAAGAAAAGGCAGCGTATATTTTCTTAAAAAAGTACACCCGTTGTTGCCGATTGCAACAACTGCTGTACATTTATGAAAAGATACGTTGTATGAACGTAGCCTATAACTGTACAAATATTTGTGAACGGCCGGTGAACGGCCGGTCAACTCCCGGGTAAATATTGGAATTTATAATAAATGGATTGTTATACAAATAAATATTATTATTATAAATTATTGTTCTATGATATAAATATAACAACTCTTTATACTTTTTTGAATGTCGTCTTACATTTAAACTTATATATCTGGCAACAAAATGATTCACATTATAAAACATATTGCAGAACTATTCTTATCCTATTCACACCATGAAAATCAGACAAGCTTCTCCCGTCCACAGCTGCACGCTGCATATGTCACTGTTTTTATCCCGAGAAGGGATTAACGTTTATAAAACAAAACTTCTCTGGATACATTTCCACTTGGCAGACGGAGAGCTTGATGTATTTTTGTGAAATGACTAAGCGGAAAAGTTTTTACAAATCTCGAAATGTTTTAGTTTTTTTCAGAAAGTTTGTTTCAGTGCATTCAAGTGCAAAAAACTTTCAAAAATTGGGATGTGGCAACATAGATCTGTCCGCCAACCTGTGGCCGACCAACTCCCATCTTGTTGTAGAAGACCAGTGTTGAGCGGAGTGGCTGAACTGTTCGGGTTTAACAACAATCTCCAAAACTGAATGTCCGGCATTGCACTCCCACCATCTGGAAAAAGTTAGATGTCATCCTAGGGCTGTAAGGAAAACATGTTTCCCAGGATTCCCTAGAGCGACATCCAACTTGCCCAGATGCCGGAAGTCAAATACTGAATGTTTGGGTTCGGAGAACGTTGCCGAAACCCACAGGTTGGAGACCATCCATTTCTAAACATTCTAGTTTACTAAGATGTCATAAGGAAAACCTGTGTGGATGGACTTGTTTGCTTATCGGACCCTGGTCTTCCATGTCATGGGTGTGAATATACAAGAAATAGCCCTAAATACTGAATGTCTGGGCTCGGAGAACGTTGCCAAACCCCACACGTTGGAGACCATCCGTCTAGTAACATTCTAGTTTACAAAGATAAGACAAGAGGGAAAAAAAGGAGCCGGGAGGATGGCGCCTCGTGTAATCCTGTTACATGAAAATGAGTGAAATAAAAGTATAGGTGGACTCTCACCTTTTAGCCCCTTGGGCTTTGTGCGTATCACCCCACTATGGGGTATCTTGTAGCGTCGGTTGATGGCTGCCGGCCGAAGGATCCAGGAAACGGGACTCTCCCAGTGTCGGGACCCGTGGTTTCATGCAGTAGACAGAAGAAAAAAGTACCTGGGTAGGTATCCTGGCGCCGCCAAAAAATCCTTCACAACGAGTAGAGTATAAAACATAGAATGGCTGATTTATTGGATAAAATCAGTAAAAATGTACATAAAATAAGCAATTACGCGTTTCGGGAGTTGCATCTCCCTTCATCAGATTGCATGTGCAATCTGATGAAGGAAGATGCAACTCCTGAAACGCGTAATTGCTTATTTTATGTACATTTTTACTGATTTTATCCAATAAATCAGCCATTCTATGTTTTATACTCTACTCTACTCGTTGTGAAGGATTTTTTGGCAGCGCCAGGATACCTACCCAGGTACTTTTTTCTTCTGTCTACTGCAGTTTACAAAGATGTCATAAGGAAAACCTATGTGGATGGACTTGTTGGCTTATCAGACCCTGGTCTTCCATGTCATGGGTGTGAATATACAAGAAAGAAATAGCCCTAACGCTTTTTTTTATAGGTAACACAAACCAGGACCACAGGGTGGAAACTGAGCAGCTGAGAAGGTACAGTATACCAAAGGTAAGTATTGCCCTCATCTATTGGAGTTGTTAGCATTCAATAACAGGATGGCTGCAACTTCCAAAGTGTCTAGATGGCTGGAATAGGAACGTAAAATACAAATATACTCTCATTCCTCAGAACTGTGCACCTTACAAGGAAACACTGAGCAGGACTCAGACATGTTTCTCTTCATCAGGTCCGAAGGAGCAGAAATAATGACCACTAAACTATGAAATGATCCAAATGATAACTGAACGCTAGCTGGAGACACCTCTTCATGGTCTTGGACGTGCTCTTCGGATAGCTGGAGACACCTCTTTATGGTCTTAGACGTGCTCTTCGGATAGCTGGAGACACCTCTTTATGGTCTTGGACGTGCTCTTCGGATAGCTGGAGACACCTCTTTATGGTCTTAGACGTGCTCTTCGGATAGCTGGAGACACCTTTTTATGGTCTTGGTCATGCTCTTCGGATAGCTGGAGACACCTCTTTATGGTCTTAGACGTGCTCTTCGGATAGCTGTAGACCCCTTTTTATGGTCTTAGACCTGCTCTTCGGATCATTGTCTTCTTGATGAATGAAGTTGGAACCAATCAATAGTTGTATTGCATGATAGATGAGAAAACGCTTAGCCCCGAGGATCCTATCTGTCCGTACTAAATCACCAACTCGATTAAAAGAAACCTGTAGAAAATGTCAGTGACAAGTCTGTCTGTTGGGGGCAAATAGTCGTCTATTTAGTGTTCTCTAGCCAGGAATGGATGGCTGGCTTCCCCCACAATACAGTAGACCTTGAATATTTGAAGTCCTGTAGTTTAACCTCTTAAGGACCCATGGCGTACCGGTACGTCATGGATCACTGTCACTTAAGGACCCATGACGTACCAGTCGCGGGTCCTTTAAGAGGGCGCCGCGGACCGGCCGCATGCGATCGGGAGAGATGGCCTGCAGAAATACACTGCAGGCCATCTCTCCCTGACGGCACGGGGGGTTGTTAACCCCCCCCCCATGCCGACGATCTCCGCTATTGGCTTATCAGTTCAGATCAGCCAATAGCGGCGATCAGAACAGAAAAAAATGGCGGCCGGTGCTGTCCGAGGACGGCACCGACCGCCATTACTGTAAAAAGTAATGGTGGCCAGGTGCCACCGGCCCGTACGCCGTGAACGGCCGGCCGCTATCGGCCGGCCGTTCACGGCGATCAAAGTCCCCAAAATTTATAAATACCTGCTCTGGACCCCACAGCTAGGTAGCTGAGGGGTCCAGAGCAGGTATTCGTACATTACTCACCTGTCCCGGGGTCCTGATCGGCGTCTTCCGGGTTCGCGGCGTCCTCGTGTTCTCGTTCGGGTCTTCGGCTTCTTCCGTGACGTCACGTTCGGCTATTTTCGGCTCCAGCGTCGGGTTTTTGGGATTTTCCGCTCTGCTGCCCTCTAGCGGCTGATATGTGTAATACACTTATCAGCAGCTACAGGGATGTTCAGTATGTAATAAAGTTTTTTTTTTCACATTTTTTTTTCTATTTTCCGCACCCTATCGCCGCTGAGTGTTGATCAGCATCGCACGAAAGTGCGCTGCTAATCAGCAACTCCTCCTTTTTGGCGTAGGGTGTTTTTTTTCTATATCCTACTGCCACGGTCTGCTGATAAGTGCCGCACATAAGTGCGGCATTTATCAGCAACACCATTTTTGGCGTATTTTTTTTTTTTTTTATACTTACTGTAAAAAAAAACACGTAAAAAACACTACATTACACCACACTACACTACATTGAATAAAGTTTGACACTACACCACTACATACCCCATATACCAATCCCTATATAAAAGTGGCCCCCGGCGTGTTTTCGGCGTCAGAGGGATACGTTATTATTGCCTCCGACACCGAAACAGCCAGTGAGGATAAATGGGGGATCCTTCGTTCCTCCATTCATCCTCATCCTCCAATGACGTATCTGGGGGTAGCGTAGCATACGCTGCCTCCCGGACACGTCTTTTCCGCCAGTACCGTCCCAATAAGTGATGACGGTATGGCGTAAAATTCTACTAACTCTGTGAGCGTACCTCAGGGTACACTTACAGATTTAGGGTACGTGCACACTGTGGAATGGCGAAGGATAACTCTTTGTGCATTCCGCAGCTGGCACCCACCGGCGGACTGATGCGGGCGCGTGTCTCCGTCCGTGTCATAGACTCCATGTTATGCATGGGCGGATTCCATCGTCCGTCCAAAAAATGAATACGTTGGACAGAGAGCGGAATCCGTCCATAGAATGGAGTCTATGACACGGACGGAGACGCGCGCCTGCATCAGTCCGCCGGTGGGTGCCAGCTGCGGAATGCACAAAGGGTTATCTGTCACGATTCCGCAGTGTGCACGTACCCTTAGAATGTATGAAGGAAGGGACACCTGAATGCAGCCCCCAGATGCCCCCTCCCCCCCCCATCCTCGGAACAAGTGGGAAGATCGTCCGGGAACTGATCTTCCCACTGCTGGATAAAGGTCACCACCTGTACGGGGATAACTTTTATACCAGCACCCCCTCTTCCGGTCCCTCGCTGCCCGAGCTACTGTAGCTTGCGGCACGATACGAAAATATCAGAAGCAGTAATAGAGCCCTAATATTTAGCAGCCATGGAGCGGACCCAGCGCTTCTGGATATGAGGGACCCCGGATCGCACCAGGACAACATTTTCCAGGTGACGTCCCCCACACTGGAGAAAGGGAGACCCCAGAAGAAGTGCAGAGTGTGGCGTAACAGGGGGATCAGGAAGGACACCATTTTCCAGTGTGACACCTGTCCTGATCCCCCCGGCCTCTGCAAACTGGATCGCTTCAAGGCGCACCACACGTCATTGGGGTTCTACATTATCTAAATTCTGTCCCTTATTCCTATTTCAGGGGTCACGTTGATCCGGGGATTATTCTGATTGTCATTATGGAGTCGGGAAGGATTTTTTTCCCTATGATGAGGCTACTGTCGTCTGCCTCACGAGGGTTTTTTGCCTTCCTCTGGATCAACACAGGTTGAATTTGATGGACACCTGTCATTTTCAACCTTATAAACTAATAATTGGCCTAATACCCCCAAATAAATTAGAATTGTCCCTTTTCCCCAGCTAAGTAGGTATGGCCGCCATTCCCATTAGAGGATGCCATGATGCAATTACAAAGCCTCTGTGCGGC
Organism: Dendropsophus ebraccatus; assembly: GCF_027789765.1. Classification (NCBI taxonomy): domain Eukaryota; kingdom Metazoa; phylum Chordata; class Amphibia; order Anura; family Hylidae; genus Dendropsophus; species Dendropsophus ebraccatus. The sequence goes on along the minus strand of NC_091465.1, from coordinate 4,185,692 downwards.
CAGGACAGTAGAAACCCCCCACAAGTGACCCCATTCTGGAAATTACACCCCATAAGGAATCTAACAAGGGGGGCAGCGGGTATATGGCCCCCTGGTGACGGCCACATTTGGGACGTGAAAATTAAAAAAATGGTATTTTTTATTTTCACGGCACATGTTCTACACATGTGCCCGTCACCAGTGGGGTCCATATGCTCACTGCACCCCTTGTTAGATTCCTTATGGGGTGTAGTTTCCAGAATGGAGTCACTTGTCGGGGGTTTCTACTGTCCTGGCAGCACAGGAGCTTTGTAATTGCGACATGGCCTCCATCCTCCATTCCAGTCTCTAAATGGCGCTCTGTCCCTTTGGTGGCTTGCCCTGTGCCCATATGGCACATTATGTCCACATGTGGGGTATTTTCGTTCTCAGGGGAAATTACCCTACACGTTTTGCGTTTATTTTCTTTTTTAACCCCTTGTGGAAATGGAAAAAAATCAAGGCTAGACCAACATTTAGTGTAATTTTTTTTAAATTTTTACTTTAAATCATTAATCTTGTCATGATTTTTTCATTTTCACAAGGGGCTAAAAGGTAAAAAAAACACTAAATGTGCAGCGCAATTTCTCCTGAGTACGTAAATACCCCACATGTGGACATAAAGCGCCATGCGGGTGCAGGGTAAGCCTCCAAAGGGAAGGTGCGCCATTTGGTTTTTTGAGGCTGGATTTGGCTGGAATGGATTTCAAGGGGCCATGTTGCATTTAAAAGGCCCCTGTGTTGCCAAGACAGTTGAAACCCCCCACAAGTGACCCCATTATGGAAACTACACCCCACAAGGAATGTAACAAGGGGTGTAGTGAGCATATGGACCCCACTGGTGACGGGCACAAATGTGGAACAATGTGGCGTGAAAATGAAATATTACATTTTTTACACTATAATGTTGGTCTAGCCTTGAATTTATCATTTTCACAAGGGGTTAAAAGAGAAAAGAAAACACAAAATGTGTAGAGCAATTTCCCCCGAGTCCGTAAGTACCCCACATGTGGACATAAAGCGCCATGTGGGCGCAGGGCAAGCATCCGAAGGGAAGGAGCGCCATTTGGATTTTGGAGGTTGGATTTGGCTAGAATGGATTATGAACGCCATGTCGCATTTACAGAGCCCTTGTGCTGCCAAGACAGTGGAAACCCCCCACAAGTGACCCCATTCTGGAAACTACACCCCTCAAGGAATCTAACAAGGGGTGTAGTGAGCAAATGGACCCCTTGATGACGGGCACATTTGTGCCGTGAAAATGAAAAAATGAAATTTTTCACTTTCACGTCACATTGTTCCACATTTGTGCCCGTCACCAGTGGGGTCCATATGCTCACTGCACCGCTTATTAGATTCCCTGAGGGGTGCAGTTTCCAGAATGGGGTCACTTGTGGGGGGTTTCCAGTGTTTTGGCAGGACGAGGGCTCTGTAAATGCGACGTGGCCCTTGAAATCCATTCCAGTGAAATCCAGCTTCCAAACGCTCCTTCCCTTTGGAGGCTCGTCCTGCGCCCACATGGCACTTTATGTCCACATGTGGGGTATTTCTGTACTCGGGAGAAACTGCGCTACACATTTTGTGTCTTTTTTTTCCTTTTATCCCTTTGTGAAAATGAAAAATTGAAGGCTAGAACAACGTTTTAGTGTAAAAAATACTTTTGTCTTTTTTCACGCCACATTGTTCGGAAAATCTGTGAAGCACCTGTGGGGTCCAGATGCTCACCGCACCCCTAGTTACATTCCTTGAGGGGTGTAGTTTTCTAAATGGTGTCCCTTTAGGGGTGTTTTTTAGGTTTTGGCACCCCAGAGCCTCTGCCAACCTGAAGTGGTACAGTCAGAAATAACCAAATATAACGGAGCCATTGAAATTCACTAGGCGCTCCCTTATATCTGAGGCTTGTGGTTGTGTCAAATAGCGCAATAGGGCCACATATGGGGTATTTCTATAAACTGCAGAAACGGGGCAATAATTATTGGGGTGCATTTCTCTGGTAATAGGTTTATAATTATGAAAAATATTGGATTACAATAAAATCTCTGCACAGAAAATTTAAATTTTCAAATTTCTTACACACTTAGCTTTTATTTCTGTGACTCCCCTAAAGGGTTAAAACACTTTCTGGATGTGCTTTTGCAGAGTTTGGGGGGGGTGCAGTTTCTGAAATGGGGTGCTTTGTGGGGCTTTGTAACACACAGTCCCCTCAAATACACTTTAAACCTGAACAGGTCCCTAAAAATATCTGATTTTGAAATTTTACCGAAAATTTGGAAATTTGCTGCTAATGTTTTACGCTTTCTATTGTTTAAAAAAAATTAAAGATAGTTTAATAATTGCCGCCAACATAAAGTAGACATATTGCTAATGCTATTTAATATATAATTTATGTGATATAACCACTTTCTGTATACGCAAAAAAGTTTTAAAGTTGGAAAAATGCATTTTTTCACAATTTTTCACGCTATTTTGTTTTTTTTCATTAAGATTTGTTATAAGTATCGACTCCAATTTACTAGAAACGTGAAGTACAATATGTCACGAGAAAACAGTCTCAGAATCAGCTGGATAGATAAAAGCATCCCGAAGTTATTAATGAATAAAGTGACACTGGTCATATTCATAAAATTTACTCCGGTCCTTAAGGCCATTTCAGGCCCGGTCCTTAAGGGGTTAATGGACGTCAGCTGACCCATAGAGCACATGAAGCCATACTGTTTTCTGGTGGAAAGACTGAAGGTCACATGACTCAGCTACAGTAAAACAATGTATAGATGCAGCAGAGCTAGGATGGAACAGATGGTCCTTATACGTTAGCTATCAATTACTCCAAACCAGGCAAAAAATTCCCTCCTGACTCTAAATACAAATCAGAAAAACTCAACCAACATCCTGTCACCGAGATTTGAGTGCATCAGTTTCTCGCAGGTATAGGACTGTGTGGAGGAGGAAAGAGCTGCCTGTAGAGCTGAGAGACAGGACTGTGTGGGGGAGGAAAGAGCTGCCTGTAGAGCTCAGAGACAGGACTGTGTGGAGGAGGAAAGAGCTGCCTGTAGAGCTCAGAGACAGGACTGTGTGGAGGAGGAAAGGGCTGCCTGTAGAGCTCAGAGACAGGACTGTGTGGAGGAGGAAAGAGCTGCCTGTAGGGCTCAGAGACAGGACTGTGTGGAGGAGGAAAGAGCTGCCTGTAGAGCTCAGAGACAGGACTGTGTGGAGGAGGAAAGAGCTGCCTGTAGAGCTCAGAGACAGGGCTGTGTGGAGGAGGAAAGAGCTGCCTGTAGAGCTCAGAGACAGGACTGTGTGGAGGAGGAAAGAGCTGCCTTTTGAGATCAGAAAAAGGACTGTGTGGAGGAGGAGGAAAGAGCTGCCTGTAGAGATCAGAGACAGGACTGTGTGGAGGAGGAAAGAGCTGCCTGTAGAGCTCAGAGACAGGACTGTGTGGAGGAGGAAAGAGCTGCCTTTTGAGATCAGAAAAAGGACTGTGTGGAGGAGGAGGAAAGAGCTGCCTGTAGAGATCAGAGACAGGACTGTGTGGAGGAGGAAAGAGCTGCCTGTAGAGCTCAGAGACAGGACTGTGTGGAGGAGGAAAGAGCTGCCTGTAGAGCTCAGAGACAGGACTGTGTGGAGGAGGAAAGAGCTGCCTGTAGAGATCAGAGACAGGACTGTGTGGAGGAGGAAAGAGCTGCCTGTAGAGCTCAGAGACAGGACTGTGTGGAGGAGGAAAGAGCTGCCTGTAGGGCTCAGAGACAGGACTGTGTGGTGGAGGAGGAGGAAGATCTGCCTGTAGAGCTCAGAGACAGGACTGTGTGGAGGAGGAAGAGCTGCCTGTAGAGCTCAGAGACAGGACTGTGTGGAGGAGGAAAGAGCTGCCTGTAGAGATCAGAGAAAGGACTGTGTGGGAGATTACATGCATCATGGCTTCCTGGGGAAAAGGGGTGTGGCTTAGCCAGGGCCAATTCTGGGGTCTCTGCCACCTGAGGCAAACCTCAGGTGGCCGCCCCGAGTGATGGCCGGCATCGCCCACCTCCCCCCCCCCCCCAGCCAGCCACTCACCTGTCCCACGCCGCAGCCGGCCCGCGCTCTCCGCTGTCTCCACATCCCGTCAGGTCCCGCGACGTCACCCTGCAGCTGTCACGGACCTCCAGGCTGTGGTGAGTGGGGTGATTGGGTCGCGTGGGGCGGCCCTGCGCGACCTGATCACCCCAGCGCGTCCCCCACCGACCCCGGGCACTCACCACAGCCTGGAGGTCCATGGCAGCTGCAGGGTGACGTCGCGGGACCTGACGGGCTGTGGAGAGCGCGGGCGACGGGACAGGTGAGCGGACGCTGTCATTTTTGTTAAGTATCACTAATGCCGCCCCCTGCCGGACCGCAAAATCTGCCACCTGAGGCTTAGCATTACATGCATCATGGCTTCCTGGGGTAAGAGGGTGTCTTTGTATTACATGCATCATGGCTACCTGGACAAAAGGGGTGTGGCTTAGCATTACAGGCATCATGGCTTCCTAGGGGAAAGGGGTGTGGCTTAGCATTACATAAATCATTGCTACCTGGACAAAAGGGGTGTGGCTTAGCATTACATGCATCATTGCTTCCTGGAGAAAAGGGGTGTGGCTTAGCATTTCATGCATCATTGCTTCCTGGGGAAAAGGGGTGTGGCTTAGCATTACATGCATCATGGCTTCCCGGGAAAAGAAGTGTGGCTTGTTTGCAACTCCAGGTGCTAATAAGTTCACTAACATGGTGGCGTAACATTATGATGTAAAGACATCTGAGTCATAGTGGATCTAAGTCTCAGGAGCCCGTCCGCCTTCCATACCTGTTCTAGTTTGTGCTTTTATTATGGTAGATAAATAAAATGACGGCAACAAATCATAACACCTACACATGTATTTTCCTTTTTGACCTTTATTTCAAGTTTTTTTTTCTGTCTAAAATTACAACTTAGGACTTTCTTCCATAAAATGGGGTGTTTTTATGTGTTTTATAGCTTTCCCTCCACCCAGCAGTGGTTGTCAGTGCAGAACAAGGCAGGCTGTCATTTCAGCAGCGTTTGTCCAGAATTTTTTTATGAGAGCGGCTGATTTAGTGATGTGTAATCTCGGCTGAGAGCGCAAAATATCAAAAAGCAAACAAGAGTCCCATGGCGCCTAGATGTGTGCGGTGATTTAACAAACTTCCCACAAAAACTGCTGGGACTTGCTGTACATTATATTTTTGTTATATATTCGATAAGATAAATGAGTAATTTAGGAGGATTGTGTGTGTGTGTGGGGGGGGGGGGAGGCACAGAACGCCATGAGCCTCCTATGTACTTACAAAAAACGATGAAAGACTTTTCTCATCTTTTATGTTGTGGCCTTGTGTTAAAACATTTTTTTAATCCCCCCCCCCCTATTTTTCTGCCCTCAATACCCTATAATGAGAATGTGGAATTTTAAAAATGTTGACAATTTATTTAAAACTTAAATTCAAACAAACAGATTTGGAGATGTCGCTATGACCCACTCCTTTTGACTGTGTGGAGGAGGAAAGAGCTGCCTGTAGAGCTCAGAGACAGGACTGTGTGGGGGAGGAAAGAGCTGCCTGTAGGGCTCAGAGACAGGACTGTGTGTGGGAGGAAAGAGCTGCCTGTAGGGCTCAGAGACAGGACTGTGTGGGGGAGGAAAGAGCTGCCTGTAGAGCTCAGAGACAGGACTGTGTGGAGGAGGAAAGAGCTGCCTGTAGGGCTCAGAGACAGGACTGTGTGTGGGAGGAAAGAGCTGCCTGTAGGGCTCAGAGACAGGACTGTGTGGAGGAGGAAAGAGCTGCCTGTAGAGCTCAGAGACAGGACTGTGTGGAGGAGGAAAGAGCTGCCTGTAGAGCTCAGAGACAGGACTGTGTGGAGGAGGAAAGAGCTGCCTGTAGGGCTCAGAGACAGGACTGTGTGGAGGAGGAAAGAGCTGCCTGTAGAGCTCAGAGACAGGACTGTGTGGTGGAGGAAGGTATTGCCTGTAGAGCTCAGAGACAGGACTGTGTGGGGGAGGAAAGAGCTGCCTGTAGAGCTCAGAGACAGGACTGTGTGGTGGAGGAAGGTATTGCCTGTAGGGCTCAGAGACAGGACTGTGTGGAGGAGGAAGGTATTACCTGTAGGGCTCAGAGACAGGACTGTGTGGAGGAGGAAGGTATTGCCTGTAGCGCTCAGAGACAGGATTTTGTGGCAGAGAATATTAGGAGAAGGACAAACACATCACTGTTGCAATGAAACTTCCCAAGAACTCAGCAGCCTCCATTATTGTTTTGGTAATAAAAATAACAAGCAACATATTAATTTATAGGAATAATTGGAATGTATTTATCCCCAAATTGTTTATTTTGGTGATTGTTAGAGTTAAGTGAACTCCTTGTTCTCCCCTTGATGCCGTTTCAGGCGCCTTTCAGAAAAAACAACATTTCTACATTATAATAAGAAAGGGCGAAAGACAAAGTTTCCTCTAATAACATTTTATTAACTTGTCTCCTTTCTGGGCTCGGAATGTGCGGAACATACAGAAAGTTCAATTCCACTAAAATGTAAAAGAAGCTAATGAAATAAATGAGGGTGATTTATGGCGGCCGCGGTGCCGACCTTCTGCCACTAATCTAAATAGCAGATTAGACATCGGGAATTTAATCAGAATGATGATAAATCTATTATTTTTTGCAACTGTTTAGGAGCAAGAACATTTCGGCTGGAATTATTAATATAATGGAACAAAGAAAATTATTCAGGGAGCGTAAGGGGGAAAAATCCGGGTTGCCTCCAAATCAGACATGTCACCTCGATTGGCAGGAGACGACCGCCACGACCTCTGCTGTCACCTGCTGGTTCCTTTTCTTTGGAGGCTGTATGGTTGTCCCATCTGCCCCCCCCCCCCCCCTTAAAAAAGTCTTAAAGCTATTTATTTTTTATTTTTAGGAATTTTCCCTGGGGCCATATAGTAGTCATATCCTTCCTGTGTAGGACTTTGGAGGTTCACTTTAAGCCTTTAACTTATATTTTCTATTAAACTTTTATGGGGAGTGCGCCAAAGGACGTGTGAAGTCTTGTGGTACACGCAATGCCCCAATGGGAACATAATATGCCAAGTAGGTCCCCTCCAGAGGGAAGCGTACTCTCTGGTGCCACCTACTGGAGGCACAGACTCTGCACACTGTACACAATGAATAACCGAATTCCCATATCAGTAATGCAGATAATTAATAGTACTGATAAGTGTGTAGACTCGGGATGCTGATATGTCACATGACTGTCACACGTTTTATATTCTTTTTGTGACCAGATGGAGAGATGCTTTATGTCAGGACTCTGAAACCTCAGCCATTTGTCACTCCTGCCCAATATAGCAACCTGTCCCGTTATGTTACTGAGACTTTGGAAAACCTGTAATAAATCTGAGCCAACCACTGGCTTATTCCACTCTGCGAGCTGCCAAAACTCCTGGTGGACCTTTATTCCAGGCTTGTATCTGACAAATTGCTCAGCTCGCCCGTAGTGTATTCCGTCCCTTCCAGATAGTGACCCGAAAGCTGCAACAGAACAGAAATCCATCCGGATGACAGAACAGAAATCCATCCAGATGACAGAACAGGACCGAGAAGCCGTCACATCAATGGAAACTTGTCCTGAGAAATTATTAACTAAATATTAGGCACTTTCTTCTTCCCTCTCTCCCTTTCTTCTTTCCTTTCTTCCCGTCTTCTTTCCTAACTACTTTCCTTCTTTTATCCCTATCTCCCTCCCTACTTTTTTCTTTCCCTCTCTCCTTCCCTCCCTCTCCTCCTTTCCTCCTCTTTTCATTCCACTTTTTCTTTTTCCTTCCTTCCTTCTTTCCTGCTTTCCCTTTTTTCTTTACTCCTCCTCTCTCCTTACTTCCCTTCCTTCACTCATCCCTTCCTTCTTTCTTTCCCTTTCCTTTCTTACCTCCTTCCTTCCTCCTCTCTCCCTCCTTCCATCATTCCTCCCCCCTCCCTCCTTCCTTCCTCCCCCCTCCCTCCTTCCATCCTTCCTTCCATCCTTCCTTCTTCCTCCCTCCTTCCATCCTTCCTTCCTCCCTCCCTCCTTCCCCCCTCCCTCCTTCCTTCCTTCTTCCTCCCTCCTTCCATCCTTCCTTCCTCCTCCTTCCTTCCTCCCTCCTCCCTCCTCCCTCCCTCCTTCCTTCTCCCTCCCTCCCTTCTTCCTCCCCCCTCCCTCCTTCCTTCTCCCTCCTTCCTCCCCCCTCCCTCCTTCCTCCCTCCCTCCTTCCTCCCCCCTCCCTCCTTCCTCCCTCCCTCCTTCCTCCCCCCTCCCTCCCTCCCTCCCTCCTTCCTCCCCCTCCCTCCTTCCTTCCTTCTCCCTCCTCCCCCGCCCTCCCTCCTTCCTCCCTCCTTCCTCCCCCCTCCCTCCTTCCTTCCTTCTCCCTCCTTCCTCCCCCTCCCTCCTTCCTTCCTTCTCCCTCCCTCCCTTCTTCCTCCCCCCTCCCTCCTTCCTTCCCCCTCCTTCCTCCCTCCCTCCTTCCTCCCTCCCTCCCTCCTTCCTCCCCCCCCCCTCCCTCCCTCCCTCCCTCCTTCCTCCCCCCTCCCTCCTTCCTTCCTTCTCCCTCCTTCCTCCCCCTCCCTCCCTCCTTCCTTCTCCCTCCCTCCTTCCATCCATCCTTCCTTCCTTCTCCTCCCTCCCTCCTCCCTCCCTCCCTCCTCCCTTCCTTCTTCCTCCCCCCTCCCTCCTTCCATCCATCCTCGATGACATCACTGAGGCGGTTATTGATGACATCACTAAGGCGGTTATTGGTGACATCACTGAGGGCGCTATCAGTGACATAACCGAGGAAGCTATCGGTGACATCACTGAGGCGGCTATCGATGACATCACTAAGGCGGTTATTGGTGACATCACTGAGGCAGCTATCGGTGACATCACTGAGGCAGCTATCGGTGACATCACTGACGAGGCTATCGGTGACATCACTGAGGAGGTTATCGGTGACATCACTGAGGAAGCTATCGGTGACATCACTGAGGCAGCTATCGGTGACATCACTGACGAGGCTATTAGTGACATCACTGAGGAGGCTATCGGTGACATCACTGAGGAGGTTATCGGTGACATCACTGAGGAAGCTATCGGTGACATCACTGAGGCAGCTATCGGTGACATCACTGACGAGGCTATTAGTGACATCACTGACGAGGCTATCGGTGACATCACTGAGGAGGTTATCGGTGACATCACTGAGGAAGCTATCGGTGACATCACTGAGGCAGCTATCGGTGACATCACTGACGAGGCTATCGGTGACATCACGAAGGCAGCTATCGGTGACATCACTGAGGAAGCTATTGATGACATCACTGAGGAGGCTATCGGTGACATCACTGAGGAGGCTATTGGTGACATCACTGAGGAGGCTATTGGTGACATGACTGAGGAGGCTATCGGTGACATCACTGAGGGGGCTATCAGTGACATCACTGAAGGGGGCTATCGGTGACATCACTGAAGGGGGCTATCGGTGACATCACTGAAGGGGGCTATCGGTGACATCACTGAAGGGGGCTATCGGTGACATCACTGAAGAGGCTATTATTTTATTATTATTAGTATGAGTATAGGAGTATAAGTGTATAAGTGTTAGTATACACGGCCGGTGTTAGTATAGGAGACAGGAGTATAGGAGTATTAGTGTATTAGTATTGTATGAGTATAGGAGTATTAGTGTATTAGTATTGTATGAGTATAGGAGTATTAGTGTATAGGTATAGGAGTATTAGTGTATGAGTATAGGAGTATTAGTGTATTAGTATAGGGGTATTAGTGTATTAGTATAGGGGTATTAGTGTATGAGTAAAGGAGTATTAGTGTATGAGTATAGGAGTATTAGTGTATGAGTATAGGAGTATTAGTGTATGAGTATAGGAGTATTAGTGTATAGGTATAGGGGTATTAGTGTATGAGTATAGGGGTATTAGTGTATGAGTATAGGAGTATTAGTGTATGAGTATAGGAGTATTAGTGTATAGGTATAGGAGTATTAGTGTATAGGTATAGGAGTATTAGTGTATTAGTATAGGGGTATTAGTGTATTAGTATAGGGGTATTAGTGTATGGGTATAGGAGTATTAGTGTATGAGTATAGGGGTATTAGTGTATGAGTATAGGAGTATTAGTGTATAGGTATAGGAGTATTAGTGTATAGGTATAGGGGTATTAGTGTATAGGTATAGGGGTATTAGTGTATGAGTATAGGAGTATTAGTGTATGAGTATAGGAGTATTAGTGTATGAGTATAGGAGTATTAGTGTATTAGTATAGGGGTATTAGTGTATGAGTATAGGAGTATTAGTGTATTAGTATAGGAGTATTAGTGTATAGGTATAGGATAATTAGTGTATGAGTATAGGAGTATTAGTGTATAGGTATAGGAGTATTAGTGTATGGGTATAGGAGTATTAGTGTATAGGTATAGGAGTATTAGTGTATGAGTATAGGATAATTAGTGTATAGGTATAGGAGTATTAGTGTATGAGTATAGAAGAATTAGTGTATGAGTATAGAAGTATTAGTGTATGGGTATAGGAGAATTAGTGTATGGGTATAGGAGTATTAGTGTATGAGTATAGGGGTATTAGTGTATGAGTATAGAAGAATTAGTGTATGAGTATAGGAGTATTAGTGTATGGGTATAGGAGAATTAGTGTATGGGTATAGGAGTATTAGTGTATGAGTATAGGGGTATTAGTGTATGAGTATAGGAGGATTAGTGTATGAGTATAGGAGTATTAATGTATGAGTATAGGAGAATTACTGTATAGGTATAGGGGTATTAGTGTATGGGTATTAGTGTATGAGTATAGGAGTATTAGTGTATGGGTATAGGAGTATTAGTGTATAGGTATAGGAGTATTAGTGTATGAGTAAAGGAGGATTAGTGTATGAGTATAGGAGTATTAATGTATGAGTATAGGAGAATTACTGTATAGGTATAGGGGTATTAGTGTATGAGTAAAGGAGTATTAGTGTATGGGTATAGGAGTATTAGTGTATGGGTATAGGAGTATTAGTGTATGAGTATAGGGGTATTAGTGTATGAGTATAGGAGTATTAGTGTATGGGTATAGGAGAATTACTGTATAGGTATACGGGTATTAGTGTATTAGTATAGGAGTATTAGTGTATGAGTATAGGAGTATTAGTGTATGAGTATAGGGGTATTAGTGTATGAGTATAGGGGTATTAGTGTATGTGTATAGGGGTATTAGTGTATGAGTATAGGGGTATTAGTGTATGTGTATGGGTATTAGTGTATGAGTATAGGAGTATTAGTGTATGAGTATAGGAGTATTAGTGTATGAGTATAGGGGTATTAGTGTATGAGTATAGGGGTATTAGTGTATGTGTATAGGGGTATTAGTGTATGAGTATAGGGGTATTAGTGTATGTGTATGGGTATTAGTGTATGAGTATAGGAGTATTAGTGTATGGGTATAGGAGAATTACTGTATAGGTATAGGGGTATTAGAGTATGGGTATAGGGGTATTAGTGTATGGGTATAGGAGTATTAGTGTATGGGTATAGGAGTATTAGTGTATAGGTATAGGAGTATTAGTGTATGGGTATAGGAGTATTAGTGTATGGGTATAGGAGTATTAGTGTATGAGTATAGGGGTATTAGTGTATGAGTATAGGGGTATTAGTGTATGAGTATAGGAGTATTAGTGTATAGGTATAGGAGTATTAGTGTATGAGTATAGGAGTATTAGTGTATAGGTATAGGGGTATTAGTGTATAGGTATAGGGGTATTAGTGTATAGGTATAGGAGTATTAGTGTATGAGTATAGGGGTATTAGTGTATAGGTATAGGGGTATTAGTGTATGTGTATAGGGGTATTAGTGTATGAGTATAGAAGTATTAGTGTATGTGTATAGGGGTATTAGTGTATGAGTATAGGAGTATTAGTGTATGAGTATAGGGGTATTAGTGTATAGGTATAGGAGTATTAGTGTATAGGTATAGGAGTATTAGTGTATGGGTATAGGGGTATTAGTGTATTAGTATAGGGGTATTAGTGTATAGGTATAGGAGTATTAGTGTATAGGTATAGGAGTATTAGTGTATGGGTATAGGGGTATTAGTGTATGAGTATAGGAGTATTAGTGTATGAGTATAGGAGTATTAGTGTATGAGTATAGGAGTATTAGTGTATAGGTATAGGGGTATTAGTGTATAGGTATAGGGGTATTAGTGTATAGGTATAGGGGTATTAGTGTATAGGTATAGGAGTATTAGTGTATGAGTATAGGGGTATTAGTGTATAGGTATAGGGGTATTAGTGTAGAGTATTAGTATGAATATCGGAGTATAAGTGTTAGTATAGACGGCCGGTGTTAGTACAGGAGCTGGCCGGCCGTGCGTGGAGACATATTTTGCGCTGTCATGTTAAATAGAGTCAGAGAGCGCTCTGGTTGTGGCCCCGTAGATGGCGGCCCCTGATTACAGATGGCCGTGCTCACACCGGACAGCTGATCCCGGCGTTGGCTTCTCACTTGTCAGCCCGTTTTAATTTTGGACTTGTAAATTTCCTCGGTACTGGTTGTGTAATCAAATAGACATTAGAGCGCAGCGTGCTCACCTGTCTGTCTGCCATCTGTTTGTGGTGCGGACGGCGATTTAACCGAGCAAAAAACAGGCGCCGCGCATATTCCCTTCACTGTAAATAATGAGGTGATTTGCAATAATTTCATGTTACTGCGGCCCCAAACATGTCGGATATTATTCCTTATTAAAGATGCCGCCAGACGTCTCCGCATGTGACTCAGGAGGCCCGGACGGCCGGGGATCTGAACTCCGACAACTAACTGGGGCTCATCCCTGATACCCTGCACCTGAGAGGCTTACACAGTATATATATATATATATATACTCCTCAGCAGTGGTGGCTGTGTTACACTGTGTGTGTGAGCGGAGACACATGGGGGGGACAAGATGGAACCTATCGTGTAAGGTGCAGATTCCTACCATTTCTGTGGCGTACACCAGCTGTATCCCCCAATTACCCATCAGGCCTGATTTATCATGGTTCAGCCTGGGAACAGATATAAACTATGGAGGTAATCTATCCCTGCTCCAGAATTGGTGAACAAGTCCTGGGAGAGGTGCAGGGCCCGTCGGCTTTGATAAGAAGAGTGCGCCCTGTGGTTACACAAAATGGGGGACCCTGTGGTTACACAATATGGGGGACCCTGTGGTTACACAAAATGGGGGACCCTGTGGTTACACAATATGGGGGACCCTGTGGTTACACAAAATGGGGGACCCTGTGGTTACACAAAATGGGGGACCCTGTGGTTACACAATATGGACATAGTTGCAAACATTTGAAATTTTTTTCCAGGGACACTTTACCGTTAAAAGGGGTGTGGCTTATTGTGGGTGTGGTCTTGTTGGGGTGTGGCCTATCACGTGTGGGTTCTAAATTTTCCATTTAGAATTTCCAGTCAGAACAACACAAAAGGAGGATTACGCACCCCAGTATTAGGTCCCCAGTATATTACACACCCCAGTATTAGGTCCCCAGTATATTACACACCCCAGTGTCAGGTCCCCAGTATATTACACACCCCAGTTACAGGTCCCCAGTATATTACATATTCCAGTATTAGGTCCCCAGTATATTACACACCCCAGTATTAGGTCCCCAGTATATTACACACCCCAGTATTAGGTCCCCAGTATATTACACACCCCAGTATTAGGTCCCCAGTATATAACACACCCCAGTGAGCCCAGTGGTTAGCACTGTAGCCTTGCAGCGCTGGAGTCCTGGGCTCAGATCCCACCAAGGGCAACATCTGTAAAGAGTTTGTATGTTCTCTCTGTGTTTGCGTGGGTTTCCTCCGGGTACTCTGGTTTCCTCCCACAACCAATAACATACAGATAGGTGAAGTGCTGCGGAATCTGTGTGCGCTATACAAATAAAAAAAAAAGCAAACCCCAGTATTAGCTCCCCAGTATATTACACACCGCAGTGTCAGGCCCCCAGTATATTACACACCCCAGTATCAGGTCCCAAGTATATTACACAGCCCAGTATCAGGTCCCAAATATATTTCACACCCCAGTATCAGGTCCCAAGTATATTACACACCCCAGTGTCAGGCCCCCAGTATATTACACACCCCAGTATCAGGTCCCAAGTATATTACACACCCCAGTATCAGGTCCCAAGTATATTACACACCCCAGTATCAGGTCCCAAATATATTTCACACCCCAATATCAGGTCCCAAGTATATTACACACCCCACTCAGAGCAGGCTGAGACTCAGAGATAGCATTCTAGTGACGGACTGTACATACTGGTAGTCTGTACTCATACGATGCAACTGCACCCCATATCATACTTCTACCCCATTCATCTTCCTGCCCCTCCATCATCATATTACTACCCCTTCATCATGCTCCTTGCCCCTCCATCATCATCCTACTACCCCCTTCATCCTCCTGCCCTTCCATCATCATAGTACACCTCTTATCCTCCTTCCCCCTCCATCATCATATTACTACCCCTTTATCATCCTCCTGCCCCTCCATTATCATAGTTCTACTACCCCCTTCATCCTTCTGCCCTTCCATCATCATACTACTTCCCCCTTCATCCTCCTCCTGTCCCTTCATCATCATGCCAGTACCCCCTTTAGCATCATCTTATTTCTTCATCTGTATTTAAAACAAAAAAAAAAGCTATACTTACCTCACCAGTATGGTTCCTCTAGTCCCCCAGGGACTCCTCTCCCTGCTCTGCATGAGTGACATCACTCGCACTTAAAGGGGATGGGGCTTACCACGACGCGCGGAGCTTCCCGGGACATACGCGGGACATGGTTTTGCCGGGGCTGTCTCCTCAGAATCTGCAAAACTGTCGGACTGTTAGCAACTATGAATATGGAGCCTCCTGTGGTTACACAATATGGAGGACCCTGTGGGCTCCATTTTGTGTAACCAGAGGGGGCTCCATATTGTGTAAGGGTAGTGACCTGGTATGGACCCCTAAGTCTTATTGCACCTGGGTGAGGTAACTCTCAGGTTCACACAAGTGGGATGTATCCACTGCAGTTAGTGTTTTTTCCCTGTGTTTACACAATATGGGGCCCCCTGTGGTTACACAATATGGGGTCCCCTGTGGTTACACAATATGGGGTCCCCTGTGGTTACACAATATGGAGCCTCCTGTGGTTACACAATATGGAGCCCCCTGTGGTTACACAATATGGGGTCCCCTGTGGTTACACAATATGGGGTCCCCTGTGGTTACACAATATGGAGCCCCCTGTGGTTACACAATATGGAGCCCCCTGTGGTTACACAATATGGGGTCCCCTGTGGTTACACAATATGGAGCCCCCTGTGGTTACACAATATGGAGCCTCCTGTGGTTACACAATATGGGGTCCCCTGTGGTTACACAATATGGAGCCCCCTGTGGTTACACAATATGGAGCCTCCTGTGGTTACACAATATGGGGTCCCCTGTGGTTACACAATATGGAGCCCCCTGTGGTTACACAATATGGAGCCTCCTGTGGTTACACAATATGGTGGACACCTCCATTAACCTTTTCATATGACTATTCTTTATATACTCCCGACCATGCTCTATATACCCCTGACTATGCTCTATATATCCCTGACTATGCTCTATATACCCCTGACCATGCTCTATATACATATGACTATCCTCTATATACTCCTGACTATACACTATATACCCCTGACAATTATCTATATACCTATGACTATGCTCTATATACCTCTGACCGTTCTCTATATACCCCTGACCATTCTCTATATACCCCTGACCCTGCTCTATATACCCCTGACAATGCTCTATATACTCCTGACCGTTCTCTATATACTCCTGACCATGGTCTATATACCCCTGACTATGCTCTATATACCCCTGACCATGCTCTATATACTCTTGACCGTTCTCTATATACCCCTGACTATGCTCTATATACCCCTGACTATGTGCCTCACCGTCCGCAGCCCTATGACTGCTCATGGAGGGGGCACTTACTTTTTTATTATAATGTTGGTATAACATTTTATTCCCCGTTTAGCGCTGGCCGTTCCCGCTTGGTTTAGCAGCAATTAAATGATCCTTGCTTCAGCTTTTTCCACGTATTAAGCATTCCTTCCCGTCACATTTCACAATGGCTGCACAATGCTGTCAACAGATGCAGAAGTGCTGACAATTTACCAGCGGCTGCGCGAATGCCGAATGCAACGGTGATCAGGACGTACAATGTAATGTCTCATATATCACCAATGATTAGATGAGACGTCCGTGTACGGTCGCTGGATGGGGGGGGGGAGGCTGTAATAACCCTAAATAAAGTCATAAGACCAATAAACAGAATGAACATATAAAGTGGGTTGAGTCAGCTCGCCCGACACTCCCTCAGTCCATGTGCTCGGACGGGCCCGATTACAGCTCCCAAGTGCAATAGAAACTTATAGTGTGAGTCCAGCACAGTACGACCGGGACAGGCTTCTTATCCAAAAATCTTTATTGCAATTCCATAAAATCCAGAGAACAACAGCTAGTTGACGCGTTTCGGCATTGGCACACGCCTTGTTCACAACTTAGTCTAACAAAGACCATACCCCTTCCATATTTATGGGGAGTAAAACAATGAGTCACATGATCAGACAATTAAAATAAAATTACAAACACCTGATTAAAAGCACAAAGTGGAAACATGGGAACATTTTCAACCCTTTGCAAAATACATATAATACATGGATGAACCATTGAATGTGTCCAAACATAACAACAACCCAAATAACCTAAATGTATTCATATAGTAAATAGAGAGAAGCAAAGCAAGGAGAAAAAACGCACAAGAAACGCATAACATTTTAATAGGTGAGAATTAGGTCAGGTCTAGAATTTAACCCTTGTGGTGTCCTGGTTGCCAGTCTAAATATCCAAAAGGATTCTCTATTTAGCAGCTGTCTCCTATGGCAACCTCCTCTCCTAGGTTTTCGGACTTTTTCCATGCCCATCACTCCCAAGGACTGTACTTCGCCCCCATGTACATCTCTGAGATCTCTGGAGAGCGATGAGACATTGAACATTTGTCCTTTGCTGTCAGAAATGTGTCGCCGAATTCTAGTTTTCAAACTGTTGGTACAGTAGTACAACCTACGTATTGTATGTGGCAATCCACACATGTGGCTAAACAAACCACATACCATGTATTGCAATTTATGTAGCTATTTATTTTATATTCTTTACTTTTAACCACTTGTTTACAAGTTATACATTTATTATGGCCACATTTGTATGAGCCTTTGGTCTCCATGTCGTGTCCCTATCATTGTCACGATTACAGTACAGAGAGGGAGACAAGGCTGAAGCCAAAGTCGGGGCTCTTGTAATCCGCAATGCGGACAAAGGTGGAGCCGTTGTAGTGCTGGACTCGGGACTGTATGAGAAACTCAATTATGAGATACTATCTGATGTTGGTACTTATCGTAAGTTAACATCAGACCCAACTGAAAAGAAATTATATAAACTGCTGGTAGAAGGAGTACATATGGGGGCTATCACACAGAAACAGTCAGATTTTTTGTTTGTTGGTGATCCAGTCATCCCAGTTTTCCACTCGCTCCCCATAAAGGTAAATTCCCTCCCCCTTTAAGACCTATAGTTGCGGGGATTGGATCCTTGGGGGAGCGACTGGGATCCTGGGTTGACCACTACTTGCAACCCTTGGTTAATGTTACTCCATCCCATGTTAAAGACACTAAACATGTGCTTGGTATATTCCAAAACATGGGTTGGAGTAATGAGTGGAGTCTTGCCACATTAGATGTAGTGGCACTTTATCCATCCATACCCAAGGAAGTAGCCATCACTTGTTTAGAATATTATGTGACCAAATATGGTGGATATACTCATATAGAGGTAGAATTTCTGGTTATGGCCACTAACTTTCTCCTAACCCATAACTATTTTGCTTTCAATGAGGAAATAAGGAGTTAGTATGGGGGCCAAGTTCTCCCCTTCGCTAGCAAATATAGTTATGGCTGTATTAGAAGAGAGATACATTTTTTCTGACAGTAATCCATTCCGTAACTATATTCATTGGATCGGACGATTGATTGATGATTTGGTACTGCTTTGGAGAGACGCGGATGTGTCCTTCCATTCCTTTACTGATTATCTTAATAATAATGATTTTGGCCTTATATTTATGTCATGTTATGGGGGCAATGAGATAGTTTTTCTGGATGTACGCCTAAGAGGTAATAACAGTAGCATAGAGGTCTTTCCATATCGAAAGGATTGTGCAGGTAACAGTATTTTGCTAGCAACATCATGCCATCCACCTCATGTAGTTTATAGCATCCCAAATGGGGAATGCCTACGCATTCCTTGAGAGGGATGGGCATGGAAAAAGTCTGAAAACCTAGGAGAGGAGGTTGCAATAGGAGACAGCTGCTAAATAGAGAATCCTTTTGGATATTTAGACTGGCAACCAGGACACCACAAGGGTTAAATTCTAGACACGACCTAATTCTCACCTATTAAAATGTTATGCGTTTCTTGTGCGTTTTTTCTGCTTGCTTTGCTTCTCTCTATTTACTATATGAATACATTTAGGTTATTTGGGTTGTTGTTATGTTTGGACACATTCAATGGTTCATCCATGTATTATATGTATTTTGCAAAGGGTTGAAAATGTTCCCATGTTTCCACTTTGTGCTTTTAATCAGGTGTTTGTAATTTTATTTTAATTGTCTGATCATGTGACTCATTGTTTTACTCCCCATAAATATGGAAGGGGTATGGTCTTTGTTAGACTAAGTTGTGAACAAGGCGTGTGCCAATGCCGAAACGCGTCAACTAGCTGTTGTTCTCTGGATTTTATGGAATTGCTATAAAGATTTTTTGGATAAGAAGCCTGTCCCGGTCGTACTGTGCTGGACTCACACTATAAGTTTCTAATAAACAGAATGACCCCCGTTCTTAAAGGGGTTTTCTAGTTTATTGATATCCTGTCTTCAGGAGTGGTCACCGATATCGAATTGGTGGGGTGCAGGTAACTGGCAGATACAGAGCTCCGAATGGACTGGGAGATAAGTTGCAGTACCCCAGAACCACCACTACATGGCATAAGGCGCTGTCTGCCCCTGGCTCTGTTGTCTGTGTATGTTGGCACCGAGGCTCTGACTACTGGCAGTAAGAATGGTTGGGTTGTCAGGTGACGTGTCGGCACCTCAGCAATCTGATAATAATTATCAAGCCTGGTGGCAGTCCTAGGGGTCAGACCCTCGCCTTCATGGGGGCACCTGGGGCTGCAGAAGCACGGGCCCCCCGAAGCACGGGCCCCAATAGGGTTTTGCTGTCTTTGTGGTTTATAAATTTTACCTCATGAAATCGAAGATATTAAATGATGTATTAGAGGATATGTTCCTGATCTTCCATCTCTGATACTCACCTGGGACTGGTTAACTGACGTCCAATCGGGAGAAGGGGAGGTGCCTGAGGTTGCTGAGAGAAGGAGCGTGTGATTGGTGGATGGATTCTGCCCTAGAATGGTAACCAATCAGCCGGGAAGACAAGAGGAGGTAAAAGTGCCCGGGGCACAGTATGGAAACCCAAAGACACAGTGTGGGACCCCAGGGACACAGTATGGGAACCCAAGGACACAGTATGGGACCCCAAGGACACAGTATGGGACCCCAAGGACACAGTATGGGACCCCAAGGACACAGTATGGGAACCCAAAGACACAGTGTGGGACCCAAGAGACACAGTATGGAAACCCAAGGACACAGTATGGGAACCCAAGGACACAGTATGGGACCCCAGGGACACAGTATGGGACCCCAAGGACACAGTATGGGACCCCAGGGACACAGTATGGGAACCCAAGGACACAGTATGGGAACCCAAGGACACAGTATGGGAACCCAAGGACACAGTATGGGACCCCAGGGACACAGTATGGGACCCCAAGGACACAGTATGGGACCCCAGGGACACAGTATGGGAACCCAAGGACACAGTATGGGACCCCAGGGACACAGTATGGAACCCCAGGGACACAGTGTGGGACCCCAGGGACACAGTATGGAAACCCAAGGACACAGTATGGGACCCCAAGGACACAGTATGGGACCCCAGGGACATAGTATGGAAACCCAGGGACATAGTATGGAACCCCAGGGACACAGTGTGGGACCCCAGGGACACAGTATGGGACCCCAAGGACACAGTATGGGACCCCAGGGACACAGTATGGGAACCCAAGGACACAGTATGGGACCCCAGGGACACAGTATGGAACCCCAGGGACACAGTGTGGAACCCCAGGGACACAGTATGGAAACCCAAGGACACAGTATGGGACCCCAAGGACACAGTATGGGACCCCAGGGACATAGTATGGAACCCCAGGGACACAGTATGGAACCCCAGGGACACAGTATGGGACCCCAGGGACACAGTATGGGACCCCAGGGACACAGTATGGGACCCCAAGGACACAGTATGGAACCCCAGGGACACAGTATGGAACCCCAGGGACACAGTGTGGGACCCCATGGACATAGTATGGAACCCCAAGGACACAGTATGGAACCCCAGGGACACAGTATGGAACCCCAGGGACACAGTATGGGACCCCGGGGACACAGTGTGGGACCCCATGGACATAGTATGGAACCCCAAGGACACAGTATGGAACCCCATGGTCTCCACCATTTACATGAGATGAACCAATGAGGACACAGTATGGGACCCCAGGGACACAGTGTGGAACCCCAGGGACACAGTATGGGACCCCAGGGACACAGTATGGAACCCCGGGGACACAGTATGGGACCCCGGGGACACAGTATGGAACCCCGGGGACACAGTATGGAACCCCAGGGACGCAGTATGGGACCCCAGGGACACAGTATGGAACCCCAGGGACATAGTATGGAACCCCAGGGACACAGTATGGAACCCCAGGGACACAGTATGGGAACCCAGGGACACAGTATGGAACCCCAGGGACACAGTATGGGACCCCAGGGACACAGTATGGGACCCCGGGGACACAGTATGGAACCCCAGGGACACAGTGTGGAACCCCAGGGACACAGTATGGAACCCCAGGGACACAGTGTGGAACCCCAGGGACACAGTATGGAACCCCAGGGACACAGTATGGGATCCCAGGGACACAGTATGGGACCCCAGGGACACAGTATGGAACCCCAGGGACACAGTATGGGACCCCAGGGACACAGTATGGGACCCCGGGGACACAGTGTGGGACCCCAGGGACACAGTATGGAACCCCAGGGTCTCCACCATTCACATGTGATAAACCAATGAGGACACACTGCTCGGCCACCTGCAGCGATACAAATGAATATTCTCCAGTTTCTAAACAGTAAAAAACAGAAAAGCTTTAGAAGTAAATGAAAAGGTGTGAGACTTTATGACTGTACTTTATAAGATCGGCACATTAGACGGCGGGATTTAGTGCGAGACGTTAATTCCGAGTTCACGCTCCTGTTATTGATGGTGTAAATCTTGCGGTGAGCCGGCTATTATTCCCCGGCTCTATGCAGATGAAAGGCGCATTAGGAAATCACCGCTATATATTCTCCTTTGTCTTCCTCAAAGACTTGAAGGAGTTTTGCGTTGGCTTCACCTTTTAGAGGGCGATCTGGATGTCGGATGACAAGGTGCCTTATCAACGCCTCGCTGCCTGAATTTCCAATTAACTACAATGGGACATAAATAATCAATAAGAATAGAATATGGGCTGAGACCGAGCCACGATCACGGCCGGGGAGGCTTCTCGTATTTCCAGACAATTCTTTTGTTATCTTAAAGGGGTCGTCCAGTGGGGCCCTTTCTCTCCCAATGGAAGCGCCATTGTAGGGTTCATATTATGGAAGCTTTATGGTGCCAAGTGTTAGGCCTCGTAGCGCCAAGTCTCCTAGAGAGAGTTGCTCTGGGCAGTGGTTCTACCCTCTGACCTGTAGATAGCCTATACAGGTAGCTTATACAGGTAGCCTATACAGGTAGCCTATACAGGTAGCTTATACAGGTGGCTTATACAGGCAGCCTATACAGGTAGGATATCCAGGTAGCCTATACAGCTAGCTTATACAGGTGGCTTATACAGGCAGCCTATACAGGTAGGATATCCAGGTAGCCTATACAGGCAGGCTATACAGGCAGCCTATACAGGTAGGATATACAGGTAGGATATACAGGTAGCTTATACAGGTATGATATACAGGTAGGCTATACAGGTAGCTTATACAGGTAGGCCATACAGGTAGGATATACAGGTAGCTTATACAGGTAGGATATACAGGTAGCTTATACAGGTAGGATATACAGGTAGGATATACAGGCAGCCTATACAGGTAGGATATACAGGTAGCTTATACAGGTAGGATATACAGGTAGGATATACAGGTAGCTTATACAGGTAGCTTATACAGGTAGGATATACAGGTAGGCTATACAGGTAGGACATACAGGTAGGATATACAGGCAGCCTATACAGGTAGCATATCCAGGTAGCTTATACAGGTAGGATATACAGGTAGGATATACAGGTAGCCTATACAGGTAGCCTATACAGGTAGGATATACAGGTAGCCTATACAGGTAGGATATACAGATAGGATATACAGGTAGCCTATACAGGTAGGATATACAGGTAGCTTATACAGGTATGATATACAGGTAGCTTATACAGGTAGGATATCCAGGTAGCCTATACAGGTAGGATATACATCCAGTCCATAGAGATGGAGCAGCAGCATTCATGTCAAACTACTCCATCCAACCAGGGGGTAACAGGACCCCCCTCTCATGATCGATGACCATCCCACCAGTCAGATCCCTACAGACACTCTCATCACTTATTCCAGATGATGGATCTTCTTCATTGGAAAAAAACACTTAAATACATTGGATGCAATTTCACTAAATTAATTCATGAATTAAAAAAGTTACAACGATAAGAAATAAGCCGGAGGAATCCTTTATCTGAGATGTCCGAAAATATAGAAATCTCCAAATTCTATAAAATTAAAATTATGGGGCCCTGCTCGGCCCGTGGAATAGTACTCTTAGTTTTGGTGAGTGAAATGCGTCGGATGCCGGTTCTCCATCTATATCCTGTATAAGAGGAGACACTGACTGCAGAGGGGGCGACCGGGTCCTGTCCCCACCAGTCCTCACTGTACACAGATGTTGGACAGATCTCTTTCTATATGAGGAAAATTCCCAGAATCCTTTGCAGTGGCAGAAGCACGGCCATAATAATTCGGCAGCCTCGGAGAGGACCCGCCTGACTGCTCCATGCAGATACGGCCTTCAGCAGATGGGTATTAGCATAATGGAAAATTAATGGAAAACAAATGGCACCTTCACATTGCTGGGATTTCAGTTTTTAGGAACAGTTTCTATTAATTACAGATTAACATCTGGGGATGAAATATCTCGTCGCAGAAAGGGCCGACTTCATCGCCCGGGAAAAGCTGCTATGTTAAGTGAGTTTATTATGTAGCCGAGAAGTGAACCCTCCGCCACCTACGTGGAGCACACAGATGTCTCCCGGGGGTCTGACACCTCTGCCGATCAGTACTGTGTATTAGCTCTAGTAATGTGACCACCGAGACTTCATCAGGGTCAGGAGGGGAAGAACGGCTCAGCATCTTCACATGACGTCCCTAATTCCCTACATAATACTCCAATAATGTCTTGGTAAACTCTGGATGGTGATTTAGAATCCGGTATATGATATTATTGGAGTGTAATAAGATAAGGCGGCATCAAGGAGAAGGTTGATGCCCAAATCGGCACTCCTCGGACATCCGCTGCTCAAATCGGCACTCCTCGGACATCCGCTGCTAAAATCGGCACTCCTCGGACATCCACTGCTCAAATCGGCACTCCTCGGACATCCACTGCTCAAATCGGCACTCCTCGGACATCTCCTGCTCAAATCGGCACTCCTCGGACATCCACTGCTCAAATCGGCACTCCTCGGACATCGGCTGCTTAAATCGGCACTCCTCGGACATCGGCTGCTTAAATCGGCACTCCTCGGACATTTACTCCTCAAATCGGCACTCCTCGGACATCCGCTGCTCAAATCGGCACTCCTCCGACATCCGCTGCTAAAATCGGCACTCCTCAGACATCGGCTGCTCAAATCGGCACTCCTCCGACATCCGCTGCTAAAATCGGCCCTCCTCGGACACCCGCTGCTCAAATCGGCACTCCTCCGACATCCGCTGCTCAAATCGGCACTCCTCGGACATCCGCTGCTCAAATCGGCACTCCTCCGACATCCGCTGCTAAAATCGGCACTCCTCCGACATCCGCTGCTCAAATCGGCACTCCTCGGACATCCGCTGCTCAAATCGGCACTTCTCCGACATCCGCTGCTCAAATCGTCACTCCTCCGACATCCGCTGCTAAAATCGGCACTCCTCGGACATCCGCTGCTCAAATTGGCACTCCTCCGACATCCGCTGCTTAAATCGGCACTCCTCCGACATCGGCTGCTCAAATCGGCACTCCTCCGACATCCGCTGCTAAAATCTGCACTCCTCGGATATCCATAGTGTCGAACAGTAGAAGCAAAGGGGAGCCAGTCTTAATGGACTGACAAAGAAGACGACGCCTAAATGAATAATCGCAGGGGGATGGGCTACACCATGTGATCAGTGCCGTAGCTATAATATGACCGAGCCAGGATTCCTGTAGTATAAAAAGAATTAAAAATGTTTATTATAAAAAGTGCAGCGCATTTCGGCCCAACTATGCTACAGAATCCTCATCAAGCATGCGCATTTTATAATAATTGTTTTTTATTGTTTTTCTACTACTGGAATCCTGGCTCTGTCCCATTATAGCTACGGCAGCACTGTTCACATGGTGTAGCCCATCAGTTGGCCGTTACCCATCCTCCTGCGCTCATTCATTCAGGCTTCATCTTCTTTGCCAGTTGATCCAGACCGGCTCCTCTCTGCTACTACTATGGAACTTGGGAACCATATGACACCTTGTTGGGACAAGTCTTCTCTGCTCATTGAACCATATCAGTGACCAATGAGACGACTTCTACCATGAAGAGAAGGGAGGCACATGTAAAGTTTCCTGAGTATTGCAGGTGGCGGGGTATTAGTTAAAATATGTCAAACCCCGGATAACTGTGCGCGATCTTGCCGGGAGCTATTAGCTGTGAAGCTTCTTATGAGATTTCACCGGCCGGACGGCTGTTCCACACGTTTGGCCACAGGGAGTAATCAGAGCCGCTTGTCGCTGCCATAGAATCGTCTACCAGGAAAATAATCATTTGACACTTATTATGGAGGCCACTTACATATTAGGGAAGCTTCCATAGATTAATCTGCTGGGACCACATTTCATATTTTCAATTACGATGCACAAGGTTTTTTTTTTTTGTTGAATAAGTAATGTCCTTCCTTCTGCCGTAGTCGCTACGTGCCCGGAATCTCCATGTAACGGTGATTTGTAGGTTTAAGTGGCAGAAGCAAAATCTCACCATAAGGCCTGAGCGCCCTGCAATGAGGCAGTGAAGCCCAGATGGCCATTGTATAGTAATGGTCCTATGGTATTAACCTGTTGGCTGCCAGGAACCAAGTTTGTAATCCCCTCCAACCACAGGTAGCGTTGGTTAGCTGCCATCAACCTCTTCCTAATCTTGAGGTAAAATTGGTGCTGGTGCCCTCTTTGGGGTAAATAACGTATTTGTAAGCTGTTTCAATGAGGCGGGGTCTAGCGTGTCTGTGCCCTAGGTCTGCAATGTCTCTCGGCACTTCCTCTCGGCACTTCCTCTCTGTAACGCTCAGCAATGCCCCGAGCAGAATTTCTCCCCTGAATTACTGTTTAAATTGTATGAGCGTGTCGTAGTGATCAGAGAAATACCACCTGGGCCCTTGCTGAAGACAAGGGGTGTAGAGAGGAAGACCCTTAAAGCATTGCAGGCCTAGGGCATGGACACTCTAGACCCCACCGCATTGACCTCCTCTGGATTATAAATGTGTTTTTTACCCCAAAGAAGGCACCAGGACCGATTTTAAACCTTTGACAGAAAACCACTTAATAGTGGCTAACCAATGGTACATGTGGTTGGGGAAATGGGGGGGGGGGGAGCATCAGGGTGGTAGATGGTTACAGATTCACTTTAAGGCATCGCCAAGATTCCTGTTATTTCTTCTTGCCCCCTCGTCCATTATTCCCTCTTCCAAGTCTTTATCAGGACTAGAACCAATCACTGCACGCTAAGGTTAGTCAGACTTAGAGAAGGAGTTTGAGTGAGTTCTTCCCGGAGAGCACAGAATGCTGTGCAGAGGTTTAGTTAACCCTGGCCTAGCCTGTGAAACCCATCAGTTATTGCCCAAGAGCTGTCTCCTCTCCATGCTTCATGCCGATCTATTAACAACACCAAGAAGGGAGAATAAAAAGCCAGAAGAATGAAGTTCTACTTCCATTGGACTCTTAGTGGGAATCTTACAAGCCACGACCTTTACTGCCTTACACCCTGCAATAGGGTATTGTAACACAACTATCTGATTTTCCAGAGCTGAGAGCTAAGCTGTGAGGACCCTTTTACCAACCAGAGTTGGGAACCAGCTGCTGCTCACACTGGGACCACGCTTGTGAAGGGACCTGGTGCCCCCTAGCCAAAGAGGTCCAGCTTCTGCATCCTGGAGCCAGACAGAGAATAAAGACCTAGAGGAGACTTAGACTCCGCTCCATGGTGGGGCCCAAAGCCAAACCGGTTAAGTAGCACAATGGGTCCACACTCGTTCTCTGTTACAGATATACAGGGTTCAGCCATATCCTCTTTAGTTGCACTACTACTCCCACCTGGCCCATACTACTTCTGGAATGTGAATTGCTTTTTGTGGCCACTGTTTGGCACTGGCGCTGCTTATATAGGCAAAAATTTACTGATAGAATGTCTTTAAAGTCAAATGTACATGTATCTTCATTATGTGCATGTATACATTACTTAGGGCCGTATAACTCTGTAAATGAATACTCCTCTCCTAGATGGGTGCTCGTTCCCAGAGCCTATTCCACAGCTCGGTAATGGTGCGGCCATGGCTGATAGTTTGTGTGGCTCATTACTGCAATTAGCCGTCACCTACTCCATTACACGGGGAGATGTGCCGCTGACAGCTGATCATCAAAATGAATCAATCAGCTAACAAATTTGTTTGTTAATCATTTAATTCTTTGATTTGTTACTAGCCCTATTCCCCAGTGTAATAGGGCCCTTAGGCAATCATAGTGGTGTGCATTGCTGCTCATGTACAATTGTCTAGTTTTAAATGTCAAGCGCCGAAGGACACCAGATAGGTGCAAAGGCCTTTAGCTTGTGGCACTGCAGTGCCATGATGTTATGCCACCATGAGGGGTGCTACATGAATGGGGTGTAAGCGTCACACAGTCTGTGTCTGCTGGCTACTGAGATGTTACCACAAAGTAATATAATGTACAGAGCCATAAGGCAGTCATGTGATGGTGCATGAGGAATTACAGATGTGTCCATCATCACCTTTCTCTAATCTCATTATGATTGCTGATACATCTTGTGAATTCACAGCCGTTCACAGCAACTTGAAGTCACGATTCTTCTCACCGTGTAAGTCTATGAGAGGAGATCCAGAGATTGTTATATAAATGAGGCCATTTCTTGATGTTATGGTGGAGGCTGAGAAACCACATCACTTATCTAATGAAAAGGTGAGGTTGGACACATCTGAATTTCCCCACAGCCTTATGTCTCCACTAATAACTGATTCCACCATTATAATAAGCCTGATTATTGCCGCCATTGTAAAGAACATCTATAATAGCCCTTACGCCATAGAAGATAAGAGACGTATTTAGTTGCACTGTCGGAATCATCAGTTTCAGTAAGAACCATCATAATGAGAACGATGTAGAAAACATTTGTAATATCAGGTTTAATGACATGTTGCCAAATGAGGAGGCAGCGAAATGACTGAACAATAGCATCACATCCCGATTATCACTAATGATAAAAATGAATTATACAGATGCATAATTAGTGGCGACATTCTGCCGGATTTAGGATTTAATCTTTAATTAACTTGATATATTCTTCCCTTTTAAGACAAGAAAAGTCTCCTGAGAATGATGGGAAATGTCAGAGTGCTGGATTAATGACATCATATATTATCTTTTTATGCCACCGTGGTCATACGCTGCTGGTGACTGTCGCTGTCACTGATGCTTACAGAACAATGCGGAAAGCTTGGCTGGATCCTAGGGCCAGAGTCTATGCTCTGGGGTCTACACGACCTTGTGAGCTGTGAGCGGACCCCCTGTTCCCGCTGTAACCCCTCTGTGCTATATAGCATGAAACCACGCCAAGGAGTGGAGACTAAAGAGACACCCCGGGTAGTCATGCTTTACCCCCACAAGGGGCTGTGGACTTTCACAGCAGGGATCTCCCATGTTGTTTGGTCACCAGAAAGGAGTCCCTATAAAGCAGTGGTCCCCAACTCCAGTCCTCAAGGCCCACCAATGTCATGTATTGAGGATTCTCTTAGCATTTCACAAGGGATATAATAGTTCAGTGCATTGTGTGTTGCTACAGGTGTTCCTGCATGGGATAGCCTAAAACATGTGGGTTGGCCTTCCGGACTGACGTGGGGGAACACTGCTCTAAATGGACCCGGGGGCTTCTCACCGCTCCATCAGTCTCAATAGATCAATCTATTCCTGCTTCAGTTTAGGTCAAGGCTAACTGACCAGGGAGAGTTGGAAGCTTGGAGTTCCACTTTAAGTATTACTAATACAGTGTGAGACTTGGGCAGGAAGATAAGTGTGTGCATTTTTTTTTATCATTATACACTACAAACCCATTAAAGTGGTTTTCCCATCGCAGACCCACAGGACAGGCCATAAATATCTGATAGGTGGAATTCAAATCTCTGGGACCTTCACCTATTGGGAAAGCAAAGGTCTCCTGCCTCCATTTCTGACACATTTAGAGGGATTGATAGGACAGATGGAAAGTGTGCGCCTGGCTCAAATGATTGAAGTCAATAGGAGATACAGAAATAGCCAATAAACTATAGTAACTGTGGCCATAACATTCGCTAGACGCACTTACTACAGGTGAGGAATGGGCCCAAGAAGGGAGAATGTTCTAGAAGAATCTGTTTCCTTACTGTAATAGAAAGAAGCAACCCGAGAAAGAAAAAGGAAAACTTCTAAAGAATTTAAAAAAGTAAGAACAACAATGGCGTCAATAATGCTAATAATAACAATAATAACAACAACAATAATAGTAATAATAATAACAATAATAATGATAATAATAATAACAGCAATGATAACAACAACAACAATAATAATAAGGGCAACAGCAATAATAACAATAACAAAGATCAATAATAACATCAACAGCAATAATCACAACAACAATAATAATATTGACAATAATTAGGGATGGTCCGAACCTGCCGAACCTACCTATCCCAGTTTTTCAGGCGGTCCTCCCGCTGGATCCGCCCGCTGCACGGATCGGGCAGACAGCGGGAATCATTACCGAGGGTTCGGGTTCGTACGAACCCGAACCAAACTCGGTTCGGACCATCCCTAATAATAATAAAAATAATAACAACAATAACAATAATAAGAGCTAAAAACAACAATAATGATAACAACAACAGCAATAATAATAATAATAATAATAATAATAAATCTTTGCTCAATTTATTTTCACGTTTGAATTCAATTATTGTTACTGGAGATGAGCAAACCGAGCCTGCTGAACCCAGGTCTGTTCCAAACTGAACTTTTTGCAAAGCTTGAAACATGTTGGCACCGACCAGCCCCCTCTATGATGTCAGCATCTCCCCCTTAATATAAGGTGATTGGCTTCCTGGAGGCGGCCAGTCGGCTGTGTATAGTGGAGAGTAGATTGCAGCAGGGAGAGAAATACAAAGAGATACAGAGAGGGACAGAGAGGAGGGTGGATTATGGGTGGTTTTCTGTGGGAGCTGTGAAGCCAGTGTCCAGTATACCAAGTAAGAGTCCAGCACTTAAAGGACAAGTGCCATGAAAAACTTTTTCCCAGTAATTGAAGCACATTACAAAGTTATATAACTCTGTAATGTGCTTCAATCACCTATCTGCCTCCCTTCCCTGTCTTTTCCCCCCTCCACCCCCCACCAGGCAGTGTCCTAACTCACACAGACCTGATTACTGTCCTCACCGTCACCAAGCTCTTCTCTCACCTCCTTCTCCTGTTACAGCAGCCCCCTCCCCCCTCCCCTGCATTGTCAGGTGACTCAGCTTGCAGTTAGATTAAGGGACTGTCTTAAGGCCTTGTCTATTAATACAGAACTTTGCCAGGACAACTTGTACTGTGTGTGACCTGTCTGGAAGAATCTCGTAGTCACGGTTAGGACTGAGAAGAAGAAGGAAGCTGCCTTATGCCAGGAGAGCCCACAGAGTGTCAGGTCTGGTAGTACGAGTCCCGGGGTTGAATGGCTGAGTGTAAATAACCCCTCAAGTTTCCCTAAGTAGGTAAAGCAGAAATCAATGGAGTTTGTCGGCTTACAAGCACTTTGTTCCACTGCAGACTAATCCCTGTTTCTGGGATTGTCCTGACTAGATAGAGAATGGTTACCCCGGGCGTAGACAAGGTTTCCTGGATGACAGTCACCCCACCTCTGGGTTTAGCACTGTGTACTTGCTGATAAAGCCCTCTCAACCACAACTAATCCTTTCCCTCCAAGTAACAGAAGACCCCGGGCCTCCAGGCCAGGCCAGGGTGTGTATTGTCATAGGAACACTCGCTCTTTGTCTGTCTCTTTCACCACCATCCACTAAAGAAGACCCACCCACCAGGAACTAGAAGACTTAAATAAGGGTGACAGGGACTGACTTCCTATTGGTGGGGAAAATGCTAGAAAGGAAACAGTGGAAGTGTCTGATAGGTAGAGAAGTGTGAGGCAACCAAGTCACTGATTGGACAATAGAAAACCGCAGGAAGAACATAGACATAGTTAACCCTTTAAATTCCTTCATCTGTGCAACATAACAGTGGAGAGTGAGACACCAAGTGGTGAAATCACAAACTGCAGCCTTCAGCCCAGAGCTGATTCTAGTCTTTTTTCTGCCTGAGGTGAAACTTAAAGTGGTTCTGTAGTTATTCCTCTATACTATATACCTCCCCCTCTGTAATTCTTCCCCCCTACTATATATATATCCCCCCTCTACAGTTGTTTCCCCTCCCCCCACCTCTGTTTATGCTTCCCAGAGCACAGGCCAGTCCCATGTTCCTCAGGAATCTGAAGTCTTCCTGCATACTGGGGGTGGAGGCGGATGTAGAGTGTAGCACCGTAGTGCACAGTGCACGCACAGGAAGACTGCCGGGTGATGTAAAGCCAGGAGACACGGCATGTTGTGGGCACAACGGGAATTGTGTGTGGGCAAATCCATGCAATGTCCAATACCTGTCTAACATTACAGCGACATCGGTCACATTGGGCAGCTATTGGTCACAGCCAGCATCGTCTGCAGAAGTCTCAGCATGGATGGGCAGACGGAGGAGGTGGTGTGTCAGAGAGCAGCAGAGCTGGGACCTTTCCTGCCCTCCGGATATCTCTTCACACCTTGCAGTGCTTCTCCACCACCTCCCTGGCTTCTTTTTCTTACATTTTTACTTATCCCCTTTCTTTCCTCCTCTTTCCGGCCTCACTGTTCCAATACGGTGGGTCCTCTCCGAGAGAACAAAGGCTTTTAAAGATATCCCATTTGGGGTTATTTTTGAGGTCATGGTCCCGGTCATTGAGGTCATGAATTCTCTAAGCCGATCGATCCTCATCTTGGTAAAGTTCACGGCTTCTCGGCGGAGCGTTCTATTAAAGATATCGACAGGTGAACCCTGCACTAAAGGGTTAAAAATTCATAGAGCAGAAATTGGATGTTATTATGCCATTAACATCTCAAAGTGGAGGCACTTTAGAGTTTAAGGAGACTCTCAGCTTCGTGATTAGTGATGAGTGATTGATTCCCAGATACATTGTAGCGTGCAGCGTATGTTAGAGACCTAGAAACAGATGTGGAATAGAGGTCAGGTATATAACGCGTTTCATTCT
This sequence comes from Dendropsophus ebraccatus, assembly GCF_027789765.1. Taxonomy (NCBI): domain Eukaryota; kingdom Metazoa; phylum Chordata; class Amphibia; order Anura; family Hylidae; genus Dendropsophus; species Dendropsophus ebraccatus. The sequence goes on along the minus strand of NC_091465.1, from coordinate 4,153,465 downwards.
GTTAGCTTCTCGTCAGATGACTGAACCACATTACGGCCATATGAAGCCATCCATGACCGCTTTCATTGGCTTGTACAATCCCACAAACTTTAATGCTTCACTTTAATGGTTTAATGGCCGGATTGTCTCAAGTAATCGTTCCCAGCTAAATAAACCGCTCATCCGCTCCGACATCGCAGCTAATGTATTCAGCATTCGATTTTTACATCAAAGTCCTTCATTGTGAAACTGAATATATTCTTTATAGCGTCATTGTAGAGAACGATGATCAGTCTGAAACCGGCGGAGAGTAAATCTCATCGGATCGGACGTCCATGGTTTGGATCTAATACATGTAACAAACTAAATATTCTGTTTCCTTGATCCCCAATAAATTCTTGATTTTTTTTAATTTTTAATTTGTGCAATGATGGATGTAGATTACCTGTTCTGATTACCTGAACTGATCCATGTACTGATCACCTGTACTAATATATGTTCGGATCACCTGTACTGATCACCTGTACTGATACATGTACTGACGGTGGTGGACGCCATTGTCAGGTTGAATGGGATGGTGGTGGATGCCATTGTCAGGTTGGATGGGATGGCGGTGGTGGACGCCATTGTCAGGTTGGATGAAGCCAGCAGTGGACGCCATTGTCAGGTTGGATGAAGCCGACAGTGGATGCCATTGCCAGGCTGGATGGGGATGGAGGTGGACGCCATTGTCAGGTTGAATGGGGTGGCGGTGGACTCCATTGTCAGGTTGGATGGGGTGGCGGTGAACGCCATTGTCAGGTTGGATGGGGACAGTGGTGGACGCCATTGCCAGGTTGGATGGGGTGGCTGTAGACACCATTCTCAGGTTGGATGGGGATGGTGGTGGACGCCATTGTCAGGTTGGATGAAGCCAGCAGTGGATGCCATTGTCAGGTTGGATGAAGCCAGCAGTGGACGCCATTGTCAGGTTGGATGAAGCCAGCAGTGGATGCCATTGCCAGGCTGGATGGGGCTGGCGGTGGACGCCATTGTCAGGTTGGATGAAGCGGCAGTGGACGCCATTGTCAGGTTGGATGGGGGCAGCGGTGGACGCCATTGTCAAGCTGGATGGGGCCGGCGGTGGACGCCATTGTCAGGCTGGATGGGGCCAGCGGTGGACGCCATTGTCAGGCTGAATGGGGCCGGCGGTGGACGCCATTATCAGGTGGATGGGGATGGCGGTGGATGTTATTGTCTGGTTGGATGGGGTGGTGGTGGATGCCATTATCAGTTTGGATAAGGGTGGCGGTAGACGCCATTGTCAAGTTGTATGGGGCCAGTGGTGGACACCATTGTCAGGTTGGATGTGACCAGCAGTGCATGCGACTGTCAGGTTGGATGGGGCCAGTGGTGGACGTCATTGTCAGGTTGGATGGGGACAGCGGTGGACGCCATTGTCAGGTTGGATGTGGCCAGCAGTGCATACGACTGTCAGGTTGGATGGGGTCAGTGGTGGATGCCATTATCAGGTTGGATGGGGACAGCGGTGTCAGGTTGAATGAGGTGTCAGTGGACACCACTGTCAGGTTGGATGGGGTGTCAGTGGACACCATTGTCGGGTTGGATGGGGGCAGCAGTGGACACCATTGTTGGGTTGGATGGGGGCGGTGGCGGATGCCATTGTCAGGTTGGATGGGGGCGGTTGTGTATGCCATTGTTGGGATGGGGGCGGTGGCAGATGCCATTGTCAGGTTGGATGGGGGCGGTTGTGGATGCCATTGTCATATTGGATAAAGCCGGCAGGGGACGCCATTGTCAGGTTGCATGTGACTGGTAGTGGACGTCATTGTCTGGTTGGTTGGGGCGGTGCTGGATGCCATATTCAGGTTGGATGGGGCGAGCAGTGGACGCCGTTGTCCGGTTGTTTGGGGAGGGGGTTGACGCCATTGTGAGGTTGGATGGGGGAGTTGAAGGATGTGATTGTCATGTTGGATAGGGGCATTGGTGGATGCCATTGTCAGGTCTCCAGAGTTGTTACATTGGTGTCAGAGCTCTGGTGTGTAGCATGAGACGTGAGTTGGTAAGATGGAGCTTTATGCAATTAATTATGTTCTCGGTACACTGGGCTGTGATTTATGTGCTTGGGGGGTGGGGGCGTGGGGTATTGAGGGGTACTTATTATGGCATGGGTCTCTTACCATCTGTTATTATTACTGTGCCCTCCTGTTTATAGGTGTATATAGCTGTATACTGTTGCAGTTGATGCCATACCCACGTCTATCTGTAATCACCTCCCTCCTGGCGGTCTGTACTGTCCTTCCCTCTATATTGTTTTGTTGCTTTTTATCATACATCTTATATCCCTACTGTCAGGAGTGGTCGCTCAGACAGACAAAATGGCGGATACAGACAGTGGACCCTAAGCTCAGCCTCGCCCACTGTCCCTACCTACTTGCCACAATCCGCCCTAATATGGCGGCGAGCAACTGGGCGGCGGTCCCTGCACTGGCTAGGTGGGACACAAAGACAAGACAGACAGACAAAACACAATAAAGAGTAGTCGACAGTCCGGGTCACAACAATCTGGCAGCGCAGCACAAATCACAATCCCATAAGCAAGGTCAATAAACAGGCAGTATGGTCAGGGGCAGCAGCTATCAGGGATGGTCAGAAATACAGGCAAAAGGGTCAGAATAAACAGAGCAAGAGACCCAGAACCAGGCAGAGACGCGCTCAATATCCGGCACCAGAATGAGCCTCAGCCAAACACTTATAGGGAACCAGGAGACAGATCCGGCCCCTATTGGTCAAGGCTCCTGGTTCCAAACAGAATCACCTGTGGTCCAGAACTGGCAGCAGTGTAACTCCTTCAAGGCCAGAGCCCACAGCAGACGGGTGGGGCTGAACATGATGCTAGAAATGGGCCAGTGTTCAGACAGGGTTCAGGTAACTGCACAAGACATACAAAACACTGAATATCAGCGCCATCTCAGCCGCACAGCACAAGCCGAGTGGCGCACAGACTCTGTCCCAGGCACATTCATGACACCTACATTATTGTCCGGCAGTTTTTCTTCTATCGTCCAGTTTTCCCGTTTCTATAGCGCTAAGGGCTGAGGGCGTAACCATTTGGAAAGTTTATATTTTATTTTTTACTTTATCGCAAAGAGCAAAAGAGCAAAATGTGCCGAAATTGGCGCAGTCTGCGGACCTCCCGCCGGCCTGGTACATTATACTCTATATTAACCCTGAGGTTCCATCTATCCGGCAGCCGGCGATGTGTCATGTGACCCAGCTGAACCTTACGCTACACTTGTTATAAAACCTATTTACTGACTTGTTTCGGCTCCCTGTCATGGCGCCCACTCAGCACTTGACTGATTTATGGCGTCGGCCATTGTTCTGGTCAGTGTTTACAGGAGAAATTAAAGCCGCGTTGGGTCTAAACAGAAGATGAATGGAGATTGCGGCTCCCACATTAAAATGTTTCCTCCATTGACAGGTCTCATTCCTCTGATATATCCACCGCCGGCGCTGACTCCCGGCTTTTATTGGAAGCCGCCGCTGCCACAATGCTTTATAACACCGGCCACATCCAAGAACTCTGCATTTATAGAACTCTACTTGTTAGAGATGGAAAATGGAGCGTTTTAAAGATTTAGTAGTGCTGGAAGCGTGATGAATTAGCAGAACAAGATGTGCCGCTTGGCACAACCGAAGCCTCGATGGAGAGAGGACGCCAGCATCTGTCTGGATTTAAAATGTAGCCCAATGGAAGTTGTCATTTTAATCCATTAACAAGAAGTGAACAGGAGCTGCACCCAGATACACAACCACAGACTTAAAGGGGAATTCTAGATCAACAACTGTTTCTTTGTAAGATCTCTGCCTGTCGTCAATTCTGCATGGCTTTCTTACAGTAAATATAAATCTGTCCTAGTCATCAAAGGAGTACTCCAGCAATTTTTTCCTTTTTAAATCAACTGATGTCAGAAAGTTATATAGGTTTGTAAATTACTTCTATATAAAAATCTCCAGACTTCCAGTACATATCAGCTGCTGTATGTCCTGCAGGAAGTGGCATATTCTCTCCAGTGTGACACAGTGCTCTCTGCTGCCACCTCTGTCCATATCAGGAGCTGTCCAGAGCAGCAGCAAATCCCCATAGAAAACCTCTCCTGCTCTGGACAGTTTCTGACATGGACAGAGGTGGCAGCAGAGAGCACTGTGTCAGACTGAGAACAATATACCTGCCGGTGATTCCCATCTAAGCTTATATAGTGTATACCTGCAGGATGAAGTTAAATATACTTGCACAATCATTTACTAAACTTGTCTTCTTCTCCTGATCAGCTGCTCTTTCCTTCTTATTGTTGACAGCTCGTTGTCTTGGTTACTGAGCAGTGGTTGGGCTGGTGGGTGTATATATATATATATATATATATATATATATATATATATATATACAGAGAGATAACACTGCTTTTTTGCTTCTGAAAGCAAAGTGTAGTGTCCGAGTACAGATGTGCCACTATGTCTTGTAACTCTGTCCGGTGTCACACTGGGGATGACGGGTGCCTTTCTGCGCCATCACCACTTGGTGTCTCACTCTCCCCTATTTTATGCACAGCTGAAGGTGTAAGGGTTAACTGCTTTGTCTTATCAGTGTTCTGGCCAATCACAGGTGCAGGTACCTCGCATATCATCCTCCTTTTATACTTCTTCTTTCTCCTTTTTCCAGTATGTTCTCCACCAATAGGAGGTTAGACCCGGTCTCCCTATAGAACTGAGTTAGTTCCTGGTGGGAATGTCTGTTGTCTAGTCAGTTGTAGTGAAGAGACAGAGAGTTGCTGCTGCAGTCTACAGCCAGGTCCCCAGTGTGCTCTTTTGTCTTTAGTCTGCAGTGGATTGGTGAGAGACAGAGAGATAGTTTCTTCCAGAGAGAAAGTACCTACTGTATGCAGTGCTAGGCCCAAAGGTGGGGTAACTGTCACAGGGTCCAACCTTGTCTCCACCTGGGATGGTGTCCAGATAATCTATATAGTCAGATGTTGATCCACATTGGAACAAAGAGCCCAAGCCGAAGTATCCCACTGACACTTGCTTGACCTTCTCAGATAATCTTGAACGTTTAGCTTCACTCAGTAGTTCAAGCCTGGGACTTCTGCTACCAGACCGGACATTCGTTCGACTCGTTTGGCAAAAGTCGCCCTTCTTCCTTTCCTGTCTATCTTAACTGTGAATACGAGAGTCTTCTTCACAAAAGTCACTACCTACCATCCCGGCAGAGTACTTCACTAATTAGGCAAGGTCCCCAAGACGTTCCCTATACCTGCTCAATTTAACTACACCTCTTCAAACTTACACAACATCTTAAAGTCTAAAGCTCTGTGGGGTCCAGCTCTGTCTTGGCGCACTTTTCTACAACCACTTACCCTGTACTGCAGTGAAGATTATTATAGTAAAGTTATGTCCTGTATTAGTGCTGGACTCTGTACTTATGACTCTGTCACACCTGGTTCTACCTTTTCAAAGACCAGTGCTTGTATACCTGGGGGTCGGCATCACCACTCCTGGCCACCATGACAAGTGCCTAAGTGATAGCACCAGACCGCCCACTGCTAACACCTAGCAGCCCCAGGTTAGACACCGACGGCGCAAGAGAGAGGATTCATCTCCGGCTCCACAACGCACAGACGGCGCAGCGCTCTTATCAAGAGAGAGGATTTATCTCCGGCTCCACAACGCACAGACGGCGCAGCTCTTATCAAGAGAGAGGATTCATCCCCAGCTCCACAACGCACAGACGGCGCAGCTCTCATCAAGAGAGAGGATTCATCCCCAGCTCCACAATGGACAGACGGCGCAGCGCTCTTATCAAGAGAGAGGATTCATCTCCGGCTCCACAACGCACAGACGGCGCAGCGCTCTTATCAAGAGAGAGGATTTATCTCCGGCTCCACAACGCACAGACGGCGCAGCTCTTATCAAGAGAGAGGATTCATCCCCAGCTCCACAACGCACAGACGGCGCAGCTCTCATCAAGAGAGAGGATTCATCCCCAGCTCCACAATGGACAGACGGCGCAGCGCTCTTATCAAGAGAGAGGATTCATCTCCGGCTCCACAACGCACAGACGGCGCAGCTCTTATCAAGAGAGAGGATTCATCTCCGGCTCCACAACGCACAGACGGCGCAGCGCTCTCATCAAGAGAGAGGATTCATCTCCGGCTCCACAACGCACAGACGGCGCAGCGCTCTCATCAAGAGAGAGGATTCATCTCCGGCTCCACAACGCACAGACGGTGCAGCGCTCTTATCAAGAGAGGATTCATCTCCGGCTCCACAATGGACAGACGGCGCAGCGCTCTTATCAAGAGAGAGGATTCATCTCCGGCTCCACAATGGACAGACGGCGCAGCGCTCTTATCAAGAAAGAGGATTCATCCCCAGCTCCACAATGGACAGACGGCGCAGCGCTCTTATCAAGAGAGAGGATTCATCTCCGGCTCCACAACGCACAGACAGCGCAGCGCTCTTATCAAGAGAGAGGATTCATCTCGGGCTCCACGACGCACAGACGGCACAGCGCTCTCATCAAGAGAGAGGATTTATCTCGGGCTCCACGACGCACAGACGGCGCAGCTCTCATCAAGAGAGAGGATTCATCTCCGGCTCCACGACGCACAGACGGCGCAGCTCTCTCATCAAGAGAGAGGATTCATCTCCGGCTCCACGACGCACAGACGCCGCAGCGCTCTTATCAAGAGAGAGGATTCATCTCCGGCTCCACAACGCACAGACAGCGCAGCGCTCTTATCAAGAAAGAGGATTCATCCCCAGCTCCACAACGCACAGACGGCGCAGCGCTCTTATCAAGAGAGAGGATTCATCTCGTGCTCCACAACGCACAGACGGCGCAGCGCTCTTATCAAGAGAGAGGATTTATCTCCGGCTCCTCAACGCACAGACGGCGCAGCGCTCTTATCAAGAGAGAGGATTCATCTCGGGCTCCTCAACGCACAGACGGCGCAGCTCTTATCAAGAGAGAGGATATATCTCGGGCTCCACGACGCACAGACGGCGCAGCGCTCTCATCAAGAGAGAGGATTTATCTCCGGCTCCTCAACGCACAGACGGCGCAGCGCTCTTATCAAGAGAGAGGATTTATCTCCGGCTCCACAATGGACAGACGGCGCAGCGCTCTTATCAAGAGAGAGGATTTATCTCCGGCTCCTCAACGCACAGACGGCGCAGCGCTCTTATCAAGAGAGAGGATTCATCTCCGGCTCCACAACGCACAGATGGCGCAGCGCTCTTATCAAGAGAGAGGATTTATCTCGGGCTCCACGACGCACAGACGGGGCAGCTCTTATCAAGAGAGAGGATTCATCTCCGGCTCCACAACGCACAGATGGCGCAGCGCTCTTATCAAGAGAGAGGATTCATCTCCGGCTCCACAACGCACAGACGGCGCAGCTCTTATCAAGAGAGAGGATTCATCCCCAGCTCCACAATGGACAGACGGCGCAGCGCTCTTATCAAGAAAGAGGATTCATCCCCAGCTCCACAACGCACAGACGGCGCAGCGCTCTCATCAAGAGAGAGGATTTATCTCGGGCTCCACAACGCACAGACGGCGCAGCGCTCTCATCAAGAGAGAGGATTTATCTCGGGCTCCACAACGCACAGATGGCGCAGCTCTCATCAAGAGAGATGATTCATCTCCGGCTCCACAACGCACAGACGGCGCAGCGCTCTTATCAAGAGAGAGGATTCATCTCCGGCTCCACGACGCACAGACGGCGCAGCGCTCTTAGCGTTATTGAAATTTTACCTATATGGACCTCAAATTGGAGAAAGCCTCTGGAATCTCCTTCTAGACTTTCAATCTGTCCCAGGAGCCACTTTAAGGTGAAGAATTCTCTGTCCTTGTTGGGAAGAGCCATTGATTTGTTTCTACTTCTGCCCACTTAGCATCTAAAGGAAGAGGAAAAAAACCTTTGTCTATAATCCTCTAATTAAGCCTTAGGGCTTTGAATCATTGTTACTGCAGAGCAAAGCGATTCCTATTTGATGCCGCGCTGAGAAAGGCAACATTTTATACGGGAAGGTGACAGGTTGTAAGATTTACACGACTTGTTCATTATCGATTCAGCACTATTGTAAAACTTGTCTCATGGAGGATATTTTAAAACTGACCTGAGAGAAAAGTCACTAAAACTTGGCAGCCTCCTCCGATTAACCCATTAACGTGAGGAAGTGATGGCTCCGGTGTGAAAACCTTTGGAAATGGCCTTTTACGTATGCAGAGCAAGCTGGATTGACTGAAATGTTAAGGGATTTTACGGAGGCATCTTCTCTTGTAGTGGACGCCAACCAGCACAATGTGACAGCCAATGGCCAACGCACCAGCATAGGGGTTATCCAGCACTATAAAAACATGGCCACTTTCTCCCAGAGACAGCACTGCTCTTGTCTCCAGTTTAGGTGTGGTTTGCAATTAATCTCCATTCACTTCAATGGAACTCACTTGCAAAACCCCACCCAAATTAGACCCAAACATCTGTGTGTACAGTGTATAAAGACATCATAACAGCCAATCTCATCTGCTGTGTGTGCAGTGTATATAGACATCATAGCAGCTAGTCTCATCTGTGTGTGCAGTGTATATAGACATCATAGCAGCTAGTCTCATCTGTGTGTAGTGTATATAGATATCATAGCAGCTAGTCTCATCTGTGTTTACAGTGTATATAGATATCATAGCAGCTATTGTCATCTTCTATGTGTGCAGTGTATAAAGACATCATAGCAGCTAATCTCGTCTTATGTGTGCAGTGTATAGACATCATAGCAGCTTGTCTCATCTGTGTGTGCAGTGTATAGACATCATAGCAGCTAGTGTCATCTGTGTGTACAGTGTATATAGACATCATAGCAGCTAGTCTCATCTGTGTGTGCAGTGTATATAGACATCATAGCAGCTAGTCTCATCTGTGTCTGCAGTGTATATAGATATCATAGCAGCTAGTCTCATCTGTGTGTGCAGTGTATATAGATATCATAGCAGCTAGTGTCATCTTCTATGTGTGCAGTGTATAAAGACATCATAGCAGCTAGTGTCATCTGTGTGTACAGTGTATATAGACATCATAGCAGCTAGTCTCATCTGTGTGTGCAGTGTATATAGACATCATAGCAGCTAGTCTCATCTGTGTCTGCAGTGTATATAGATATCATAGCAGCTAGTCTCATCTGTGTGTGCAGTGTATATAGATATCATAGCAGCTAGTGTCATCTTCTATGTGTGCAGTGTATAAAGACATCATAGCAGCTAATCTCGTCTTATGTGTGCAGTGTATATAGATATAGCAGCTAGTCTCATCTGTGTGTGCAGTGTATAGACATCATAGCAGCTTGTCTCATCTGTGTGTGCAGTGTATAAAGACATCATAGCAGCTAGTGTCATCTTCTATGTGTGCAGTGTATAGACATCATAGCAGCTAGTCTCATCTGTGTGTACAGTGTATAAAGACATCATAGCAGCTAGTGTCATCTTCTATGTGTGCAGTGTATAGACATCATAGCAGCTAGTCTCATCTGTGTGTACAGTGTATAAAGACATCATAGCAGCTAGTGTCATCTTCTATGTGTGCAGTGTATAGACATCATAGCAGCTAGTCTCATCTGTGTGTGCAGTGTATATAGACATCATAGCAGCTAGTCTCATCTGTGTGTGCAGTGTATATAGACATCATAGCAGCTAGTCTCATCTGTTTGTGCAGTGTATATAGACATCATAGCAGCTAGTCTCATCTGTGTGTGCAGTGTATATAGACATCATAGCAGCTAGTCTCATCTGTGTGTGCAGTGTATATAGACATCATAGCAGCTAGTCTCATCTGTGTGTACAGTGTATATAGACATCATAGCAGCTAGTCTCATCTGTGTGTGCAGTGTATATAGACATCATAGCAGCTAGTCTCATCTGTGTGTACAGTGTATATAGACATCATAGCAGCTAGTCTCATCTCCTGAGTTGACTGGGGAAAAAACCCTGCAGGACAGCAGGAGGTGGTTTACAAATAATAACCAAGATATACTCACTAATCCTGATCCCCCAGAACTGCCATGCTGACGCTTCTTGTCTCTTATTGGTCTCCTGATTTCCTGGCTCCTGTGATGTCACATAGCTATAGGAACTGCCCACTGAGGCGGGGCACCACTGCAGTCACTGATTGGCTGAGCAGATGGTTCTTGTGGTGACATCACAGGACCCAGGAGATAGAGCAGGCTCATTGGGGAAGCGGCACAGTCTGATAGATCCAGAGGACCGGGATGGGTGAGTATAACTTATTATTTTTACTCCACCCCATGCTGTCCTGCAGTTTTTTTTATTGCGCTCAGACAGAGAAGCTACTGCATGCGGATGCGGTTCAGCATACATGTATTTGCTGGAAAAATGGCCAATCTGTGATTATTGGTAATTTATGTGGAGGAAACGCTGCAGATTTCCCATTGTTGAGGATTCTGCAGCTAAATTGTTCATATTGAAGCTTTTAAATATAAATTTATTTTTAGATCCCAAATCTGCAGCAAATTCTCTTCAAAATTCCTATAATTGGTTGCAGATTCACCTGTGGAAATACATCTTACATTGCAGGAAATCTGCCGCATTACCCTCCCATGTGAACGCGCCCTTAAAACTAAGCTGAATGTCCAGACTAGCAGAGTATTGCACTATGTATATAACCTATATCTATGGATGGAGACAAGACCTGGCAGTGTATGCCAAAACAGGAAAACAAGGTGTTTGGAAGGACGCTAAACTTTTTTCTTCAAATTTTAAGTATGAAATTTTGCAGTGAACTTTCTTAATTTTTTTACTTTCCCCTTGGTTTTCTACTTTCCCTAACAAATAAATGTAATTTTAGTGGATTAATGTTTTTTTCCATTGAATTCCACCGTGCAGCAACTAAGATTGTTCCTAATTACTGGGGAGCAAATGTCGCAGTATATTTGGATGTTTCACTTCATCTTCCCTCCTTCTGGATCCGCATGCATAAAGAGCCGGAAATAGGGAACATTTTGCATCTGAAATTTGCCGAATAAATCATTGGCTCCCCATGCACCCTCTCCCTGACATCTCTATCTGTTCTCATTATTCATAATGTACCAAGTAGCTTTCCTTCTCTGCTCCTGTGAAAATTAAAGAAAGGTTGTAATTAATGTTATTAAGCGCGTCCGTACTTAAAGAACGCCGGAGCCTAAAATCTGCACGACTGTACAAGATGGTCGCCTGTTGAATGTAGAGCGAGTCTCCAAGGGGGAAACAGTTCAGGTGCTTTACTAACCGGGCCTAGAGGAGTGTCAGGAAGCAGATGGCGGAGTAACCGCTAGTGTTCTGGGGTCAGGACAGTCTGCCCTCGGAGGAGTCAGGCTTATAGGGAGCCATGTAGGCCGCTAATGAGTTAGACCAGTTGTATTGTAAGCCAGGGGGGGGGGGGGTCACCTCAGGGAAGTCTCCTAGGGCCATGGAGGTTAGGTCAGCCCAGCATGATAAATCTGTAGGGGGTTCCAACCCAGGGGAGGCCCAGGTAGGACTTGTTCCGGGCTGGGGAGGAGATCCCTTGTGCTGGCGGACTGGTAGATAGCGGCAGCAAGATTTGGCTGTAAAGTCTGGAGGTGGGCCAGCATGTATAGGCTGTAAATGTCCTCTAAAATGTGTCAGGGGTGGCAGAGCCCGATCCCCCCTGAGCCAGCCCACCCCTTCTAATGATTATCAGTGCAGTGGGCCGGCCAGGGATCGGCGCTCTAGTAGCGGGGCAGTGCTCCAAATGGACGTATGGGACAGAACAGTACATTATAACTACATGGGAACAGTGCTGAAGATGAAGGTAGGAAGATGAAGAGTCATACCTCCATCCTCAGCGTCCTGTGCATAATAGGGGGCTATCAGCATAACCTGCAGATAGTTCCCCTTTAAAGTGAATCTGTTACCCTCTGACCACCTACAGAGCTGGTGGCACCATCCAGTAGATATCAATAAAAGCATTCAGAACATATCTTTGCTGCTGAGCACAAATAAAGGCCTTTCAGTGTTGACCATGCAGTGGTGGCACCAGCTCCGTAGGCAGTTAGGTGGGTGACAGATTCTCTGTGAAAGAGACCCCCAGACAAGCTTAGGGAGAGCAGTAAAGGGATATAGTCTACTGGGAAGAACGTTAGTCAGAGGCAGTGTTGGGTCTGAAAAAGAGAGAAACAACTGTCAGAGAACAGAAAGTGTGAAGCTAATGAGGACCTGTGATGAGGACCTGTGGGGTGGACCTGTAGGGTGGACCTGTGGTGTGGACCTGTGATGAGGACCTATGGGGTGGGCCTTTGGTGATGACCTATGGTGTGGACCTGTAGTGAGGACCTATGGTGTGGACCTTTAGTGAGGACCTGTGGTGAGGACCTGTAGTGAGGACCTGTGGGGTGGATTTGTGGTGAGGACCTATGGGGTGGGCCTGTGATGAGGACCTATGGGGTGGGCCTATGGGATGGACCTGTGATGAGGACCTATGGGGTGGGCCTGTGATGAGGACCTATGGGGTGGGCCTATGGGATGGACCTGTGATGAGGACCTATGGGGTGGACCTGTGATGAGGACCTATGGGGTGGGCCTGTGGTGAGGACCTATGGGGTGGGCCTGTAGTGAGGACCTATGGGGTGGACCTGTGATGAGGACCTATGGGGTGGGCCTGTGGGGTGGACTTGTGGTGAGGACCTATGGGGTGGACCTGTAGTGAGGACCTATGGGGTGGACCTGTAGTGAGGACCTATGGGGTGGACCTGTGATGAGGACCTATGGGGTGGGCCTGTGGGGTGGACTTGTGATGAGGACCTATGGGGTGGACCTGTGATGAGGACCTATGGGGTGGGCCTGTGATGAGGACCTATGGGGTGGACCTGTGATGAGGACCTATGGGGTGGGCCTGTGGTGAGGACCTATGGGGTGGGCCTGTGGGGTGGACCTGTGTGAAGTAACACATACCTAGCTTGGCCTCTGTGACGAGGACAGGGACCTGATTCTACACATCTGAATATTATTACTGTATAGTAACAATTCTAACACTTTATATCCTGCAAAATACAAATCCTAATACGGCTACAATCGTATAAAATTTTTTTAAAAAATTCTGTCTTTTAGCCGATCCAACAATCAAAAAAAAAAGTCTGTCACTGAGGGCGATGGGGTTAAAAGTCTGATTACGTGTAATTTACGTCCCTGACGCGCGCTCTGCCATCGTGAATATTTCTTCAGATTTTACCGTAAGTATTCTAATCCCATAACGGTAAACAATATCCATTTGGTAATGAACACTGGAAATGATGAGTGCGCAAACCGTGTTTATGAGGCCGCCAATACACGTAAAGGGCTCTGGGAGATGATGAACGGCCGGCGCTATTGTAATCAGCCAGATGGACGTTTTCATTTGATTTCTTAACCCCGGTATTACAATCCTGAGACCTGAGCACAACAATCACATAAAACTATAGGTACAAGGTGTAAGAGCATAAGGTTTAATATGTGACGGGGAAACGGGGTTAAAGAATTGTAAAAGCAGAAGTCACCTGACCGATCACTGTGATCGGGTCCTCGCTGATCTTCACTTCCTGCTTTCCATCTCGACACAAAGAAATGACTGATCAGCCAATCAGTGATCGAGCAGGGGACGCGTGATTGGCTGAGCAGCATTTTATTGTGACACTCCCATGTACCCTGCACTCTCATGCTGCATTTACACAGACAGATATATCTGACAGATCTTTGAAGCCAAAACCAGGAACAGACTATAAACAGGGATCAGGTCATACTGGAAAGACTGGGATCTATCCTCTTTTCAAATCAATTCCTGGCTTTGGCTTCCAAAACCTGTCAGATAAATCTTTCTGTGTAAACACACCATAACTGACGAAGCACTCACTCATATGGGTGAGTGCATCGTCAGTTAGAGTGCAGGCCGAGTGCATCCTCAGTTAGAGAGCAGGCCGAGTGCATCCTCAGTTAGAGAGCAGGCCGAGTGCATCTTCAGGCTACGTTCACACTACGTAAGTTTCCGGCCGTAGCGCGTTCCGTGAATAAGCGGCCGGAAACTTACGTAGTTTGCGTACAATGGAAAGTATACGATCTACGGGCGCACAGTTCACACTATGTACGAACTTACGCCCAGATCGTATGCGGCGCCGTAAAAAATGAACCAGACCATTGTTTCGGGACGGAAATGCCGTAACTTACGCCCGTAGTGTTACATGCGGTCCCGTACGTAGTGGTGATTTCTTCATTTTGCCAGCTTTTTGTTCCGATTCAAAAGGTTCTGTGGGGTGTCCGGGGCTAGCCGAAGATATCCAAGTAAAAGACCGCTGTCAGATCGCTACGAAGAGCGCTCGGGAAGCGTAAGTACGCTACGGGCGTAAGTTCGCGGTCCGTACGTATCCGGCCGTAACTTGCGTAAAGTCCCGGCCGGAGTTTCATACGTATATGTCCGGCCGCGAAAAATATGCGGCCGGACATATACGTAGTGTGAACCTAGCCTCAATTAGAGTGCAGGCCGAGTGCATCCTTAGTTAGAGTGCAGGCTGAGTGCATTCTCAGTTAGAGTGCAGGCTGAGTGCATTCTCAGTTAGAGTGCAGGCTGAGTGCATCTTTAGTTAGAGTGCAGGCTAAGTGCATCCTTAGTTAGAGTGCAGGCTGAGTGTATTCTCAGTTAGAGTGCAGGCTGAGTACATCCTCAGTTAGAGTGCAGGCCGAGTGCATCCTTAGTTAGAGTGCAGGCTGAGTACATCCTCAGTTAGAGTGCAGGCCGAGTGCATCCTTAGTTAGAGTGCAGGCCGAGTGCATCCTTAGTTAGAGTGCAGGCTGAGTGTATTCTCAGTTAGAGTGCAGGCTGAGTACATCCTCAGTTAGAGTGCAGGCTGAGTACATCCTCAGTTAGAGTGCAGGCTGAGTGCATCCTTAGTTAGAGTGCAGGCTGAGTGTATTCTCAGTTAGAGTGCAGGCTGAGTACATCCTCAGTTAGAGTGCAGGCTGAGTACATCCTCAGTTAGAGTGCAGGCCGAGTGCATCCTTAGTTAGAGTGCAGGCTGAGTGTATTCTCAGTTAGAGTGCAGGCTGAGTACATCCTTAGTTAGAGTGCAGGCCGAGTGCATCCTTAGTTAGAGTGCAGGCTGAGTACATCCTTAGTTAGAGTGCAGGCCGAGTGCATCCTTAGTTAGAGTGCAGGCCGAGTGCATCCTTAGTTAGAGTGCAGGCCGAGTGCATCCTTAGTTAGAGTGCAGGCTGAGTACATCCTCAGTTAGAGTGCAGGCCGAGTGCATCCTTAGTTAGAGTGCAGGCTGAGTACATCCTTAGTTAGAGTGCAGGCTGAGTGCATCCTTAGTTAGAGTGCAGGCTGAGTACATCCTCAGTTAGAGTGCAGGCCGAGTGCATCCTTAGTTAGAGTGCAGGCTGAGTACATCCTCAGTTAGAGTGCAGGCCGAGTGCATCCTTAGTTAGAGTGCAGGCTGAGTACATCCTTAGTTAGAGTGCAGGCTGAGTGCATCCTTAGTTAGAGTGCAGGCTGAGTACATCCTCAGTTAGAGTGCAGGCCGAGTGCATCCTTAGTTAGAGTGCAGGCTGAGTACATCCTCAGTTAGAGTGCAGGCTGAATGCATCTTTAGTTAGAGTGCAGGCTGAGTGCATCCTCAGTTAGAGTGCAGGCCGAGTGCATCCTTAGTTAGAGTGCAGGCTGAGTATATTCTCAGTTAGAGTGCAGGCTGAGTACATCCTCAGTTAGAGTGCAGGCTGAGTACATCCTCAGTTAGAGTGCAGGCTGAGTACATCCTCAGTTAGAGTGCAGGCTGAGTACATCCTCAGTTAGAGATAAGTTCAGGCTGAGTGTACACTGAGTATGTGAGTAGTAGCTCTGGGGATCAGGCTGGAGCTGAGGGTCCTGGTATGGGTAACCTGTAGGGGGTGGTGAAGTGCTCAAACCCGAAGAAGGATGGAGTGGAGTCCACTTCGGCAGTTGAGGGGAAATCTCTAGTCATCATGGGCCAGCGGACAGCTTATGTGGGCCTGTAAGGTTGTGGGGCCCGGGTAGTATGGGCACTGTCCTGAGAGCGGTGGGCCGGGCCTGCTAGACAATGGAAAAGGTAGTAAACGTAGGTTCCCGAGAGTGGCGTCCAAGCATCGCTCAGCCGTTGTGTCCTGTATAACCATATCCGACCATACCCAGATGGGTTTCCTCAGGGTCCCATTGTGGTTTCCAATCTTTGATGGTGAGAACAATGATGAATGCTTCTCCATTCTCCATCTAAAAAAAAAAGAGCTATCACCATAGCCGTCTACCGATAATAATGAGCTGCGGGTTATTCAAGGGACTCATCAGTGACACAAACGCCCTCAGGGGAACACAAGCCCCACCGGCTATCCGTATAATGTCCGATAATGGGATCAATACAATGAAAGGGTCGATCTATTGATCACTTCTGCCGGCCGTAACTTATGTGACTGTCTATGTGCTGCTGGTGATGCCTTGGAGGCTGGGAGGCCATACGTCATATCACCAGGGCTCCGAGCTTAGATGACGGCCATACCGGCCTATCGGAAACTCCCATTCCCTCCATAACAGACTAAAAAGTTGGAGATAAATGCAGTGTAATCCTGACCCTGTACGAACTACAACATAAAGAAAGACAACATACATGTAATCATATAGATATAATGTACATACGTCCAGATGAAGAATAATGGTGTGGATGAGGAGGACGCTATTGGGGGAGGTTCTGCTTCATACCAGTCCTGTCCGCCCAGGACTTTCCTATCAGGATCACAGGCATAGGAGTCTTGTTTCTATAATCCTCCAGATTCAAGATATAAGCCCAGAGGGCCCAGAGGGCGTTCCACAGCATGGCAAGAGTCCAGGTAAGTCCGGCCCATGTCCTCCTTATCCAGCCAAATGGAGCAGATAGATTCAAGTGGGCGGTGATAAAGAAGATTTGGGCTGGACTACCTCAGCTCTTGTGGCACTGGGGAACGCCCCCTGGGCACTTTACATGTAGCGGAAAAGCTTATATCTCACCTTGGAACTATGGAGATATAAATCAATGCCTGATACCCTGATGACTAGTCCTATCTAGCCCTATCCTGCCCTATGAAGCCCTATATAACCTTACCGAGCCCTATGTAGCTCTATCTATTCCATCTACTGCCCTATCGAGCCCTATGTAGCTCTATCTAGCGCTATCCTGCCCACTTCTGCCCTTTCTTGCCCTGTTTAGCTCTATCCTGCCCTATCTACTCAAATCCTCCCCTATCTTGCCCTATAAAGTCATATCCTTCCCTATCTAGTTCTATCCTGCCCTAGAGACCCCTATTCTGCCCTATCTTGCCATATCTAGCCCTATTTAGCCCTATCTTGCCCTACCCTGCCCTATTTAGCCCTAGCTTGCCCTACCCTGCCCTATTTAGCCCTATCTTGCCCTACCCTGCCCTATTTAGCCCTATCTTGCCCTACCCTGCCCTACCCTGCCCTATTTAGCCCTATCTTGCCCTACCCTGTCCTATTCCGCCCTTTCTAGCCCTATCCTGCCTTATCCAGCCCAGCCCTGCCCTATCTTATTCTATCCTACCCTAGCAAGCCCTATCTTGCACTATCTTGGCTTTTCTTGCCCTATATAACCCTAACCTGCCCTATCTTGTCCTGTCTAGCCCTATCTAGCCCTATGTAGCCCTATCCTGCCCCATTTAGCCCTATCCTGCCCTATTCTGCCCTTTCCTATTCTGCCCTGTCCTATTCTGCCCTATCCTACCCTACCCTGCCCTACCCTGCCCTATCTTGCCCTACCCTGTCCTATTCTGCCCTATCTTGCCCTTTAAAGCCCTATTTAGCCCTACCCTGCCCTATCTTGCCCTACCCTGTCCTATTCTGCCCTATCTTGCCCTTTAAAGCCCTATTTAGCCCTATCCTGCCCTATTTAGCCCTATCTTGCCCTACCCTGCCCTATCCTGCCCTATTTAGCCCTATCTTGCCCTACCCTGTCCTATTCTGCCCTTTCTAGCCCTATCCTGCCCATGCGGGCATCCATGGTGAACAGGTCACATGACGTCTTTACCCTCTCACCACAAGATGGAATTTATCTCGATGTTTCCACCATGAGTCCCACGTTTTTACCTGACCTATGCCGCACAGCTTGGCCGTCATTCTCTAAATGTTGTCGGGGCCGTTAATTCCTCTGCCTCTTGAAGCGGTCATGCTCTGTTACAGCCACCATAACTCCCTTCCCTCGCTGGCGGTTCTGGGGTCACGCCGGCTTTGTGTTTGAAGTACGTGCAAATTAGAATTATTCAAAGGGGAAAATGTGAGAAAGTGCGCACGTGTCTCATTGTCTGCGAAAGAAAAGGCAACACTTTGTGTTATATACGCACTGTATACAGATATATTCCCCTATATACCAGTATTATATAGGTGATATATACGAATACAGATATTCCCCTATATACCAGTATTATATAGGTGATATATATACGTATACAGATATTCCCCTATATACCAGTATTATATAGGTGATATATACGTATACAGATATTCCCTTATATACCAGTATTATATAGGTGATATATACGTATACAGATATTCCCCTATATACCAATATTATATAGGTGATATATACGTATACAGATATATTCCCCTATATACCAGTATTATATAGGTGATATATACGTATACAGATATATTCCCCTATATACCAGTATTATATAGGTGATATATACGTATACAGATATTCCCTTATATACCAATATTATATAGGTGATATATGCGTATACAGATATATTCCCCTATATACCAATATTATATAGGTGATATATACGTATACAGATATATTCCCCTATATACCAATATTATATAGGTGATATATACGTATACAGATATTCCCCTATATACCAGTATTATATAGGTGACATATACGAATACAGATATTCCCTTATATACCAGTATTATATAGGTGATATATACATATACAGATATTCCCCTATATACCAGTATTATATAGGTGATATATACGAATACAGATATTCCCCTATATACCAGTATTATATAGGTGATATATACGTATACAGATATTCCACTACGTACCAGTGGTATATAGGTAATATATACATATACAGATATTCCCCATATACCAGTACTATATAGGTGACATATAAGTATACAGATATTCCCCTATATACCAGTACTATATAGGTGATATAAAGTTATATATATATATATATATATATATATATATATATATATATATATAGTAATCCCCCCATATGCCAGTACTATATAGGTGATATGTACACAGATTTTTCCTCATATGCCAGTACTATATAGTTGATATTCATGTATACAGATATTACCCCATGAACCAGTACTATATAGGTGATATATACACATACAGATACTCCCCCATATACCAGCACTATGTTGGTGATATATATACGTATTACTAGTACTATATAGATTATATTTATGTATACAGAAATCCCCCTTCTATTTAAAAATCTCCAGTCTTCCAGTACTTATCAGCTGCTGTATGTCCTGCAGGAAGTGGTGTATTTTCTCCAGTCTGACACAGTGCTCTCTGCTGCCACCTCTGTCCATGTCAGGAACTGTCCAGAGCAGGAGAGGTTTTCTATGGGGGTTCGCTATTGGAGCAAATTTTAATAACAAATACTAAAATTGATGTTTTTAGAAGATATTTGGCTGGATCACTTTTTGCCATTAACATCTGCAGAGAAGGCAAGGGGTTAACCCCTTCAGGACCGAGCTAATTTTGGTTTTTGTGTTTTCGTTTCTTCCTCCTTGTGCTTAAAAGGCCATAGCACTTTTCCACCTAGAGACCCACATGAGCCCTTATTTTATGCGTCACTAATTGTACTTTGCAATGACAGGCGGAATTTTTGCATAAAGTACACTGCGAAACCAGAAAAAAATTATATGCGCAGTGAAATAAAAAAAAAAACACAATTCTTCTTCTTTGGGAGGGGCTTCGTTTTTACACCGTGTGTCCTATGGAAAAACTGACTTGTTCCTCAAGTCGTTACGATTACTATGATATATAACATGTATAACTTATATTGTATCTGATGGCCTGTAAAAAATTCAGACCATTGTTAACAAATACATGTTCCTTAAAATCGCTCCATTCCCCGGCTTATAGCGCTTTTATCCTTTGGTCTATGGGGCTGTGTGAGGTGTCAGTTTTTGCGCCATGATGTTTACTTTCAATCGGTACCTTGATTGCGCATATACGATTTTTTCATCGCTTTTTATTACAATTTTTCTGGATTTGATGCGACCAAAAATGCGCAATTTTGCACTTTGGGATTTTTTTGCGCTTACGCAGTTTACCGTGCGAGATCAGGAATGTGATTAATTAATAGTTTGTGCGATTACGCGCGCGGCGATAGCAAACATGTTTATTTATTTATTTATTTTTATTTATAACCTGGGAAAAGGGGGGTGATTCACACTTTTATTAGGGGTGGGGGCTTTTTTTTCTTTTACACTTATACTAGAAGCCCCCCTGGGGTTAGGGTTATTCTCCCTGCGGTTAGGGTTATTCCCCCCCCTGGGGTTAGGGTTATTCCCCCCCCCTGGGGTTAGGGTTATTCTCCCTGGGGTTAGGGTTATTCCTCCCCCTGGGGTTAGGGTTATTTCTCCCCTGGGGTTAGGGTTATTCCTCCCCCTGGGGTTAGGGTTATTCCTCCCCCTGGGATTAGGGTTATTCCCCCCTGGGGTTAGGGTTATTCCCCCTGTGGGACTTCTAGTATATGCACACTGATCTCTCATTGAGATCTATGCTGTATAGTTTTACAGCATAGATCGATCCCGAGCCGGGATCAGCATAGAATGCCGAGCCGGGATCAGCGCCATTGCCCCGCAGACCCCGTCCGACACCAAACACGTCATGGGGGAGCGATCTCCCCACTAGACACCATGGAAAAGCTGCAATGAAGTTTTCAGATGCATCTGAAGACTTAATTAGCGGGCACAGCGATCGGACAGTGGCCGCTAATACCCGCTACATGCCGAACCCGGGTCGCCGCGCAGCCCAGCTCTGAACGCCCCTGCCCGCGCGAGGACGTACAGTTACGTCCTCGTGCGGGAAGGGGTTAATGACAGCGGACGATCATATCAACCCCTATGGAATCCTGGCTGCAGCGTATACACTCTGCTAACACTCCGGCCGGGATTCCATGTGGCTGCAGAGAAAACTTCCATGTCTATTTGGTGCAGCCGCTATTCACTGAACAGCGGCCACATGAAATAGAAAGTACGTACGGAGCCGGGAGCCGCACTTTACATTGTTCTCTATGGCTAATTGGAGTGCGATAGCTAAAGAAACCCTTCTGCCCGGAGTATCCCTTTAATGTATATTTTTGATGAATACTATTTCTACTCTGTAGGTTACTTTATGTTGTTTGTATTAGTAAATGGCTGCTGTGGCCAGTTTTATTCAGAACAGGTATTTTGTGTTTTTCTTCGGTGGATTGGCCCAGTGGGTGGGGGGCTGGATGTAAGGGTAATGGGACGGGGTCTGGTGTCCTGTGTCAGGGGATTGGCCCAGTGGGTGGGGGGCTGGATGTAAGGGTAACGGGGTGGGTAACGGGATGGGGTCTGGTGTCCTGTGTCAGAGGATTGGCCCAGTGGGTGGGGGGCTGGATATAAGGGTGCCGGGGTGGGTAATGGGGCGGGGTCTGGTGTCCTGCGTCAGGGGATTGGCCCAGTGTGTGGGGGGCTGGATGTAAGGGTAATGGGACGGGGTCTGGTGTCCTGTGTCAGGGGATTGGCCCAGTGGGTGGGGGGCTGGATATAAGGGTACCGGGATGGGTAATGGGGCGGGGTCTGGTGTCCTGCATCAGGGGATTGGCCCATTGTGTGGGGGGTTGGATGTAAGGGTACTGGGGTGGGTAATGGGTCTGGTGTCCTGCGTCAGTGGATTGGCCCAGTGGGTGGGGGGCTGAATGTAAGGGTAATGGGGCGGGGTCTGGTGTCCTGTGTCAGGGGATTGGCCCAGTGGATTGGGGGCTGGATATAAGGGTACCGGGATGGGTAATGGGTCTGGTGTCCTGCGTCAGGGGATTGGCCCAGTGGGTGGGGGGCTGGATGTAAGGGTACTGGGGTGGGTAATGGGTCTGGTGTCCTGCGTCAGTGGATTGGCCCAGTGTGTGGGGGGCTGGATGTAAGGGTAATGGGGCGGGGTCTGGTGTCCTGTGTCAGGGGATTGGCCCAGTGGGTGGGGGGCTGGATATAAGGGTACCGGGATGGGTAATGGGACGGGGTCTGGTGTCCTGCGTCAGGGGTTAATAACCTTCTAGAATCAGAACTGCAGAGAAATGGGATGAGATATGAGGCGACCGCTCTAACGCATTTCGAGGCAAAGCCCAAGCCGTCAATTAGGAGCAATTAAACCCCAAACTTTCCAGTAATTCCTACCGTTTGCGATTTTCTTCGGTTATATCGGCGGCAATTAGGTGACGGCCGTCTGGGCGCTCTCCTCTATAAAGAGGCGTATGGGGAAATTCTGACCGTTCCTTTAATTAACCTGAATGCTGCGAAATCGAGTCATTACGGCGGCGCGTGCGAGCGGAGCCAGAAGCTTAACAAGATGCAGCCATGGCGGGAACCTGACAAAGCCGTAGATCACCAGCGGCGCTGACAAACGGCAAACACAAAATGCAGATACACTACAATAAAATGATCCAGGAATCAAACAATAAGCGTTCTCCCAGGACGGGAGTGAAGGATGCCGCCATTCCCGCCGCCCCATAAACCGCCAGATTTGTAGCTTTTATGTCACACGCATTTCCGACACCGCAAAGAGCCAAATACCTCCCAGTTGGTTTATGAATGTAATAGAAATTTATAGCCGCTCTCATGTTTTCTGTGAACAGACCAAGTCGTATGACGGCGCCGGGGAAATCCTCGAGGAGCTCGCAGGGTTCTGAGGCTAACGGGACGTCGTATTGTTTGTATAATACAGAAGAATAGATGGGAGTCTTCTCATTAGTAGTCAGGTGACATGGGCTCCATCTGACCACCAGTTACCACTTATTTCTGATCCCGACCACTGCCGGGGGTTGTCAGCTGTATAACTCACCAGATATGAGAAGCCTTCATATTCCTTGACCAACATAACCATATAACTGTATAAATGTCAGGAAGGGGTTAATGAACTCCAAAGGACAAAACAACTGAAGCATCTTATATTGCGGCAATCATAAGCGGAGAAGGAAAACACATAATGGGGAGCGTTACCAGGCCACACAGCACAGCACCATCATGAGGCCATACAGCACCCACACAGCTCCATCATGAGGCCATTTGTGGTGCCCCACTGTGGGTGTTGCTATCATTTACACCCCTCGTAAAAGTCTGTACTTGTTTGTGGTCTTGTCACAGCTATAGTGTTACCAGAGATGACCACTAGATGTCACTGTATTGTATAAATTAGGTCTAGAAGTTGCACGGCTGAAGTATCCTAAAGGGTTATTGTGTGTGTGAGTGGCAGATTCTGTTAACCAGTAGGATTTCTCCTTTCTTCTCTGCTATCCTCTCTTTTCTATCCCGTTTCTCTTTTGCACTCTTTCCACCCAACCACAGCACATCTTTCACGCACGTTGGACGGGAAGGGTAGGAGTACTCAAGTCAGTCTTAGTCAGTGCCACGCACGGGTAGGACGCAGAACAGAGCTCCCTGACAAACCTCTTTCTTGAAGCACCACACAAGCACTGTTAAGCCCTTCAAGAAAGGACTAGCCAACAAATAACCTCAACCCACGCCGAGGACTAGGAGTAACTACAGTGCAGGACAGAATCCACAGTAGAGCCAAAGAGCTAGGAACTGATCCGGGTGGAGCAAAGTTACGTAAAATCTATGAACTCCATCTCTCGGGTGTACTTAGAAAATCCTAACCATTCCGCTTATCCCAGGTAACAGGGTCTGCGGTCTGTGTCACCCATTGGTACGGTTCTGCCAAAGCTTGTGGGCATAAGGTGGTGTGAAGACTATAGGAAAGGTCAAAACACAGGCACAGGTTGTTTCTTCTTCCTCTACAAGTATTCTTCTCTACACTCCAACCTCCCGGCAGAGCACATTACTACTTGGGTTGAGACTCTCACGGCACCGTCCTCTCTACTACGCTACCTCAGTACAACCTTATCACCTCTACTACATCCTACTCAGCACTTATCTCACAGATCTGGTGGTTCTATGTCCGTGTATTTATCGGAACTGTATGAAGATTCAAGATTTGTTGTATCACCTGCTGCATATTAACAAGAAGTAACCAAGTCGCCGTTATCTCAGAGTCTGTGATTATTCACCACCACCTGCACAGCACACACCGCAACCTTGGGACACTTCCCCTATCTGTGGGTAGCCGGTTCTACTATCCGGGAGGGTCATTACACCGCTCTGGCCACCTGTACCTACATCATCTGTGACTACATCATCCGTGACATAATCCCAAGGGACCCAGTAACAGGGGAGAAGGGGACAACCGGCCTAACACTTTAAAAGCAGGCGTGCCATCACACCCACCGCTACAACATCATCCGGGGGCCAACCACACACACACCCACTACCCACACAGCGCCATCATGAAGCCATACAGTTCTATCACAGCACCATCATGGGGTCACCCAGCACCCACACAGCGCCCCATGCTATTACATGTAAGAAGGGTGAATTCATGGAGCCGTATACATATATGTGCACCTCCTGTTATTTCTGCACTGTTTACGTTGGTAAGATGTTAATTTGCTGCCAAATGTGATTTCCTTGTACTGATAAATATTGTATTACCTGCATTTATATGGTATTTTATGTACATATTGCTGCACTTTCCATGAGGCTAAGATACATGACGCTTGGGAATGCCAGCTGTATGCACCATGTCCTCCTACAAGGTACCAGGGGATAGTATGGGAAGTGCCGGACTACCTGGGAGGTGCTGAGCTTCAGGAGATAACTGCTGGACTACCTGAGAGGTGCTGAGCTTCAGGAGATAACTGCCGGACTACCTGGGAGGTGCTGAGCTTCAGGAGATAACTGCTGAACCACCTGAGAGGTGCTGAGCTTCAGGAGATAACTGCCGGACTACCTGAGAGGTTCTGAGCTTCAGGAGATAACTGCCGGACTACCTGAGAGGTGCTGAGCTTCAGGAGATAACTGCTGGACTACCTGAGAGGTGCTGAGCTTCAGGAGATAACTGCCGGACTACCTGAGAGGTTCTGAGCTTCAGGAGATAACTGCCGGACTACCTGAGAGGTGCTGAGCTTCAGGAGATAACTGCTGGACTACCTGAGAGGTGCTGAGCTTCAGGAGATAACTGCCGGACTACCTGAGAGGTGCTGAGCTTCAGGAGATAACTGCTGCACTACCTGAGAGGTGCTGAGCTTTAGGAGATAACTGCCGGACTACCTGAGAGGTGCTGAGCTTCAGGAGATAACTGCCGGACTACTGGAGAGGTGCTGAGCTTCAGGAGATAACTGCCGGACTACTGGAGAGGTGCTGAGCTTCAGGAGATAACTGCTGGACCAACTGAGAGGTGCTGAGCTTCAGGAGATAACTGCTGGACTACCTGAGAGGTGCTGAGCTTCAGGAGATAACTGCTGCACTACCTGAGAGGTGCTGAGCTTCAGGAGATAACTGCCTGACTACTGGAGAGGTGCTGAGCTTTAGGAGATAACTGCTGGACTACCTGAGAGGTGCTGAGCTTAAGGAGATAACTGCCGGACTACCTGAGAGGTTCTGAGCTTCAGGAGATAACTGCTGGACTACCTGAGAGGTGCTGAGCTTAAGGAGATAACTGCTGGACTACCTGAGAGGTGCTGAGCTTCAGGAGACAACTGCTGGACTACCTGAAAGGTCCTGAGCTTCAGGAGATAACTGCTGGTCTACCTGAAAGGTCCTGAGCTTCAGGAGATAACTGCCAGACTACTGGAGAGGTGCTGAGCTTCAGGAGATAACTGCTGGACTAGCTGAGAAGCGCTGAGCTCTGGAGATAACTGCCGGACTACCTGAGAGGTGCTGAAGACATAACGCTTCCACTCACTCTTCTCCCAGGACATAATACTGCCATATACTGTGCTCCCAGGACATAGTACTGCCACATACTGTGCTCCCAGGACATAATACTGCCACATACTGTGCTCCCAGGACATAATACCACCATATACTGTGCTCCCAGGACATAA
Organism: Dendropsophus ebraccatus; assembly: GCF_027789765.1. Taxonomy (NCBI): domain Eukaryota; kingdom Metazoa; phylum Chordata; class Amphibia; order Anura; family Hylidae; genus Dendropsophus; species Dendropsophus ebraccatus. Next base: position 4,127,229 of record NC_091465.1, on the reverse strand, counting down.
TACTGCCATGTACTGTGCTCCCAGGACATAATACTGCCACATACTGTGCTCCCAGGACATAATACTGCCACATACTGTGCTCCCAGGACATAATACTGCCATATACTGTGCTCCCAGGACATAATACTGCCACATACTGTGCTCCCAGGACATAATACTGCAACATACTGTGCTCCCAGGACATAATACCGCCACATACTGTGCTCCCAGGACATAATACTGCCACATACTGTGCTCCCAGGACATAATACTGCCATATACTGTGCTCCCAGGACATAGTACTGCCACATACTGTGCTCCCAGGACATAATACTGCCACATACTGTGCTCCCAGGACATAGTACTGCCACATACTGTGCTCCCAGGACATAATACTGCAACATACTGTGCTCCCAGGACATAGTACCGCCACATACTGTGCTCCCAGGACATAGTACTGCCACATACTGTGCTCCCAGGACATAATACTGCCACATACTGTGCTCCCAGGACATAATACTGCCACATACTGTGCTCCCAGGACATAGTACTGCCACATACTGTGCTCTCAGGACATAATACTGCCATATACTGTGCTCCCAGGACATAATACCGCCACATACTGTGCTCCCAGGACATAGTACTGCCACATACTGTGCTCCCAGGACATAATACTGCCACATACTGTGCTCCCAGGACATAATACTGCCACATACTGTGCTTCCAGGACATAGTACTGCCACATACTGTGCTCCCAGGATATAATACTGCCACATACTGTGCTTCCAGGACATAGTACTGCCACATACTGTGCTTCCAGGACATAGTACTGCCACATACTGTGCTCCCAGGACATAATACTGCCACACATAGTGACTTCGGGACATATTGCAAAACCTTGTGTTCTCTGGACATAATACTGCCACTCCCTGTACCTCCACTACATAATGCTGCCACACTGTGCCATAGTACAAGTGACACTATACTATACATAGTGCCACACACTCTGCATGCCCCGTGACATAACAGAGCCACCATCTGTGCCAGCAGGGTACAATAGTCCACTGACACTATCCAGGCTTTATAGGGCTCACCATAAAGCTGCTTCCCGGTGGCTGGAGAGGACATTTCACCCAGCAGAACAGTCACCCACTATGGGTGCAGGGTACAGGAACAGGCTTGGAGGCCTGACTAATGGAGAGAAAAGGCACAGTACAGGCATGACTGGAGGCACCCAGAGCAGGAGTGTCACTAGGAGCACACAGGCAGTAATAGCAAAGCATCTACATTCATTGCCTGGCTAAACCATGTGATCTTCACAGTATTAGAATAGTGGATGTGAGATTCGATTTCAGATGAGACGTGGAGCTGGAGAGGGAGACACTGTGTAGCAAGGATAGTCTCAGGTGTTAGACAGGGAGACAGTGTGTAGCAGGGACAGTCAGGTGTTAGACAGGGAGACAATGTGTAGTAGGGACAATCAGGTATAAGACAGGGAGACAGTGTGTAGCATGGACAGTCAGGTGTTAGACAGGGAGACAGTGGGTAGCAGGGACAGTCAGGTGTTAGACAGGGAGACAGTGTGTAGCAGGGACAGTCAGGTGTTAGACAGGGAGACAGTGTGTAGCAGGGACAGTCAGGTGTTAGACAGGGAGACAGTGTGCAGCAGGGACAGTCAGGTGTTAGACAGGGAGACAGTGTGTAGCAGGGACAGTTAGGTGTTAGACAGGGAGGCAATGTGTAGCAGGGACAGTCAGGTATAAGACAGGGAGACAGTGTGTAGCAAGGACAGTCAGGTGTTTGGGCCCTATTACACGGGACGATTATCGTGCAAAAAATTGATAATCGTTCTGTGTAATTGCAGGCACCGATTAAAAAATCGTTCGTATGTTGTTTATCATTGCTTTAGATCTGGACCTAAAATTATTGTTAGCTTAAGTTTGCTCAAGTTCCGCATTTTTTACTAATCATTCAGTGTAATTGCAAATTGTTCATTGTTTTGCTGGGATCAAAAGGAATAAACGATCATAGTAACGATCACAATAATGATTGTAGTAACGACCATCATTCTGTGTAATAGGGGGGACGATTTCAGGTTAACAATAAACAATCTTGTTTGCTAACGTTTATCGTTAAAAATCTCTCTGTGTAATCGGACCCTTAGACAGGGAGACAATGTGTAGCAGGGACAGTCAGATATTAGACAGTGTGTAGCAGGGACAGTCAGGTATTAAACAGGGAGACAGTGTGTAGCAGGGACAGTCAGGTATTAGACAGTGTGTAGCAGGGACAGTCAGGTATTAGACAGGGAGACAGTGTGTAGCAGGGACAGTCAGGTATTAGACAGGGAGACAGTGTGTAGCAGGGACAGTCAGGTGTTAGACAGGGAGACAGTGTGTAGCAGAGAGAGTCAGGTATTAGACAGGGAGACAGTGTGTAGCAGGGACAGTCAAGTTTTAGAGAAGGAGACAGTGTGTAGCAGGGACAGTCAGTGTTAGACAGGGAGACAGTGTGTAGCAGGGACAGTCAGGTGTTAGAGAGGGAGACAGTGTGTAGCAGGGACAGTCAGGTGTTAGAGAGGGAGACAGTGTGTAGCAGGGACAGTCAGGTGTAAGGGCCAGTTCACACCGAGCAAGATCGTCGGAATTCTGCGGCAAATTCCACCGTGCTCAGTGTGCTGATGTAAGTGAGTGGAGAGGGTGCACGCTCGTCCGCTGCCGCTGCTCTCCGCTCAAAGAACTAAGAGCGGAGAGGAGAGGGAGCGGACGAGCGTGCGTCCTCTCCATTCCCTTACATCAGCACACTGAGCACGGCGGGATTCCGTGGTGGAAATCTCCACCGCAGAATTCCGACGATCTTGCTCAGTGTGAACTGACCCTTAGAGAGGGAGACAGTGTGTAGCAGGGACAGTCAGGTGTTAGACAGGGAGGCAGTGGGTAGCAGGGACAGTCAGGTGTAAGACGGAGACAGTGTGTAGTAGGGACAGTCAGATGTTAGACAGGGAGACAGTGTGTAGTAGGGAAGTCAAATGTTAGACAGGGGGACAGTGTGTAGCAGGGACAGTCAGGTATTAGGGGATTTTAGGCAGGATGGACCCCAAAAGCCCTTGTTAGGGGTAAAATTATAGAAAGAATATATTTATCTAAAGATATACAGCTATTAAACTGGCACAAGCACAAGCACATAGGTGTGTTCAGATAGACAGGCAGCTGGAGTGTATTCACTGTGCGGAATAGGCTGCAGTTTATCTGTCTGTATACAGCTGTATACTCCTTGTGTGCCAAGGTCAAAAATAAAAGCTTAGTACTACTGTTCTGCATGAAGTCTAATGCCTGTTGCCTCACACATCACACACACACACACATTACACATACATCACACACACATCTCACACACACATTACACATACATCACACACACACACATCACACACACACACACACACACACTCATATCACACACACACACACACATTACACATACATCACACACACATACACACATCTCACACACACACATACACCACACATACATCACACACACACATACATCAAACACACACACACACACACACACACACACACACACATACATCACACACACACACACACACACACACATCTCACACACACACACACACACATCTCACACACACATCACACACACACAAATACACCACACACACATCACACACACACATACATCACACACACACACAAACACATCACACACAAATCTCACACCACACACACATCCATCACACACATCTCACACACACACATCACACGTGGAGGTTATATTGTGTTTTCAGTGTAAAGCTGAAAGGCTGTGATAATGGATTGTATAGTGTATAGTGGTGTGTATAGTGTATAGCGGAGTGTATAGTGTATAGCGGAGTGTATAGTGTATAGCGGAGTGTATAGCGGAGTGTATAGTGTATCGCGGAGTGTATAGCGGAGTGTATAGTGGTGTGTATAGTGTATAGCGGAGTGTATAGTGTATAGCGGAGTGTATAGTGTATAGCGGAGTGTATAGTGTATAGCGGAGTATATAGCGTAGTGTATAGTGTATAGCGGAGTGTATAGTATATAGCTGGGAGGCTGTGATAATGGATTGTATAGAGTATAGTGTATAGCGGAGTGTATAGTGTATAGCGGAGTGTATAGTGTATAGCGGAGTGTATAGTGTATAGCGGAGTGTATAGTGTATAGCGGAGTATATAGCGTAGTGTATAGTGTATAGCGGAGTGTATAGTATATAGCTGGGAGGCTGTGATAATGGATTGTATAGAGTATAGTGTATAGCGGAGTGTATAGTGTATAGCGGAGTGTATAGTGTATAGCGGAGTGTATAGTGTATAGCGGAGTGTATAGTGTATAGCGGAGTATATAGCGTAGTGTATAGTGTATAGCGGAGTGTATAGTATATAGCTGGGAGGCTGTGATAATGGATTGTATAGAGTATAGTGTATAGCGGAGTGTATAGTGTATAGCGGAGTGTATAGTGTAAATGCGATGCCCTGGCCCCTAGGGGCCACTCCGCAGTATAGATGGTGCTGACAGGCAGGAACTGGGGCAGCTGTAGGATAATGTGGTCACGGTGTAGGCACAAGGGTGATACAGCTGGAAACCGGGCTCCTGACCATGCGGGAATACTGGGTGTGCGATTCTTCGTTGTCCTTAGTCAGGGCACCAATTATCACACCAATGTTCAGAAACACTGTAGTTGTGTATTTATTATAACGGTGGTAACTAGTAGCAACAGTCTCTCCGGATGCAATCGGGAATAAGGCAAACTTGGATAAAGCAGAATAATGGGTGATGCTGCAATAGGCTGTGAGAGTAGCGTGCTGAATGATGGGAGTAGTAGTGATACTGAAGCGGAAATGCTGGGTGGAATGAGACTTGAATGAAATACTTGCTGTTGATGATTAGAGAAGATGATGATGAGAGGAACTGAAGAATGACTGAAGAATCGACACCCAGATGAGAATCTTGAGACTTGAGACAGGAACACAGCCAGTGGACTGGAGCAGCAGAGCACACGCAGGCCTCTCTCTTAGCAGGGAGAGAGGACAAACACACAACCTATCCCCTCTGGGGCAGGAGATAGACTGAGGTAGGACAGGAAGTCACATGGTAACCCCAGCCAAAGCTCGATGACCATTGGAGTTACCATGGAAGCAGGGCACAGTCACGTGACATCCAGCCATTGCATCATCACACCATTAGGCATATACAGAGAAATATACATGAGAAGTACCATACTTGAACACTAGGAGGCGACATAATACCATTAGGCACTGATACCTGAATACACATGCAATAAATGAATGGAATAGCAGACCTGAATACTGCAGGGGTGACACAATACATGCAGTTTGCAGTGGATCATAGCTTTCCAGAACAGAACTGGTTATAATAAAAGTATGACCATGAGAAGGGCTGTTCTTGGACACTGCATACCTCCCTACTAGAAATGAGCCGACCTCGGCGAACCACAAGCTGAGGTAGATGTGGCTGAATGAACATAGAGGACCAGGACAACAAGACAAGTAGATGTGTGTTTCCCACGCTCAAGGCACAGGTGACAAGAGAAAATATGAAGAGAAAGAAAACCTTAGTGGCAGGACTTCACCTAGGGGTGCCTAACGTACTCTGGTTACAGGTAGTTAGTGCGTGGACCATCTGACATGGAAGTCAGGACTACTTAACTGCTGGCGGGTGACCCTCAATATTCCAGTCAGTTTGACAGTAGGTTTTCAATGACAATGAGTTACCCTACTGGAAGAAAGAGAACTGTGAAGACCTGTGTACTGCCTTGGGTGTCTGTGTGAAGTGACTTGGACACCTGGAAGAGAAAGAATAAAATAACAAAAGCAAACATACATTTGGCGCGCCATACATACCAGTCAGTCACTCGACACAATTACTCAATAGGCCGAACACACGACAAGGCATCCAAGGTGCAATATGTATGAACCAGTGTGAATGTTAAGTATGACTATGTGTAGCAACTAAGGTGTGTAGGGACAAGACAGAGGTGAACAAACACTGGACACAAAAGGAAGGGAGATACAACAGACAACAAACACTGCGGGGTCTGGAGGAGGATTGGCTCAATTACTCTTTCCAGTTGTGGATACAATAGATACAATAATACTATGCATGGAGAAAATAGAAGATACTTCTGACAAATACACTCTTTAGAAAATACTCCTTTAGAAAATATACTCTTTTAGAAAATAGACTTTCTCTGAGGCTATAGATACATACTGACTTCTTTACTCAGAGGAGGAGGAAACTGTCTGACTGACATGAAAATATACACTGTGAGAAGAAATACTTTTTCAAAAGACACACTTTACTCTGAGACTATCTAAATGACTTGTCTGCTCACTCAGAGGTAGGAATATATATATATAAGACTCTGACAAGAAAATAGACTTTTGACTACTGAAGTGCAATTATGAAATACAATAATAAACCTCTGACAATCACATAATCATGAAAAATGCTTTAGGAAGGAATTGGGTAAGTGTCTCTGTTTGGTAGAGTCTCTTTAGGCAATGTAGAACATCGTCCATGTAAAGGCTCTGGGACAGGCACTAGAGAACAGTTTGAGTCAATGAGTGTCCATCAGCACATAGCTGGGTGATAATAAGGAAACTTGGTCAGGAGGACCAGGCACGAATCTTGAACGTTGCAAAACAGTAAACAAAACTGAAAAGGAAAACAGTTAAGGACTTTGGTCTCTGTAGCGGGTTGGTAGTGTTCCCCGAGTTGAGCGCTCAGACCGTCTCAGCATGAGGTTGGCTTCATTAGCAGCTTGCTCTGGAACAGATTGGGGGTCATTGACAGCAGCTGGTTGAGGAGGAGGAACCGCAGGAGGCAGAGCCGCAGGAGACAGGACAACTGGGGTGTTCATCGGAATCCCCTGATAGCCAATGGCCATGAGGAATAGTTCAGTTTGGAACATATCTTCAAGAGAGGCCGGTTTAGATGGAGCCTCTGAGACTGGCGGAAGTGCCTGTACCGGTGCTGGACAGGATGCTGTGAGGCCTTGCTGATCCTCCCTCACAAAGCGCTGTATCCTATTCCGGTGTACAGTTTGAGGGGCCAGACCTGGCTTCTTGACCTCATACACGTCAGTTTCCGGATAGGGAATAGCAGAAATGATATAGGGATCAGGCTCCCATAGACTCTCCAACTTGTGAGTGCGGTGATACTTTTTGAGCCAGACTCTGTCCCCCACTCTTAGTGGTGTGGCATGCGCCCCCTTGATTATAAGCATCTTCCTGACGCTGGTGGGCCTCTCCCATCTTCTGGTCGACAATCTCTCGGGCGTCTTGAATCCTCCTCTGATGCTCTTGGACCCAGTCGGTATCAGGCAGAGGGTTGACAGTATCAGTTACTTGAACTCCAAGCGCGCGGTCTTGAGGAAGCTGACCTTGACGCCCGAACATCAGATAGAAAGGAGAATAGCCTGTAGAGCAATGAGTGGTGTTGTTATAGATTTCCCCCAGCTCATCCAACAGGTGAGGCCATTCCACCCGTTTTGCCACCGAAGCTGTTCTTAGCATATTGATGAAGACCTGGTTGACTTTCTCACAGAGACCATTGCCTTGCGGGTGATAGGCCGTGGTACAAAGCTTTTTGCACTCGTGGTAAGTGCACAGCTCATGGAAGAGTTGAGATTCGAAAGCCGGGCCTCGGTCTGTGAGCAGGGACTCAGGACAGCCGTAGTGTTTCACATATTCTTTGTAGAAAGTGATGGCGGTGGTCCTTGCAGTCAAGTCTCGGATGGGTACCACGACTACCCACTTGGAGTAGTGATCGACCATGGTCAGGGCATAGGTGTATCCACATCTTGTCGGGGCCAACTTCACATGGTCCAAGGCAACAAGCTGATTTGGCCGGTGGGACACAATGGAATGCAAGGGAGCTCGGGCCTCTCTTCCTCCCGCCTTGGAGATGTTACAGGCGGGGCATTCAGCACACCAGTTCTCAATGTCAGCCCGCATCCCGATCCAATAGAACCGTTGACGGATGGTTGCCTCAGTCTTATGGACCCCAAAATGGGCGGAACAGTCATGGTAGGCATCTATGACCAATTTGGCGTCTCGCCGGGGAATCAAGATCTGATGGCATCGTTCTCCAGAGATGGGGTCCAACGAATTTCTTAGAAGTAGGCCCCTATGAAGGAAGAGCCGATTCCTCTGTCTCCAAAGACGTCTCAGTTCAACGTCTGGATAGGGCCTCTTGATTCTCATGGGGACTCTCCCAGTAGACAAGTAGTCGTAGATTTCCCCCAAGACTCTAGACTCATTCTGGATGGTCTGCCATCTGGACAAATCTTGATAGGGCCCCGGGTCAGGGGACGTCTCGCTCTCTTTGACCGCCGTGGTAGTACTCTGAGTAGCGAATCTCTGATAAAATGGGAGCATCTCTACATCTTCCCAGTCGTCATCCTCTGGGGCTTCCTCACCTCTAGGCAGTCGAGACAGCAAGTCAGCATTCACATTGGCCTTGCCGCGATACTTGATTTCGAAGTTGAAGTTGGCCAGCCTAGAGGCCCAATGCTGTTCCAGAGCGCCCAGTCGCGCGGTATTGAGGTGAGCTAGCGGGTTGTTATCTGTATAGACAGTGAACGGGGAAGCCGCGAGGTAATCTTTGAATTTTTCAGTAACGGCCCACACCAGAGCAAGCAACTCAAATTTGAACGAGCTGTAGTTACTATCGTTCTTTTCAGCACCTCTTAAACTTCGGCTGGCATAGGCAATAACTCTTTCCTGATTACCCTGGACTTGAGACAGGACAGCCCCTAGGCCTTGGAAGCTGGCGTCTGTGTAGAGATGGAAAGGCTGACTATAGTCAGGGTAAGCCAGGATGGGAGGCGAGATCAACAGGGCCTTCAGGGTTTGAAACGCCGTCTCCTGACGTTCAGACCACTCTATGGGTAGCCGTCGACTGTAGTTCTCTCGAGGACAGCCGCGGAGTAGCTCATTGAGTGGTTCAGCTACCTGGGCGAAGTGGGGTATGAAGCGGCGGTAATAGCCCGCAAATCCAAGGAAGCTTCTCACCTCTTTCACCGTCTTGGGAATGCCCCAATTTCCCACAGCCGAGATCTTTTCAGGATCAGGTTGTATCCCCGCGGCACTCACGACATGCCCCAAATAGTTCACCTGCGGTTTGAGGAGGTGGCACTTCGACTGTTTGATCTTGAGGCCATGGTCAATAAGGACTTGAAACACTTCGGCTAAGTGATGAATATGGTCCTCATAAGTGCGAGAATAGACAATGACGTCATCCAGGTAGAGCAATACACTTTGAAAGTTGACGTGACCGAGGCACCTCTCCATTAACCGCTGAAATGTGGCGGGGGCATTGCAGAGCCCAAACGGCATACTTGTGAACTCATAGAGTCCCATGGGGGTAGTAAACGCTGTCTTCTCCCGGTCTTCCGGGGCCATGGGCACCTACCAATACCCACTGGTGAGGTCCAACGTTGAGAAGTAGGCGGCTGAACCCAGAGCAGCAATAGATTCCTCTATACGAGGCAGCGGATAGGCATCCTTGTGAGTAATGGTGTTCAGCTTCTGGTAGTCAACACAGAATCTGATGTTGCCGTCCTTCTTTTTAAAGAGGATGATAGGGGCAGCCCACGGACTTTGGCTCTCCTGGATGACGTTGGTGTCCTTCATTTCCTGGAGCAGTTTCTTCACCTGCTGATAGCTGGCAGGCGGAATAGGCCGGTGCTTCTCCTTGATAGGAGGATGATCTTTGGTATTAATTTGATGTTGGACCAGACCAGTTTTACCAAAGTCAAGTGAGTGCTTGCTGAAGGCCTCGTGATGGCGCTTGGCAACTTTGAGTACCCCCTGAATATGCTCGATTGGGGTGTTGGCATCCCGAAATCTTCTTCCCCCGGCAACGGAGGTAATAGCTGAAGGGCCGGGGGCGGAGCGTGAGCGGGGGCCTGGGAAATACGGCCTTAACCCCTTCCTGGGCCACAGCGGGACAGTTGCAAAGTCTCTTTAGGGGTTGCGGCACACTCTTGGGGGGCACACAATGCGATCGTTATCCTGTTCGTGACGCCAAAATGCTATGCCCTGGCCCCTAGGGGCCACTCCGCAGTATAGATGGTGCTAACAGGCAGGAACGGGGGCAGCTGTAGGATAATGTGGTCACGGTGTAGGCACGAGGGTGATACAGCTGGAAACCGGGCTCATGACCATGCGGGAATACTGGGCATGCGATTCTTCGTTGTCCTTAGTCAGGGCACCAATTATCACACCAATGCCAAGGTTCAGAAACAACGGTAGTTGTATATTTATTGTAACGGTGGTAACTAGTAGCAACAGTCTCTCCGGATGCAACCGGGAATAAGGCAGAGTAATGGGTGATGCTGCAATAGGCTGTGAGAGTAGCGTGCTGAATGATGGGAGTAGTAGTGAAACTGAGGTTGAAATGCTGGGTGGAATGAGACTTGAATGAGATACTTGCTGTTGATGATTAGAGAAGATGATGATGAGAGGAACTGAAGAATGACTGAAGAATCGACACCCAGATGAGAATCTTGAGACTTGAGACAGGAACACAGCCAGTGGACTGGAGCAGCAGAGCACACGCAGGCCTCTCTCTTAGCAGGGAGAGAGGACAGACACACTTGTCTCCTGAAGGTGGAGGACAAGACTACACTGTGAGGTAGGACAGGAAGTCACATGGTAAACCCCAGCCAAAGCTCGATGACCATTGAAGTTACCATGGAAGCAGGGCACAGTCACGTGACATCCAGCCATTGCATCATCACACCATTAGGCATATACAGAGAAATATACATGAGAAGTACCATACTTGAACACTAGGAGGCGACATAATACCTTTAGACACTGATACCTGAATATACCTGCAATAAATGAATGAAATAGCAGACCTGAATACTGCAGGGGTGACACAATACACACAGTTTGCAGTGGACCATAGCTTTCCAGAACAGAACTGGTTATAATAAAAGTATGACCATGAGAAGGGCTGTTCTGGGACACTGCATATAGTGTATTGTATAGTGTATACAGGGCAGCACCAGGGAGCAGAGGGACAGAAAAAACAAATTTTTTAGTTTTTATTTTTTTAGTTTCCCTCCTCCCTTTCAGACTTGCCAGTAAATCTGGTGTCTTTTCCAGGGGGGTGGGGGGTATGATGGTATTGGTCAGGTCTGGTATCACCAACAGGTGCGTAAAGATGGGGCGTCTTCAGGTCTAGTGCCTAGGGCAGCAGCAGCTGTTAATACAGCCCTGAGTGTATAGCGGGGTGTATATAGTGTATAGCTGGGAGGTTGTGATAGCGGAGTGTATAGTGTATAGCTGGGAGGTTGTGATAGCGGAGTGCATAGTGTATAGTGGAGTGTATATAGTATAAGACCCCCGGACGAAGGACACGAAACGCGCGTCGGGGTGGTGGCGTCCTGGAGAGTGGTTTGATCCCTGTGACTTGTTGGTAATATATACAGTTCAGATATGGGGTGGGACGGACTTGTATTATATACTTAGGACATTGTTCCAGCGTTACTATCTTGCACTTAGCACTTTGTTGTCCAGTCTCAGTGTTCTTTTTTATGAATTGTTCTTACATTTGGTTGTTACACATGATATCTCTCCAGGATTGCCGCCCTGCTTTTAGTGTTGACCACATTTTTGTTAGATTCTTTTTGTATTTTAATATGGTGTGAAATAAATTTATGCTACAATACTCAATTTTGTGTTTTTTTGGTTTTGGAGTGTATATAGTGTATAGCTGGGAGGCTGTGATAGCGGAGTGCATAGTGTATAGCGGAGTATATATAGTGTACAGCTGGGAGGCTGTGATAGCGGAGTGTATAGTGTATAGCGGGGTGTATAGTGTATAGCTGGGAGGCTGTGATAGCGGAGTGTATAGTGTATAGTGGAGTGTATAGTGTATAGCGAGATGTATAGTGCAGTGTATAGCTGGGGGGCTGTGATAGTGGTGTAATGCTGCGACTTGGCGTGTTAGATGCAGCCAGGCATGCTTCCCATGCTGTCCCATATGTACCCAGGCGTGCTTCCCCTGCTGTCCTATATGTACCCAGGCATGCTTCCCCTGCTGTCCTATATGTTCCCAGGCATGCTTCCCCTGCTGTCCTATATGTACCCAGGCATGCTTCCCATGCTGTCCCATATGTACCCAGGCATGCTTCCCCTGCTGTCCTATATACACCCAGGCATGCTTCCCCTGCTGTCCTATATACACCCAGGCACGCTTCCCCTGCTGTCCTATATGTACCCAGGCATGCTTCCCCTGCTGTCCTATATTTACCCAGGCACGCTTCCCCTGCTGTCCTATATGTACCCAGGCATGCTTCCCCTGCTGTCCTATATGTACCCAGGCATGCTTCCCCTGCTGTCCTATATGTACCCAGGCATGCTTCCCCTGCTGTCCTATATGTACCCAGGCATGCTTCTCTGCTGTCCTATATACACCCAGGCATGCTTCCCCTGCTGTCCTATATACACCCAGGCATGCTTCCTCTGCTGTCCTATATACACCCAGGCATGCTTCCCCTGCTGTCCTATATGTACCCAGGCATGCTTCCCCTGCTGTCCTATATACACCCAGGCATGCTTCCTCTGCTGTCCTATATACACCCAGGCATGCTTCCCCCGCTGTCCTATATGTACCCAGGCATGCTTCCCCTGCTGTCCTATATACACCCAGGCATGCTTCCCCTGCTGTCCTATATGTACCCAGGCATGCTTCCCCTGCTGTCCTATATGTACCCAGACATGCTTCCCCTACTGTCCTATATGTACCCAGACAAGCTTCCCCTGCTGTCCTATATGTACCCAGGCATGCTTCCCCTGCTGTCCCATATGTACCCAGGCATGCTTCCCCCTGCTGTCCTATATGTACCCAGACATGCTTCCCCTGCTGTCCTATATGTACCCGGGCATGCTTCCCCCGCTGTCCTATATGTACCCAGGCATGCTTCCCCTGCTGTCCTATATGTACCCAGGCATGCTTCCCCTGCTGTCCTATATGTACCCAGGCATGCTTCCCCTGCTGTCCTATATACACCCAGGCATGCTTCCCCTGCTGTCCTATATGTACCCAGGCATGCTTCCCCTGCTGTCCTATATGTACCCAGGCATGCTTCCCCTGCTGTCCTATATACACCCAGGCATGCTTCCCCTGCTGTCCTATATGTACCCAGACAAGCTTCCCCTGCTGTCCTATATGTACCCAGGCATGCTTCCCCTGCTGTCCTATATGTACCCAGGCATGCTTCCCCCCCTGTCCTATATGTACCCAGGCATGCTTCCCCTGCTGTCCTATATACACCCAGGCATGCTTCCCCTGCTGTCCTATATGTACCCAGGCATGCTTCCCCTGCTGTCCTATATGTACCCAGACATGCTTCCCCTGCTGTCCTATATGTACCCAGACAAGCTTCCCCTGCTGTCCTATATGTACCCAGGCATGCTTCCCCTGCTGTCCCATATGTACCCAGGCATGCTTCCCCCTGCTGTCCTATATGTACCCAGACATGCTTCCCCTGCTGTCCTATATGTACCCGGGCATGCTTCCCCCGCTGTCCTATATGTACCCAGGCATGCTTCCCCTGCTGTCCTATATGTACCCAGGCATGCTTCCCCTGCTGTCCTATATACACCCAGGCATGCTTCCCCTGCTGTCCTATATGTACCCAGGCATGCTTCCCCTGCTGTCCTATATGTACCCAGGCATGCTTCCCCTGCTGTCCTATATACACCCAGGCATGCTTCCCCTGCTGTCCTATATGTACCCAGACAAGCTTCCCCTGCTGTCCTATATGTACCCAGGCATGCTTCCCCTGCTGTCCTATATGTACCCAGGCATGCTTCCCCCCCTGTCCTATATGTACCCAGGCATGCTTCCCCTGCTGTCCTATATACACCCAGGCATGCTTCCCCTGCTGTCCTATATGTACCCAGGCATGCTTCCCCTGCTGTCCTATATGTACCCAGGCATGCTTCCCCCCCTGTCCTATATGTACCCAGGCATGCTTCCCCTGCTGTCCTATATACACCCAGGCATGCTTCCCCTGCTGTTCTATATGTACCCAGGCATGCTTCCCCTGCTGTCCTATATACACCCAGGCATGCTTCCCCTGCTGTCCCATATGTACCCAGGCATGCTTCCCCTGCTGTCCTATATACACCCAGGCATGCTTCCCCTGCTGTCCTATATGTACCCAGACATGCTTCCCCTGCTGTCCTATATGTACCCAGGCATGCTTCCCCCGCTGTCCTATATGTACCCAGGCATGCTTCTCCTGCTGTCCTATATACACCCAGGCATGCTTCCCCTGCTGTCCCATATGTACCCAGGCATGCTTCCCCCGCTGTCCTATATGTACCCAGGCATGCTTCCCCTGCTGTCCTATATACACCCAGGCATGCTTCCCGTGCTGTCCTATATGTACCCAGGCATGCTTCCCCTGCTGTCCTATATGTACCCGGGCATGCTTCCTCCGCTGTCCTATATGTACCCAGGCATGCTTCCCCTGCTGTCCTATATACACCTAGGCATGCTTCCCCTGCTGTCCTATATACACCCAGGCATGCTTCCCCTGCTGTCCCATATGTACCCAGGCATGCTTCCCCTGCTGTCCTATATACACCCAGGCATGCTTCCCCTGCTGTCCTATATGTACCCAGGCATGCTTCCCCCGCTGTCTTATATGTACCCAGGCACGCTTCCCCTGCTGTCCTATATGTACCCAGGCATGCTTCCCCTGCTGTCCTATATGTACCCAGGCATGCTTCCCCTGCTGTCCTATATACACCCAGGCATGCTTCCCCTGCTGTCCTATATGTACCCAGGCATGCTTCCCCTGCTGTCCTATATGTACCCAGGCAAGCTTCCCCTGCTGTCCTATATACACCCAGGCATGCTTCCCCTGCTGTCCTATATATACTCAGGCATCCTTCCCCTGCTGTCCTATATGTACCCAGGCATGCTTTCCCTGCTGTCCTATATGTATCCAGGCATGCTTCCCCTGCTGTCCTATATGTACCCAGGCATGCTTCCCCTGCTGTCCTATATGTACCCAGGCATGCTTCCCCTGCTGTCCTATATGTACCCAGGCATGCTTCCCCTGCTGTCCTATATGTACCCAGGCATGCTTCCCCTGCTGTCCTATATGTACCCAGGCATGCTTCCCCTGCTGTCCTATATGTACCCAGGCATGCTTCCCCTGCTGTCCTATATACACCCAGGCATGCTTCCCCTGCTGTGCTATATGTACCCAGGCATGCTTCTCTGCTGTCCTATATATACCCAGGCATGCTTCCCCTGCTGTCCTATATGTACCCAGGCATGCTTCCCCTGCTGTCCTATATGTACCCAGGCATGCTTCTCTGCTGTCCTATATGTACCCAGGCATGCTTCCCCTGCTGTCCCATATGTACCCAGGCATGCTTCCTCCGCTGTCCTATATACACCCAGGCATGCCTCCCCTGCTGTCCTATATACACCCAGGCATGCTTCCCCTGCTGTCCTATATGTACCCAGGCATGCTTCCTCCGCTGTCTTATATACACCCAGGCATGCTTCCCCTGCTGTCCTATATGTACCCAGGCATGCTTCCCCTGCTGTCCTATATGTACCCAGGCATGCTTCCCCTGCTGTCCTATATGTACCCAGGCATGCTTCCCCTGCTGTCCTATATGTACCCAGGCATGCTTCCCCTGCTGTCCTATATGTACCCAGGCATGCTTCCCCCGCTGTCCTATATGTACCCAGGCATGCTTCCCCTGCTGTCCCATATGTACCCAGGCATGCTTCCCCCGCTGTCCTATATGTACCCAGGCATGCTTCCCCTGCTGTCCTATATGTACCCAGGCATGATTCCCCTGCTGTCCTATATGTACCCAGGCATGCTTCCCCTCCTGTCCTATATACACCCAGGCATGCTTCCCCTGCTGTCCTATATACACCCAGGCATGCTTCCCCTGCTGTCCTATATGTGCCCAGGCATGCTTCCCCTGCTGTCCTATATGTACCCAGACATGCTTCCCCTTCTGTCCTATATACACCCAGGCATGCTTCCCCTGCTGTCCCATATGTACCCAGGCATGCTTCCCCCTCCTGTCCTATATGTACCCAGGCATACTTCCCCTGCTGTCCTATATACACCCAGGCATGCTTCCCCTGCTGTCCTATATGTACCCAGGCATGCTTCCTCTGCTGTCCTATATGTACCCAGGCATACTTCCCCTGCTGTCCTATATACACCCAGACATGCTTCTCCTGCTGTCCTATATACACCCAGACATGCTTCTCCTGCTGTCCTATATACACCCAGGAATGCTTCCCCTGCTGTCCTATATGTACCCAGGCATGCTTCCCCTGCTGTCCTATATACACCCAGGCATGCTTCCCCTGCTGTCCTATATACACCCAGGCATGCTTCCCCTGCTGTCCTATATGTACCCAGGTATGCTTCCCCTGCTGTCCTATATGTACCCAGGCATGCTTCCCCTGCTGTCCTATATGTACCCAGGCATGCTTCCTCCGCTGTCCTATATGTACCCAGGCATGCTTCCCCTGCTGTCCTATATGTACCCAGGCATGCTTCCCCTGCTGTCCTATATGTACCCAGGCATGCTTCCCCCGCTGTCCTATATGTACCCAGGCATGCTTCCCCTGCTGTCCTTTATACACCCAGGCATGCTTTCCCTGCTGTCCCATATGTACCCAGGCATGCTTCCCCTGCTGTCCTATATACACCCAGGCATGCTTCCCCTGCTGTCCTATATACACCCAGGCATGCTTCCCCCGCTGTCCTATATGTACCCAGGCATGCTTCCCCTGCTGTCCTATATGTACCCAGGCATGCTTCCCCTGCTGTCCTATATGTACCCAGGCATGCCTCCCCTGCTGTCCTATATGTACCCAGACATGCTTCCCCTGCTGTCCTATATACACCCAGACATGCTTCTCCTGCTGTCCTATATACACCCAGACATGCTTCTCCTGCTGTCCTATATACACCCAGGAATGCTTCCCCTGCTGTCCTATATGTACCCAGGCATGCTTCCCCTGCTGTCCTATATACACCCAGGCATGCTTCCCCTGCTGTCCTATATACACCCAGGCATGCTTCCCCTGCTGTCCTATATGTACCCAGGCATGCTTCCCCTGCTGTCCTATATGTACCCATGCATGCTTCCCCTGCTGTCCTATATGTACCCAGGCATGCTTCCCCTGCTGTCCTATATACACCCAGGCATGCCTCCCCTGCTGTCCTATATATACCCAGGCATGCTTCCCCTGCTGTCCTATATGTACCCAGGCATGCTTCCCCTGCTGTCCTATATGTACCCAGGCATGCTTCCCCTGCTGTCCTATATGTACCCAGGCATGCTTCCCCTGCTGTCCTATATGT
The DNA here is from genome assembly GCF_027789765.1 of Dendropsophus ebraccatus. NCBI lineage: Eukaryota > Metazoa > Chordata > Amphibia > Anura > Hylidae > Dendropsophus > Dendropsophus ebraccatus. The sequence continues at coordinate 4,109,802 of NC_091465.1, read as the reverse complement.
ACCCAGGCATGCTTCCCCTGCTGTCCTATATACACCCAGGCATGCTTCCCCCGCTGTCCTATATGTACCCAGGCATGCTTCCCCTGCAGTCCTATATACACCCAGGCATGCTTCCCCTGCTGTCCCATATGTACCCAGGCATGCTTCCCCTGCTGTCCTATATACACCCAGGCATGCTTCCCCTGCTGTCCTATATGTACCCAGGCATGCTTCCCCTGCTGTCCTATATGTACCCAGACATGCTTCCCCTGCTGTCCTATATGTACCCAGACAAGCTTCCCCTGCTGTCCTATATGTACCCAGGCATGCTTCCCCTGCTGTCCCATATGTACCCAGGCATGCTTCCCCCTGCTGTCCTATATGTACCCAGACATGCTTCCCCTGCTGTCCTATATGTACCCGGGCATGCTTCCCCCGCTGTCCTATATGTACCCAGGCATGCTTCCCCTGCTGTCCTATATGTACCCAGGCATGCTTCCCCTGCTGTCCTATATACACCCAGGCATGCTTCCCCTGCTGTCCTATATGTACCCAGGCATGCTTCCCCTGCTGTCCTATATGTACCCAGGCATGCTTCCCCTGCTGTCCTATATACACCCAGGCATGCTTCCCCTGCTGTCCTATATGTACCCAGACAAGCTTCCCCTGCTGTCCTATATGTACCCAGGCATGCTTCCCCTGCTGTCCTATATATACCCAGGCATGCTTCCCCTGCTGTCCTATATGTACCCAGGCATGCTTCCCCTGCTGTCCTATATGTACCCAGGCATGCTTCCCCCCCTGTCCTATATGTACCCAGGCATGCTTCCCCTGCTGTCCTATATACACCCAGGCATGCTTCCCCTGCTGTCCTATATGTACCCAGGCATGCTTCCCCCGCTGTCCTATATGTACCCAGGCATGCTTCCCCTGCTGTCCTATATACACCCAGGCATGCTTCCCCTGCTGTCCTATATGTACCCAGGCATGCTTCCCCTGCTGTCCTATATGTACCCAGGCATGCTTCCCCTGCTGTCCTATATACACCCAGGCATGCTTCCCCTGCTGTCCTATATGTACCCAGACATGCTTCCCCTGCTGTCCTATATGTACCCAGGCATGCTTCCCCTGCTGTCCTATATACACCCAGGCATGCTTCCCCTGCTGTCCCATATGTACCCAGGCATGCTTCCCCTGCTGTCCTATATACACCCAGGCAAGCTTCCCCTGCTGTCCTATATGTACCCAGGCATGCTTCCCCTGCTGTCCTATATGTACCCAGGCATGCTTCCCCTGCTGTCCTATATGTACCCAGGCATGCTTCCCCTGCTGTCCTATATGTACACAGGCATGCTTCCCCTGCTGTCCTATATGTACCCAGGCATGCTTCCCCTGCTGTCCTATATGTACCCAGGCATGCTTCCCCTGCTGTCCTATATACACCCAGGCATGCTTCCCCTGCTGTGCTATATGTACCCAGGCATGCTTCTCTGCTGTCCTATATATACCCAGGCATGCTTCCCCTGCTGTCCTATATGTACCCGGGCATGCTTCCCCTGCTGTCCTATATGTACCCAGGCATGCTTCTCTGCTGTCCTATATGTACCCAGGCATGCTTCCCCTGCTGTCCCATATGTACCCAGGCATGCTTCCTCCGCTGTCCTATATACACCCAGGCATGCCTCCCCTGCTGTCCTATATACACCCAGGCATGCTTCTCCTGCTGTCCCATATGTACCCAGGCATGCTTCCCCTGCTGTCCTATATGTACCCAGGCATGCTTCCCCCGCTGTCCTATATGTACCCAGGCATGCTTCCCCTGCTGTCCCATATGTACCCAGGCATGCTTCCCCCGCTGTCCTATATGTACCCAGGCATGCTTCCCCTGCTGTCCTATATGTACCCAGGCATGCTTCCCCTCCTGTCCTATATACACCCAGGCATGCTTCCCCTGCTGTCCTATATGTACCCAGGCATGCCTCCCCTGCTGTCCTATATACACCCAGGCATGCTTCCCCTGCTGTCCTATATACACCCAGGCATGCTTCCCCCTGCTGTCCTATATACACCCAGGCATGCTTCCCCTGCTGTCCTATATGTGCCCAGGCATGCTTCCCCTGCTGTCCTATATGTACCCAGACATGCTTCCCCTTCTGTCCTATATACACCCAGGCATGCTTCTCCTGCTGTCCCATATGTACCCAGGCATGCTTCCCCCTCCTGTCCTATATGTACCCAGGCATACTTCCCCTGCTGTCCTATATACACCCAGGCATGCTTCCCCTGCTGTCCTATATGTACCCAGGCATGCTTCCTCTGCTGTCCTATATGTACCCAGGCATGCTTCCCCCGCTGTCCTATATGTACCCAGACATGCTTCCCCTGCTGTCCTATATGTACCCGGGCATGGTCTACCTGCTGTCCTATATACACCCAGGCATGCTTCCCCTGCTGTCCTATATGTACCCAGGCATGCTTCCCCTGCTGTCCTATATGTACCCAGGCATGCTTCCCCTGCTGTCCTATATACACCCAGGCATGCTTCCCCTGCTGTCCTATATGTACCCAGGTATGCTTCCCCTGCTGTCCTATATGTACCCAGGCATGCTTCCCCTGCTGTCCTATATGTACCCAGGCATGCTTCCTCCGCTGTCCTATATGTACCCAGGCATGCTTCCCCTGCTGTCCTATATGTACCCAGGCATGCTTCCCCCTGCTGTCCTGTATGTACCCAGGCATGCTTCCCCTGCTGTCCTATATGTACCCAGGCATGCTTCCCCTGCTGTCCTATATGTACCCAGGCATGCTTCCCCCGCTGTCCTATATGTACCCAGGCATGCTTCCCCCGCTGTCCTATATGTACCCAGGCATGCTTCCCCTGCTGTCCTTTATACACCCAGGCATGCTTTCCCTGCTGTCCCATATGTACCCAGGCATGCTTCCCCTGCTGTCCTATATACACCCAGGCATGCTTCCCCTGCTGTCCTATATACACCCAGGCATGCTTCCCCCGCTGTCCTATATGTACCCAGGCATGCTTCCCCTGCTGTCCTATATGTACCCAGGCATGCTTCCCCTGCTGTCCTATATGTACCCAGGCATGCCTCCCCTGCTGTCCTATATGTACCCAGACATGCTTCCCCTGCTGTCCTATATACACCCAGACATGCTTCTCCTGCTGTCCTATATACACCCAGACATGCTTCTCCTGCTGTCCTATATACACCCAGGCATGCTTCCCCTGCTGTCCTATATGTACCCAGGCATGCTTCCCCTGCTGTCCTATATGTACCCAGGCATGCTTCCCCTGCTGTCCTATATGTACCCAGGCATGCTTCCCCTGCTGTCCTATATACACCCAGGCATGCTTCCCCTGCTGTCCTATATACACCCAGGCATGCTTCCCCTGCTGTCCTATATGTACCCAGGCATGCTTCCCCTGCTGTCCTATATGTACCCATGCATGCTTCCCCTGCTGTCCTATATGTACCCAGGCATGCTTCCCCTGCTGTCCTATATACACCCAGGCATGCCTCCCCTGCTGTCCTATATATACCCAGGCATGCTTCCCCTGCTGTCCTATATGTACCCAGGCATGCTTCCCCTGCTGTCCTATATGTACCCAGGCATGCTTCCCCTGCTGTCCTATATGTACCCAGGCATGCTTCCCCTGCTGTCCTATATACACCCAGGCATGCTTCCCCCGCTGTCCTATATGTACCCAGGCATGCTTCCCCTGCTGTCCTATATACACCCAGGCATGCTTCCCCTGCTGTCCCATATGTACCCAGGCATGCTTCCCCTGCTGTCCTATATACACCCAGGCATGCTTCCCCTGCTGTCCTATATGTACCCAGGCATGCTTCCCCCGCTGTCCTATATACACCCAGGCAAGCTTCCCCTGCTGTCCTATATGTTCCCAGGCATGCTTCCCCTGCTGTCCTATATACACCCAGGCATGCTTCCCCTGCTGTCCTATATGTTCCCAGGCATGCTTCCCCTGCTGTCCTATATACACCCAGGCATGCTTCCCCCGCTGTCCTATATGTACCCAGGCATGCTTCCCCCGCTGTCCTATATGTACCCAGGCATGCTTCCCCTGCTGTCCTATATGTACCCGGGCATGCTTCCCCTGCTGTCCCATATGTACCCAGGCATGCTTCCCCTGCTGTCCTATATACACCCAGGCATGCTTCCCCTGCTGTCCTATATGTACCCAGGCATGCTTCCCCCGCTGTCCTATATACACCCAGGCAAGCTTCCCCTGCTGTCCTATATGTTCCCAGGCATGCTTCCCCTGCTGTCCTATATACACCCAGGCATGCTTCCCCTGCTGTCCTATATGTTCCCAGGCATGCTTCCCCTGCTGTCCTATATACACCCAGGCATGCTTCCCCCGCTGTCCTATATGTACCCAGGCATGCTTCCCCCGCTGTCCTATATGTACCCAGGCATGCTTCCCCTGCTGTCCTATATGTACCCAGGCATGCTTCCCCCGCTGTCCTATATGTACCCAGGCATGCTTCCCCTGCTGTCCTATATGTACCCGGGCATGCTTCCCCTGCTGTCCTATATGTACCCAGGCATGCTTCCCCTGCTGTCCTATATACACCCAGGCATGCTTCCCCTGCTGTCCTATATGTACCCAGGCATGCTTCCCCTGCTGTCCTATATGTACCCAGGCATGCTTCCCCCGTTGTCCTATATGTACCCAGGCATGCTTCCCCTGCTGTCCTATATGTACCCAGGCATACTTCCCCTGCTGTCCTATATACACCCAGGCATGCTTCCCCTGCTGTCCTATATGTACCCAGGCATGCTTCCCCTACTGTCCTATATGTACCCAGGCATGCTTCCCCCGCTGTCCTATATGTACCCAGGCACGCTTCCCCTGCTGTCCTATATGTACCCAGGCATGCTTCCCCTGCTGTCCTATATACACCCAGGCATGCCTCCCCTGCTGTCCTATATGTACCCAGGCACGCTTCCCCTGCTGTCCTGTATACACCCAGGCATGCTTCCCCTGTTGTCCTATATGTACCCAGGCATGCTTCCCCCGCTGTCCTATATGTACCCAGGCATGCTTCCCCTGCTGTCCTATATGTACCCAGGCATGCTTCCCCTGCTGTCCTATATGTACCCAGGCATGCTTCCCCTGCTGTCCTATATGTACCCAGGTATGCTTCCCCTCCTGTCCTATATGTACCCAGGCATGCTTCTCCTGCTGTCCTGTATGTACCCAGGCATGCTTCCCCTGCTGTCCTATATGTACCCAGGCATGCTTCCCCCGCTGTCCTATATGTACCCAGGCATGCTTCCCCTGCTGTCCTATATGTACCCAGGCATGCTTCCCCTTCTGTACTATATGTACCCAGGCATGCTTCCCCTGCTGTCCTATATGTACCCAGGCATGCTTCCCCTGCTGTCCTATATGTACCCAGGCATGCTTCCCCTGCTGTCCTATATGTACCCAGGCATGCTTCCCCTGCTGTCCTATATGTACCCAGGCATGCTTCCCCTGCTGTCCTATATGTACCCAGGCATGCTTCCCCTGCTGTCCTATATACACCCAGACATGCTTCTCCTGCTGTCCTATATACACCCAGGCATGCTTCCCGTGCTGTCCTATATGTACCCAGGCATGCTTCCCCTGCTGTCCTATATACACCCAGGCATGCTTCCCCTGCTGTCCTATATATACCCAGGCATGCTTCCCCAGCTGTCCTATAAGTACCCAGGCATACTTCCCCTGCTATCCTATATGTACCCAGGCATGCTTCCCCTGCTGTCCTATATGTACCCAGGCATGCTTCCCCTGCTGTCCTATATGTACCCAGGCATGCTTCCCCTGCTGTCCTATATACACCCAGGCATGCTTCCCCCGCTGTCCTATATGTACCCAGGCATGCTTCCCCTGCTGTCCTATATGTACCCGGGCATGCTTCCCCTGCTGTCCTATATACACCCAGGCATGCTTCCCCTGCTGTCCTATATGTACCCAGGCATGCTTCCCCTGCTGTCCTATATGTACCCAGGCATGCTTCCCCTGCTGTCCTATATGTACCCAAGCATGCTTCCCCTGCTGTCCTATATGTACCCAAGCATGCTTCCCCTGCTGTCCTATATGTACCCAGGCATGCTTCCCCTGCTGTCCTATATGTACCCGGGCATGCTTCCCCCGCTGTCCTATATGTACCCAGGCATGCTTCCCCTGCTGTCCTATATACACCCAGGCATGCTTCCCTGCTGTCCTATTTGTACCCAGGCATGCTTCCCCTGCTGTCCTATATGTACCCAGGCATGCTTCCCCTGCTGTCCTATATGTACCCAGGCATGCTTCCCCTGCTGTCCTATATACACCCAGGCATGCTTCCCCTGCTGTCCTATATGTACCCAGGCATGCTTCCCCTGCTGTCCTATATACACCCAGGCATGCTTCCCCTGCTGTCCTATATGTACCCAGGCATGCTTCCCCTGCTGTCCTATATGTACCCAGGCATGCCTCCCCTGCTGTCCTATATGTACCCAGGCATGCTTCCCCTGCTGTCCTATATGTACCCAGGCATGCTTCCCCCGCTGTCTTATATACACCCAGGCATGCTTCCCCTGCTGTCCCATATACACCCAGACATGCTTCCCCTGCTGTCCTATATGTACCCAGGCATGCTTCCCCTGCTGTCCTATATACACCCAGGCATGCTTCCCCTGCTGTCCTATATGTACCCAGGCATGCTTCCCCTGCTGTCCCAGCTGCATCCATAGGTGTCGCCATCATTATCTGAGGTGTCATGGTGGACCTGGTGACCTCCAAGTGGCTGAATTTTGATTTCCAAGTGTTTTTCTCCCATTGACTTTGATGGGAGTCAGTATTCGATTGAATAGTTAAGTATCGGGGTCCACTCGACTCGATATTTGAATATTTCCCTACTCGCTCATCTCTGCTGGTCTCTTGCTTGGTCAGTGCTGCTTCTTCTTCTGCCAAGAATCTGTCACTCCGGAATACGTGACCTCATTTAGCTGCTGCATCTGCCGCCCGTCCCGACCTCTGACCATCTAATGTACTGGGAGCCCTCTGCCCAACATTTCACATCTTCTGCTTTTATAATACTATCCGGAATCTTCTGTCAATGGACGTTGTTACTGGGGGGGGGGGGGGGCTCACTGAGGCTAGTCCCCTTTATTAGGGTTAATCCCTTCTATCCCCCTCCTCGGTTTGCAGCCGTGGCCGTCAGCTCCAACGTGCGTTCTATCACCTGACCCTACAGCCGCTGCCTGGTCCTGCCTGTGCCCCCCTCTCCTGGCCATCACCATGCTGCCTCCTCTTCTTCTGCCATTCCTGGTTGGGCCGTAATATGCATGGCTGTGCTTTTGCTGTTTCTTAAAGGGCCAGCGTGTGCACTCCTGCTCTGTCCCCCAAATATCTTTGGCCAATACCTATGTGAGATTTCTGTATGACCCGCGCCTGACCCCCCTGTCTGAGCTTTGTCTATCGTTCTGCCCTTCCTGTGCCTGACCTGCATTACTGACATAGAACCTGTGCCGCCAGCCTCAGCCTGTATCTGAATCCAATTGATCCAATATGCCGGCTGCACAGAAAGTGGGCCACCTACTGTATGGGGGCCACACAGAGAGGCATACTACTATATGTGGGATGCACCGAGGTGGCCATCTGGTATATGGGGTCTACACAGAGGGGCCTATTATTATATAGGTGGTGTACAGTGGGTTATCTACTGTATGGGCCTACGCAGAGGAGCTTAATGCTATATTGGAGTTGCACAGTGGGGCTATTTTCTATATGGGGTAAACACAGGGAGGCCTATTACTATATAGGGGTTTCACAGAGGGGCCTATTACTATATAGGGGCTATACAGAGGGACTTAAAGGGGTTCTCTGTCACACGTCTTTTTCTTTCAAATGAATTGGTTTTAGAAAGCTATACAGATTTGTAATTCTTTTCTATTTAAAAATCTCCAGTCTTCCGGTACTTATCAGCTGCTGTGTGTCCTGCAGGAAGTGGTGTATTCTGTCCAGTCTGACACAGTGCTCTCTGCTGCCACCTCTGTCCATGTCAGGAACTGTCCAGAGCAGGAGAGGTTTTCTGTTTCAATATATTTATTGGATTTTTTAACATATTTTTAATGACAGTTGTACACCATTAAGCAGTGCAACATAGATATCCAACAAAGAACAGGAAAATGTTACAATAAACAATAGACACAGTAAAGCAGAGAATATCGCAGGTACACACTACAGAGACATGCTATATGTATATAATTGCAAGGTAGAAATAGCAGGTTTCAGTAGGAATTATGCTATATAGGTAGCTAATAATAAGCAGGTAGGTAACTGACCACCACGGTCAGTCGTTTTAAATGACATAACTAAATTTCGTTGTGCGTGTAACAAGAACACAGATAAGTATAAGATTATAAGTAGAAATGTAAGGTGTGATAATGCAAGCAGACGATCATTAAGGTGTGGTAAGGTGCAAAACAAGTGAGATATATTACTCCAGTATGATGCTGTTATGGCTGCTTAAGAAATATGGCCTCAAAAAGCTGGGTGTAATTAAACATAGAGCAGACCAAAGAAAAAGCATATGCATGGCTGCTTATATACAACTATAGATATTGTGAGATGATAGCGTTCTGTCTCTTATCACAAAAATAAGCTTCTATATGAGCTATGCAGAAATAGGTAACTACACACACGATTCGAATATATACATAGAAGAAAGAACAGCGTGTTGTACTAACAAATATTAGTCACGCAGAATGGGTGGGGCATATAGTCCGGCCAATGCCAGAGTTCATTAAGGAGGTATAGAACACCAAGGTGTAGAAGGCAACCTCTCGTCCGATAATGCCTAATATTGACCGTTGTTAGATTGCCAGGAGTTCCATAGTTGCATCCCTTCCTCCGGGCTTGAGATCCTGTAGGCAACGTCCCCTTTAAATACGATGAGATGAGTGGGAGATCGCCACTTGTATAAGACATGGTTGTCTCTTAGTATTTTTGTGAGAGCGGAAAAGGACTTGCGCCACTGTAAAGTTCCTGGAGATAAATCTGAGAACACTGATATCCGCTGGTATTCGTCTGGTAAACTCTCTGCCTTTCTAGTAGCGTCCAAGAATGCCGATTTAACATGAAGAAAATGAACGCGTACGATTACGTCTCTTGGAGTGTCCATAGGTAGATGTCTGGGTCTGGGGACCCTTCGGGCCCAATCCACAATCATTTCTTTATTGGCACATTTGGGTAAGACTGTTTTGATAAACTTTTGAATATAGGAAGGTAAGTCCGCTGATGGAATAGACTCCGGAATTCCTCTTATTTTCAAATTGTTGCGTCTAAGCTGGTCCTCCAAGATCATGGTTCTGTTTTTCAACTGGTGCATCTCCTCCTCCAGTCTCCTGCATGTATCTGATAACAAGTTATTCGAAGAGACCAGCTCTCCCATTTTTGTTTCTGTAAGTAGGACTCTGTCCTCCACCGCTCTGATAGAGAAGCTGAAAGACTGAAAAATCTGGTCTATGCTGCAAAGGAGAGAGTCTCTGAAGGATAATAGTATGTTCCTGAGTGAGGAGCTGGTCAGTGGTGAATCAGGAGTCTGTAGCATGTCAAACTCCATAGGAACGCACTTAGACATGAACGCTGCTGCTATAGTTGGTAGATTAGGTGCAGGGTTCAAAGATGATGCAGACCAGATATTTTGCCAGGTAGCAGCAGCAGATGGAGGGTGATCCTGTGTATTAGAATGGGGCAGTGAGCATGGACTGCCAGAGCTGAGCTGTTCAGCATTGCTTATGAACACAGGAGCTGCAGGGGAGAGAGTGGTAGCTTTAGCAATAGTGTCTGGCACTAAGACAGGGGGTCCAGCATTAGCATTTGGATGATAAGCAGAGGCAGGGGGATCTGCAGGAGAGTCCTTTGGTAGTTGAGCAGACTCAGCAGTTTTAGTTGGCTTGTTGCCAGAGATGTCATGTGTCAGTGTAAGGAGAGGGTCCGGCAGGACAGGCTGTGAGGCAGGAGCTGGCTTCATGCCAGAAGTAGGAAGGATACAGTCCGTCCCTGTGTGTGGGGTGCTGCATGAGGGAGCCTCTGTCTCTGATGCCAGGAGTTCAGAGAGAAGTCGTGAGGGCAGGCTCTTACCAGTGTCAGGTAGCGCTCGTTTAGGACGGATATCAGGAAGAACTCTGTCAGTCTCTGCAGGCAGCTTCTTCCTGTCTGGGCCGGCGCCATCTTGTTTCCTCACATGGGGATGCCATATTACTTTCTGTATCCTCTGTGGTTGTGATAATCGGCGATGCATGGTGCCAGGACCTGCTCTAGGTGGTCACCGATGTAAAATGCCCGGAGAGATAAGCCAGAGATATAGAAAGAGGGTCTTAGTTGCTGTTATAAGCAGGGTCAGACAGGAGCTCAAGCAGAATGTGTCTGTCTCCTCTGGCTGCAGGCCACTCCCCCGCAGGAGAGGTTTTCTATGGGGATTTGCTGCTGCTCTGGACAGTTCCTGACATGGACAGAGGGGGCAGCAGAGAGCACTGTGTCAGACTGGAGAGAATACACCACTTCCTGCAGGACATACAGCAGCTGATAAGTACCGGAAGACTGGAGATTTTTAAATAGAAGTAAATTACAAATCTGTGTAACTTTCTGACACCAGTTGATCTAAAAAAGGTAAAAAAAATTTTGATGGAGAACCCCTTCAACTACTATATAGAGCAGAAATCCTAAAATGTTTCTGGTGATAGGATAAGGGGGGGCATCCTCCCTAAGGCCGGCCTTGGCTTGACCAGTCAGTCTGGTTGGGGGGCACAGCAGGGCCGCATCCATTGCATTGTTACACGGTTTCGATCCCAGCCAGATGTGTTGCGGTGGCGGAGGATTATCCCCTGGTGATAGAACAATTCCTCTAGCAGCGGATATCATACACGTGCGAGGGGCGACAGACCCCCAGCTGTACACGCCGGAATAGATGAGGGAAGAGTTGCCGCCTCCTTCTATATCAGTCTTTCTGGATACGTAATAGATGAGATGCATTGATTTCGGCCGTCTCATCTGACTGTAGATGTCACGGCTCCGGGACGGGCTCGGCCCTCCTGACAATTACATGAAGGTTCTGCGGTGTTCCACATCACACGAGAGCTTCTCCGTCCGTGCAGACAAGCGCTCTGTAACCTGACAAGTGTCCTCCAGCTCCGCAATGACACCAACACTCGTAGAGCCAAGAAGCCAGTCTCAGTATACGCTATACGGAGGAAGCATTGCAGCGGCCTGTGTATCCAGCATCGGCTGCTCTCCCGTATACTATGGAGACGTCGCTAGATGGTGCTGTGAGGATGAACCAAACAAAGAGTCATTACAAGTAATTAGATTTTCATGGGCTGATTGGAATACTGCAGACTACGTGAAGGATCACTGGTGCGGTGAGGAGCCACGCCGATATTTCATTACAGGTCGGAGAAGATGGTTCTGGAAAAGCGTCAATGGAAATCACTTGTGGCTTAGGAGGGACTTGTAATATCTCTTAGGAAAGCCCCGAAATCACCCTCCATACTGTGCAGCCCCCTCTAGTGCAGGGGTGGGGAAGCCCCGGCCCTCCAGCTGCTGCAGAACTACAATCCCCATCATGCCTGCACAGCTGGAGGACTGACGGTTCCCCAGGTATCAGCGTCACCCGTCCTGTCATGTGGCACCACAGTTATAATAGTTGGGCTGTGATCCTCCTCCATTGCCAGTCATTGCAGCAGGCTCCATTGTCGATGTCTGAGGGTTCTGGCTGCAATGAACAATGAAAGAAATGTCCAGAGTATTTTAGGGTTATTGTATAATCACCATTCCAGGTAACTTTCTGCATCAGATCTTGCATGGGAGTATTATATAACCTGTATATGGTGTATATGGCATTTTCACCAGTCTTTTCCTCTGTAGGCTCCGTCTCTAATCTTCAGTTATCTTAAACTAATAGGTGTGTAGAGAAGTCCTGGGGTGTGTAGAGGAGTCCTGGGGTGTGTAGAGGAGCCCTGGGGTGTGTAGAGAAGTCCTGGGGTGTGTAGAGGAGTCCTGGGGTGTGTAGAGGAGTCCTGGGGTGTGTAGAGGAGTCCTGGGGTGTGTAGAGGAGCCCTGGGGTGTGTAGAGGAGTCCTGGGGTGTGTAGAGAAGTCCTGGGGTGTGTAGAGGAGTCCTGGATTGTGACTAGGAGTCCTGGGGTGTGCAGAGCATTCCTGGGGTGTGCAGAGGAGTCCTGGGGTGTGTAGAGGAGTCCTGGATTGTGATGAGGAGTCCTGGGGTGTGCAGAGCATTCCTGGGGTGTGCAGAGGAGTCCTGGATTGTAACGAGGAGTCCTGGGGTGTGCAAAGCATTCCTGGGGTGTGCAGAGGAGTCCTGGGGTGTGCAGAGGAGTCCTGGGGTGTGGAGAGGAGTCCTGGGGTGTTTAGAGGAGTCCTGGGATGTTTAGAGGAGTCCTGGGATGTGTAGACGAGTCCTGGGGTACGCTGAGAAGTCCTGGAGTGTGCATAAAAGCCCTGGAGTGTGCAGAAGAGTCCTGGGGTGTTCAAGGGGTACCCCTGTGATAGATTTTGCACTGGGGGTTGATCAGCATATACGTCTGGTAAAGCCTAACATCTACAATGACTTCATTCATGGTCCTTCTATATCTCCATAGAACACCATCAGGAGCATTGGAATGGAGGACACTACAGAGCAGTACTAAAGAGTTTAAGCTGTGAGCTGCAGTGTAAGCTGTAAATCTAACACTGAGGTGAACCATAACATTCCCATTAGGTTCCTGTAATATCTCCGCAGTCTTGCAGTCATTCTCCCGCTCTCCAGCCCGTCCCTTTCCACCATTATCTCTCCATAGACTTCAATAGGCAGCTGAAACCAGCCTGTTGGATGACGTCTATGAATCACCTGATCAGCTTGGGGATTGGAGATTCAGGTGTGATGTCTACCCCCGGACATAGGTCGCATCTACTTGTCCTATCAGAAGTGAAACTAAAAGCTCCTGAGCCCCAATACAAACTCCATAACAGCCCCCCCCCCCCCACACTGCTTTCTTGTCCCTTATATTGTGCACACTTGCATTAAGGAAGTAAAATTAAGAAGATGGAAAAAAGGAGAAGTTTGGCGAGAATTTATGGCCGTATAGATCACACATGGACGTTCCAACAAGCTGCATTTCTTTGCCCATAGGAGGCCGACACTGTATATATGAGCCGTTCCCTACAGATACAGAGCGGCAATGTATACGGATGATGTCATCGATGGGTTAATACACATCTCCAGATGAATGTACAGAATAAGAAGCATTGTCCTCATGTGTCCCCTGATGAGTCTCCTGATCCTCGGCTGCCTGTGTGGGTGCATTACTGTCATATTTATAGTCACATACTCCGTATAACAGGGAGGCATGTGTGCTTCTTGTCATATGTTCAGTATTACTCATAGGAGTCTCAGGATACGGTTATATCTGCTCTCCATCTTCTCCCCATCCTTCTGGATCAGGGATGGAGACCTGTGCCCTCGCCCCATCATGCCTGGACAGCCACAGCTGAAGCTGGAGGGCCGAGGGTTCCCTGGTGGAGATGGGGCGCTGGCCATCATGCCCGTCCTCCATGGATACGTGGATACCTGTTACCTGGGTGATAGGTGATATAAAAGAGCATGCATGGGCGGTATACCTGCCAAGAGTGGTCTACCATACATGTGGGCTCATGAAAGGTGGCACCTCGGCACTGTATGTTATGGTCTATGAAGGGACTGGGCCCGGCCAGTCGCATCTCTCTATATTCCTTGGAGATATGAATACAGGGAGCACAGAGGTGGCAGCCATATTCAGGCCCTAATGGTTGAAAGGCCCCACAGGCCTCAGTGTCACATAAGACCCCCAGTGGTCCGATCTCTATAGCACGGATCTATATGGGCCTCCTATTATAACTTCAGGACAGGAGGGTCTGGGTATGGAGGTGGCCGCCGTGTTTACACAGTTTGCTCTCAGACAAATGAACTTTAACCTATTCCTCAGGGTCCTGGTGCTGAGCGGCCAATGATTTCCTAAACAACCTGCACCATGACGAGAATATCTGTCTCTATTTTGGAGGATTCTGACTTTTGACCAGGTCTCTCTGTGGTTTCAGTATAAACCAATGTGGACCCCTACCCATTAGCATTATGGAAGTTACCTCTTGTTTTCATCTCCGCTAATGGCTGATCCCTATGTGGGTAACTCAACTTCAGAGTATGAGGGTCCTCCACCTCTGGTATGACTCCAATTGGCACAGAAAGCCTTTCCCATACATACAATGACACCCACCATGGTCCTCCATGTCTCCAAAGGCCTAAAGTAACAACTTTTTTCCCCAATATACACTAAGAAGAGCAGCTCTGGAGCACAAACTTCTGCTCCAACAAGAGAAACACTCTGAAGACTAGGAGAATGGGATGACTGATGGAGCCTTCGCCCTCGTAGAAAGTCTAGGACCTTTACTTTGACTTTTCTCTTTCTCTGGAACATCCGAGGAATGGAGGCGACTTTCCTGTAATGATATGTTACGTGCACAGTGTGAATGAGACATTTATATTTTATTACCGTTCTCTCCATTCTGTCCATTATTCTTCTCACACTCATCCAGTAGACATCTCCCCCATAGTAAGTCCTTACACTCAACTATTTGCCTGACTTTTTTTTGCATAACCTTTTATAATGTAATTAATTTTTTCCTGACATCAAAGGGATTCAGCAGGAAAAAAAAAAAGAAAAAAAGAAAAAAAACTTAATTGCATTAGCAAGAATCAATTATTTCCTCTTTCTAATTTGCTGGATTCATAGATCAAGCTATGTGGAGATTAACCGAGCACAAGTAAAGGAAGGTGTAGCTGGCAATACGCAAACAGACTGTTAAAGTGAAGGCGAGTGTGAAATATCGCCCTCATTAAAGCTGCGCACTAAAAAAATAGCCAGATAGATTCCTTTAAAGAGCATTAAAAAAAATTAAACGCCCCACTAAATAATATTGGGGAAGTCAGTGAAGTGTGCACCGCCATTAAGTTGCTAAAAAGTTCACTTAGCAGTTAGCGGGAGGGGTGAGATCCATCGTGTACGGCCGCCATCTTTATCTGCTTAACAGACGCTTAGATAGGAAGCTGCTTAACGGGGGCGTAATATGGCGGCATTGGTATAATATGGGGGCATTGGTATAACATGGGGGCATTGGTGTAATATGGAGGCATTGGTGTAATATGGAGGCATTGGTATAATATGGGGGCATTGGTATAACATGGGGGCATTGGTGTAATATGGAGGCATTGGTATAATATTGGGGCATTGGCATATGGTGGGTCTGATCACCCAACAGCTGTCAGCTCCTGTCACTAGTAAGGCGGTCGGGCCGGGACTTCAAGCAGTAGAACAGATCCACAATTGCAGCTGTATTATGGCAATGTGAAACCAACCATAAGGGTTTGTCCATGGGGAAAAATTATATAAAGGAAAGCTGGATGAAAGGGGTTTTCCAGACAAAATACTCTATACTCTTGAGTACAGATGAGTGCAGCTGCAGCATGCTCGACTGGTTGAAGAAGTTGGATGCAGCCCTAGGGAGTCCTTCACAGTAGTGTTACCCACTCCCAGACACACCGCACTTGAAGGGGTAGCACAATGTGAGGAGGATTAAGGGGCCGTCATGGAGACCTTGTCTAATGTAGAAGTGAACTCTGCTGGGATAGCGTAATGCGTGACTTGGTGTTACTGTAGAGAATCCTCACACTCATGGTTGGGAGCATAATAGAGAGAAGACCACCTTTTGCCAAACCAGTTCAGCGAGTGCCAGGTTTGGAAGCATGAGCCACAGGTCTATACAAGTGGGCATAGCAGACTCCTCGAGCCTTCCCAATATAGTTGAGCGTAGATCAGTAGGATATGTCAGCTTAGGCTCTTTGTCCTACTGGGGATCAGTCTCTGGAACTTTTGTAGACTGTTCTGACAAGTGAAGAAGTATCCCAGGCGTAGACAAGGTAGACCCAGGGAAGGGTTACCCCACTTGTGCATCATGGGAGTCTCTCATAGATGCTTCCATCATGGTTCACTGTGTAGTGTGGGTGCTGCACAGCTGATCGGCAGGTGGTGCTGAGTGTCAGCATCCAGTATATTTTGCCTGGAAATAAAAGTGTTGCTGCTGTGCATCAGGCTGCCCGGCTCCCCGGTGATCGCCTGCTCAGCCAATCACTGGATGGGGGACGGGTTGCTGCTATAGGGTGATGGATGGAGAATGGTCAGGCATAGACTACCTCACAAGGAGGGTATGGCACAACAGTCCAGCACAGTTAACTTCCTCAATCATTCATACTCCACAGAGGCACGTTAGGCCTTCTGGTTTCAGTACATACACTTGAGTGCTCTCACAGGGAGGTCCGGTACTTAGTTTCATGCTTGTAGTTTGCCTACGGTTGTCACTGTAGCTGGCACCCGATGATGCCCCCGCCCACCTTGTAGTCTACTCTCCGCCTGATTTGGACTCTGCCCGTCACAGTTCTCCAGCAGTCCAGACCACCTTCAGCTCCTCCTTCTATCTCAGTGGTGGTCTCTGGCCTAGATAGACTCCTCGTCTTAACAATCTGCAGAAAGTACCAGTCCTTCAGCCCATCGGCACTGCTCATAGACACAAAGCATGTGGGCGCTAAATCCTTATGGGCTTCTATAACTCCTCCTCCAAACAATGGCGCGCACACAGCTCCTCCTACTCACACAACGCT
Organism: Dendropsophus ebraccatus; assembly: GCF_027789765.1. Lineage (NCBI taxonomy): Eukaryota > Metazoa > Chordata > Amphibia > Anura > Hylidae > Dendropsophus > Dendropsophus ebraccatus. The sequence continues at coordinate 4,093,065 of NC_091465.1, read as the reverse complement.
ACAGCGCTTCCTCCCATAGTCTATTATCTGCAATGCCCATCTCTGCAGCCATACGTATATGTAGAACTATCCTATTCTGCCAGGAGTACCAGGGCCCCATGTGGCCCCTGAATCTCCCAGTGATCGTTCCTCTCGGATAACCCTCACTTTAGTGTGTCCTAGCCGTCAGCACCGCGACGCTCTGTTTACTCCCTCAGATCGCCATCAATCATTTATTCCAAAAGACTGAAGATTACGGCTTGTTGCTCGCTCCGTACGGTCTAACTTGTCAAGGCAAAACTCCAGGGAAAAATTCACACAGATGTATTAAACCTATCTAACATATTCTCCATGGCAACAGAGCGAGCGGGGCCGCCACCAGCCTCTGTTCATACTTGCAGCGAGAGCTCGGATGGAACGTTACCAAGCATCAAGAGAACAGCATGTGGCCAAAATATATTCATTAGCCGGATGCCTGCAAGCTGCAAAAATAATAACTTTTGATTAAAATAAGACAACTTTTCATCGACGAGACGCATTTATGGAGAAGAAAAGCTTCATCTGACGTGAAAATCACAATGTAACGTGTCAGGAACCGGTATGTAGTGGTCTACAGCGTAATCTCCTTATTACGGGGAGGAGGCGAGTGGGATGCGATTTGTTAAAGTTGGATAATGTTGGTCGCATTAGACGTAATGGATCCACCCTGTCATGGGAATGGCTTCGGAGCAATAACTAGCTGGGGAACATTGGGAAATTACATGCAGCTTGTCTCGGGGAGGGTATCCATCACGGCGCTCCGGGGACAGCTCACTTCTTTCTGTCTTCATCATTGGACGCCGTCTACCATGAAGGGTATTTCTTTGTTTCTTTTTGCTCCCTTATTACTTGAGATGAGTGAACTTCAAAACTTCAAGTTTAAGTCCGGGTATGGCAAATTCTCCGAACCCGAACACTCGCCATTTAACTCCCCGTGTCTGGAAAATTGGTTGCCATCCTAGGGCTGTCAGGAAAACATGGATATAGGATTTGGCCTATGGCAGTATCCATGTTTTCCAACTTCTCTAGACGCGGGGAGTTAAATGCCGAGTGTTCAGGTTCGGAGAAGTTGCTGAAACTGGACCTAAACTTGAGGTTCACGCTTCTCTCTTGACTAATAAATCTGAAATTGTTCCATACAGTAAAAAATCTGAGCTGAGCACATTGGTCCCATAAAAGAAGTTGGAGAACGCTCTTCATGTGTGTAACCTATATACAGGGGGAAATACAGAAATTATAGCGTGCGCCGTGGTGCTTTCTTACATCTCCATAAACTATCAGGACCCCTGTCCAATCCCCACCCGTGTATCCCTTATGGTTACTGGGTCTCCTTCTTATCCTTCCATCACCTTGTTTGGTTTCAGGATACAATGTTGGCACCTGGCAGGGTTGGGGACATATCCTACCCATTCCAATGTGGGTGGTATAATAATAATGTCTACCTTAAAGGGATTTTCCCAGGAAGTAAGGAACATGGAAGGAGGGTGCCTTGAAGTAAAAAAAAAAAAAAAAATTCCATCTGCCTGGGCTCTGCTGGTGCTGTTCTGACTATGTCCGGTCCTCACCAATCAGTACTTCCTGGCAGCATGCCGACATACAGGAAATGCTCACTCAACCAATCACTAGCTGAGGTAGATCCCCATGGCAACCAATGAATGGCTGAGTAGGCATTTTCTGTAACTCGGCACATCACAAGGAAGTGGTGAGAACTGGGGACCGGACATTGTCAGAGCAGGATCAGTGGGGAATCAGCCAAGTGAGTATACTGTACATTCACCTTTTTTATATTGTTTCTTGGGAAAACCCTTTAACACTGATACAGCCATAGGCCATATGCTGTATCCATGTTTTCCTGACAGCCCTAGGGTGGCTTCCAACTTCTGTGGCCACAGGGAATCAAATGGCGAGCATTCAGGTAACATTGCCGAACCCAAAACTTTGACAGATCCACCTAACACTAGTAGTGAGTCAGAGGAACCCAGCCTTCAGAGAACAAAGTGAAATTCATCAAGATTTCGGGGGTAAGGCCCCGCCTCTTTGACACTGTGAGCAGCACTGTAGTGGAGGCTGTGATTGTCACGGCCGCGGCGGCGTCCCATGCTCCGGGCCGCCGCCGCGACCTCCTCCCATCTTATGCAGCTGCCGGGGTCCCGGTGCAGGGACCCGGCGCTGCTACACGTTCGGCCCCGGGGGGCGCCTCACCTCTCCACGCTCCTGTCTCTCGCTGTGCCGGCCGGCGCACGCGTCCCCGCCTCCTAGGGCGCGCGCGCGCCGGCTGTCTCAGATTTAAAGGGGCAGTGCGCTCCTAATTGGTAGTTGCACCAATCACTCCCCTATAAATCCCAGCATGCCCTGTCCCCTGTGTTGGAGCCTCTACATGCTTCCCATAGCGTTTGGCCCAGCTCCCTGTTGTTCCTGTGTCCTGTCCGTTACCTGGTCCCTAGTCCCTGTTCCTGAGTCCTGTCCGTTACCTGGTCCCTTGTCCCTGTTCCTGGTTCCTGTTCCCCTGTCACTCCACCTGTTCCTGTGTCCAGCCAGTCACGTGCTCTCTCATCTGCAGACTATTGCCTGTGCCATCTCCTGCCACGCCTCGCCTGCCGACACCAGCAACCAAGCCAGGGGTAGCGACCTGGGGGTCGCCTGCCGCAGCAAGTCCATCCCGCCTTGCGGCGGGCTCTGGTGAAAACCAGCGGCCCCTTAGACTCCGCTCCCTGGTGAGGTTTGTGCCATCGCTGGTGCCGGTCCAGTGGATCCACTACTCCGGGCGTTACAGTAGGCTCCAACCATGGATCCCGGCGAGGTGCCTGATATCCGCGAGGTAGCCCGAGTGGTCGCCCTACAGGCTCAACAGATTCAGCAACAGTCACAGCTGATTCAACAACTGACTGCAGCCGTTCAACAGCATACCACAGCTCAGCAGTCATCACCTCCGGCAGCCTCTTCAAAACTACTACTGGCTCTCCCAAGTAAATATGGAGGTGACCCCAAGTTGTGCAGAGGGTTCCTGACCCAATGCACCATGTACATCGAACTTTTAAGCAGTCAGTTTGCCACCGAGCGCTCTAAAGTGGCTTTCATTATCAGCCTATTGGAGGGAAGAGCTCTGGCCTGGGCCACGCCACTATGGGACCGTAATGATCCGGTTGCTGCCAATTTTCGAATCTTCCTGGACGAGTTCCGCTCGGTCTTTGAGGAACCTGCCCGTGCGTCTTCGGCTGAGACTGCTCTCCTCAATTTATCCCAAGGGACTTCCTCCGTTGGTGATTACGCCATCCAGTTCCGCACCCTGGCTGCGGAACTAGACTGGAATGAGGCCGCTCTGATTGCCACCTTTAAAAAGGGCCTGTCCAGCCAAGTGAAGGATGTGCTCGCTGCCCGGGATCTGCCTACCTCCTTGAACGATCTTATTCTACTGGCTACCAGAGTCTACACCAGGTTTTCCGAGAGAGAGGAGGAGGTTCGGCAAGGACGGCGTCTGAGTCTGCCCCGTCGCCATCCTCGGCTGGCACCGGTGTTCCAGAATCCTGTTGCTCCTATGTCCCAGTCGCTTCCAGAGGTTCCTATGCAGGTGGAACGTGTTCGCCTGACGACTGATGAGAGGAACCGTCGACTGGACCAGAATCTCTGCCTCTATTGCGGTGGCGCGGATCACTATCGACAGAGATGTCCCCAACGCCCTCAGCGTCCGGGAAACGCCCGCACCTAGGTCCGGTGGGAGAGGCCTCCCTAGGTGTGAATGCCACCTCTCCAAGGTTGACTATGCCCGTCTCCATCCAGACACCCTCTGGGCAAGTTTTCCAGACTACTGCCCTCATCGACTCTGGCTCTGCTGGCAGTTTCATCTCTGCTTCGTTGGTCCAAAGATGGCGGCTACCCGTGATCCAGCTAGCCCAACCCCGGTCTATCTCTTCGGTTACGGGGGAGGTTCTTACCGAAGCGGTGTACAGCCAGACGGCACCCCTAGTCCTCCAGGTGGGAGCCTTACATCAGGAGAAGATCTCCTTCTATGTCTTGCGCCATTCCTCTTCCAACCTCCTGCTGGGGCTTCCTTGGCTGCAAATCCATACCCCTAAGCTGGACTGGAGAACTGGGGAGGTTCTCAGCTGGGGTCAGGACTGTCATAACCGGTGTCTGAGATCTCCTCAACCCAAGTGCTCTACAAGGTCACCTGCTTGTGTCAAGCCTCTATCCGGGCTACCGGAGGACTACCAAGACTTTGTCGATGTTTTCTCGGCCAAGGAGGCGGACTCACTACCACCCCATCGGGCCTATGATTGCCCTATAGACCTCCTTCCTGGGTCTTCTCCTCCACGTGGTCGAGTATACCCTCTCTCTGTGCCCGAGACTGAAGCCATGTCCTCCTACATCCAGGAGAACTTACAAAAGGGCTTCATCCGCAAATCCACGTCTCCAGCTGGCGCCGGATTTTTCTTTGTTCAGAAGAAGGACGGTTCCCTCCGCCCATGCATAGACTATCGGGGTTTAAATAAGGTGACCGTTAAGAACCGCTATCCTCTTCCGCTTATTCCGGAACTATTCGACCGTCTTCGTGGAGCAAAGATCTTCTCCAAGCTGGATCTCAGGGGAGCGTATAACTTGGTCCGAATTCGTAAGGGAGACGAATGGAAGACCGCTTTCAACACCAGGGATGGGCACTACGAATATCTGGTCATGCCATTCGGCCTATGCAATGCCCCAGCGGTCTTCCAGGAATTCGTGAACGATATCTTCCGAGACCTCCTCTATGTCTGCGTCATTGTTTATTTGGACGACATTTTGGTCTTCTCCCCGGACCAGCAGACTCATGTGGCACAAGTGCGTCAGGTTCTACGAAGACTACGGGCCAATCATCTATACGCCAAGCTTGAGAAGTGCGTTTTCCATCAGCGCAGTCTTCCATTTCTTGGCTATATCGTCTCCGATCAGGGCCTACAAATGGATCCAGCCAAGCTCGCAGCTGTCCTTCAATGGCCACGCCCTGTGGGACTTAGAGCTATCCAACGTTTCCTGGGCTTCGCCAACTATTACCGGCAATTCATCCCTCACTTCTCTACCCTGGTCGCACCCATTGTGGCTCACACTAAAAAGAAGGCGGACCCCAGACGTTGGCCTCCAGAGGCCGAACAAGCCTTCAATAGCCTCAAGTCTGCCTTTGCCTCCGCTCCTGCCCTAGTCCACCCGGATGTCTCCAGGCCGTTTTCTCTCGAGGTCGATGCTTCTTCTGTGGGCGCAGGAGCCGTTCTCTCGCAAAGGGACACATCAGGCAAGACCAGAACCTGTGGGTTCTTCTCTAAGAGTTTCTCCCCTGCCGAGAGGAACTATACCATTGGGGACCGTGAACTCCTGGCCATTAAGTTGGCACTGGAGGAGTGGCGTCATCTATTAGAGGGGGCTAAACACCCGGTTAACATCTACACGGACCACAAGAACCTCCTCTACCTCCAATCGGCTCAACGCCTCAATCCCAGGCAGGCTCGGTGGTCCCTCTTCTTCTCTCGGTTCAACTATACCATCCACTTCCGTCCAGCCGAGAAGAATCTAAAGGCCGATGCATTATCCCGAGCATCCGATGTCATGGGGCAAGAGGAATCTCCTCGTCACATAATACCTCCCGACCGCCTAGTACCAGTTGCCACTTCTGCTCTGCAGAGACTGCCTCCCGGGAAGACTTATGTGCGTCCCGCACTCCGTAAACGCATCTTGAAGTGGGGGCATTCCTCTTTGGTAGCCGGGCATCCAGGAGCCCAAAAGACCGGGCAATTGATCTCCCGTCATTACTGGTGGCCCAATCTCCTCCAGGATGTCAAGGATTTTGTGGCTTCCTGTGCAGTCTGTGCCAGGAATAAATCTCCCCGTCTAAGACCTGCCGGCCTACTATTGCCCTTGCCAGTCCCGGATCATCCCTGGCACCACATTGGGATGGATTTCATCACTGACCTACCTCCATCTGCGGGCAATACAGTTATTTGGGTGGTGACGGACCGCTTTTCTAAAATGGCTCACTTCGTGGCCCTTCCTGGTCTGCCCTCTGCTCCTCGTCTGGCTCAGTTGTTCTTCCGACACATCTTTCGCCTGCATGGACTTCCTCTTCACATTGTGTCCGACCGAGGCTCTCAATTTGTCTCTAAATTTTGGCATGCCCTATGCTCGCAACTCCAAGTGAAGCTGGACTTCTCATCGGCCTATCATCCTCAAACCAACGGGCAAGTGGAGAGAGTCAATCAGATTCTGGGCAACTACCTACGCCATTTTGTTTCAAGCCGCCAAGACAACTGGTCCGATCTACTCCCATGGGCAGAATTCTCTTATAACCACTTGGACTCGACTTCCACAGGCAAGTCCCCTTTCTATGTGGTCTACGGGCATCATCCTCGTCCTCCTCTGCCTCTCTCTCCATCCTCTGAAGTCCCAGCCGTGGAGGAGTTGTTATCTGACCTGCAATCGATCTGGGAACAAACTCGACAGTCCTTACTCAAAGCCTCGGAACGCATGAAGGACCAGGCTGATAAGAAGAGGAGACCTGCCACGAATTTTCTCCCAGGTGACAAAGTCTGGCTCTCGGCCAAATATGTCCGACTCAAGATCCCCAGCTACAAGTTGGGCCCTCGATTCCTCGGTCCTTTCTCGGTGCTAAGACGCATCAACCCTGTCACCTACAAACTCCGCCTACCCCCCACTATGCGGATTCCGAACTCCTTCCATGTTTCCCTCTTAAAACCAGTGGTCCTGAACCGGTTCTCCGATAGGTCTTCGTTCTCTGCTCCTCAAGCCGTCTCTGACGACGTCTACGCTGTTAAGGACATTCTGGCTATGAAGACTGTCAGAGGTAGAAGGTTCTTCCTGGTGGACTGGAAAGGATTTGGTCCTGAGGAGAGGTCCTGGGAACCCGAGGCTAACATCCTGGACCAAGATCTCATCAAAAGGTTCCTGCAGGTTAGAAAGAGGGGGAGGCCAAAGGGGGGGGGGTACTGTCACGGCCGCGGCGGCGTCCCATGCTCCGGGCCGCCGCCGCGACCTCCTCCCATCTTATGCAGCTGCCGGGGTCCCGGTGCAGGGACCCGGCGCTGCTACACGTTCGGCCCCGGGGGGCGCCTCACCTCTCCACGCTCCTGTCTCTCGCTGTGCCAGCCGGCGCGCGCGTCCCCGCCTCCTAGGGCGCGCGCGCGCCGGCTGTCTCAGATTTAAAGGGGCAGTGCGCTCCTAATTGGTAGTTGCACCAATCACTCCCCTATAAATCCCAGCATGCCCTGTCCCCTGTGTTGGAGCCTCTACATGCTTCCCATAGCGTTTGGCCCAGCTCCCTGTTGTTCCTGTGTCCTGTCCGTTACCTGGTCCCTAGTCCCTGTTCCTGAGTCCTGTCCGTTACCTGGTCCCTTGTCCCTGTTCCTGGTTCCTGTTCCCCAGTCACTCCACCTGTTCCTGTGTCCAGCCAGTCACGTGCTCTCTCATCTGCAGACTATTGCCTGTGCCATCTCCTGCCACGCCTCGCCTGCCGACACCAGCAACCAAGCCAGGGGTAGCGACCTGGGGGTCGCCTGCCGCAGCAAGTCCATCCCGCCTTGCGGCGGGCTCTGGTGAAAACCAGCGGCCCCTTAGACTCCGCTCCCTGGTGAGGTTTGTGCCATCGCTGGTGCCGGTCCAGTGGATCCACTACTCCGGGCGTTACAGTGATGCACATCACCGGTGGGTTTAGTGCACTTGGCAACCACAATAGCAAATTCAAAACAGAAGAAGGGTTTGGTGACAGCATATGGAGGTATTTACTGCCAATCACAACATTTCGCCTGACGTCTTATCACTGAGCCTGGTTATGGTTGGGTGCATCAGCCCAAATGTGACGGTAGTTATGGTTGGCAATAACCACCTGAAGGAACAATGGCGGTGACTGCTTCCCCCAACAATGGCGATGACTGATTGCCCCAACAATGGCGATGACTGGCTCCCCCAACAATGGTGGGTGGTGATTCCCCCAACAATGGTGGAGGCTGATTCCTCCAACAATGGCGGTGGCTAATTCCCCCAACAATGGCGGTGGCTGATTCCCCCAACAATGGCGGTGACTGCTTCCCCTAACCATGGCGGTGACTGCTTCCCCCAACCTTGGCGGTGACTGCTTCCCCCAACAATGGCAATGACTGATTCCCCCAACCATGGTGGTGACTGATTCCCTTCAACAATTGCGGTGACTTTTTCCCCCAACAATGGCGGTGACTGATTCCCTCAACAATGGCAGTGATTGCTTCCCCCAACCATGGCGGTGACTGCTTCCCCTAACCATGGCGGTGACTGCTTCCCCCAACCGTGGCGGTGACTGCTTCCCCCAACAATGGCGATGACTGATTCCCCCAACCATGGTGGTGACTGATTCCCCCAACAATAGCCGTAACTGATTACCCCAACAATGGCGGTGACTGCTTCCCCCAACAATGGCGGTGATTGCTTCCCCCAACCATGGTGGTGACTGCTTCCCCTAACCATGGCGGTGACTGCTTCCCCAACCTTGGCGGTGACTGCTTCCCCCAACAATGGCGATGACTGATTCCCCCAACCATGGTGATGACTGATTCCCCCAACAATGGCGATGACTGATTCCCCCAACCATGGTGATGACTGATTCCCCCAACAATGGCGGTGACTGATTACCCCAACAATGGTGGTGACTGCTTTCCCCAACAATGGCGGTGACTGATTCACTCAACAATGGCGGTGATTGCTTCCCCCAACCATGGTGGCGATTGCTTCCCTCAACCATGGCGGTGACTGCTTCCCCTAACCATGGCAGTGACTGCTTATCCCAACCTTGGCGCTGACTGCTTACCCCAACCTTGGCGGTGACTTCTTCCCCCAACAATGGCGATTACTGCTTCCCCCAACCATGGTGGTGACTGATTCCCCCAACAATGGCGGTGACTGATTACCCCAACAATGGCGGTGATTGTTTCCCCCAACAATGGCGATGACTGCTTCCCCCAACAATGGCGGTGACTGATTCACTCAACAATGGCGGTGACTGCTTCCCCCAACAATGGTGGTGACTGATTCACTCAACAATGGCGTTGACTGCTTACCCTTACTATAGCAGTGACTGCTTCCCCCAACCTTGGCGGTGACTGATTGCCCCAACCTTGGCGGTGACTTATTCCCCCAACCATGGCGGTGACTGATTCCCCCAACCATGGCGGTGACTGATTCCCCCAACAATGGCGGTGACTGCTTCCCCCAACAATGGCGGTGACTGATTCCCCTAACAATGGCGGTGACTGATTCCCCTAACAATGGCGGTGACTGATTCCCCTAACAATGGCGGTGGCTGATTCCCCTAACAATGGCGGTGACTGGTTCCCCTAACAATGGCGGTGACTGATTCCCCTAACAATGGTGGTAACTGCTTCCCCTAACAATGGCGGTGACTGATTCCCCTAACAATGGCGGTGACTGATTCCCCTAACAATGGCGGTGGCTGATTCCCCTAACAATGGCGGTGACTGGTTCCCCTAACAATGGCGGTGACTGGTTCCCCTAACAATGGCGGTGACTGGTTCCCCTAACAATGGCGGTGACTGGTTCCCCTAACAATGGTGGTGGCTGATTCCCCTAACAATGGCGGTGACTGATTCCCCCAACAATGGCGGTGACTGCTTCCCCTAACAATAGCGGTGACTGATTCCCCCAACCATGGCGGTGACTGCTTCCCCTAACAATGGTGGTGACTGATTCCCCCAACCATGGCGGTGACATATTCCCCTAACAATGGCAGTGACTGGTTCCCCTAATAATGGTGGTGACTGGTTCCCCCAACAATGGCGGTGACTGGTTCCCCAAACAATGGCGGTGACTGGTTCCCCTAACAATGGCGGTGACTGATTCCCCCAACCATGGCGGGGACTGATTCCCCTAACAATGGCGGTGACTGGTTCCCCCAACAATGGCGGTGACTGATTCCCCCAACCATGGCGGTGACTGCTTCCCCTAACAATGGCGGTGACTGATTCCCCCAACCATGGCGGTTACTGATTCCCCTAACAATGGTGGTGACTGATTCCCCCAACCATGGCGGTGACTGATTCCCCTAAACAATGGCGGTGACTAATTCGCCCAACCATGGCGGTGACTGCTTCCCCTAACAATGGCGGTGACTAATTCCCCCAACCATGGCGGTGACTGATTCCCCTAACAATGGCGGTGACTGGTTCCCCCAACCATGGTGGTGACTGGTTTCCCCAATAATGGCGGTGACTGGTTCCCCCAACAATGGCGGTGACTGCTTCCCCCAATAATGGCAGTGACTGGTTCCCCCAACAATGGCGGTGACTGCTTCCCCCAACAATGGCGGTGACTGCTTCCCCCAACAATGGCGGTGACTGATTCCCCCAACAATGGCGGTGACTGGTTCCTGGCTGCTCCTCATTCCTGTCAGGGAGATGGCAGCTCGCTGTACTTGTGATGAGATTCATGCACACATCTCTACTCCTGATCGTGTCACAGTTTTCTTATAATTTACTCCCCCCCGATCTCGACTTGTTGTTCTCTCTCCAGTCTCCACATGCCTGCTGGGTAATGCTTGCATCACATTGGTTTAAATAAGCGTTGAGTGCTTTCAAATTCTTTGTAGATAGCAGCAGTAAAGCATTGCCTGAATAATGTATAGAACAGACAGCGGAGGAGGGGGGGGGGGGGTATGTGAATGCGTAGAGGCGAGGGGCTCTGTAATAACATGGTAGCAATGATAATACTAGATATAACATAGGATCTGGTTCCATGGCCTCTGATTCATCTGCCCTGTGTCCTCCAGCAATAATATCCTCTATCATTTCTTCCCCCCTGTACAGGCTTAGCTGGCAGAGTATGAGAAGGTGAGGAGCAGCCTAGATGCCTGTTCTATAGGGCAATTATTAATACCCCCGGGTAGGGATGGGGCCTCCGCCTCTGCACAGTATTCAGAGTTGCCCCATTCTTCTAGTCCACTACTGATGGGGTTAAAAGGGGAACGAAGAAGGAAAGTCTTACAGTCTTTGAAGATAAGCTGCACAAGTGTCTCTTTGTGTTTTAGGCCCAGTGTGGTTTCAGTCCAGGCCGGGCCTAGTCATCTACATCTAAAGTTACATGTCGCTGAGTACCACACGTATAACAAACCTATGGGGGGGGGGGGGGAGTCTAGACAGGACCTCTCACATTGTTCATCAGGAATAGAATTCCATGACTGCAGTGAAGACCGACACTGAGAATACCAGCAGATGGGGGGTAATATTGTATAACATGGATGTGTTTCCACCCGTCCCACAATAACCAATGGCAATAGCTTGGGGCTCTGTAATGGGGAACACAATCCGGGGGCCACCCTGATCCTGCACAGACAGAGCAGGAATATACATATATACTTCTATATCCAGGGTGACCTATTACAGGCTGAGAACCTGTTAGGCTGGGTGAACACTACCTTTTAGCAATCTGTTTTTTTTTGCCAAAACGGATGAAAAAACGGATGTATTTGTGTGTCCATCGACTTCCATTAAAATAAATGGATCAAAACGCATTCTTTCTTTTTAACCTACACAAACCTACACATTCTTGTGTATGTAAAAAAAACTGATGCAATTTCGATCCATTTTTTTTTAATCAATGGACACACAAATACTTGCGTTTTTTCATCCGTTTTTTGTAAAACGTGGTGTTCACCCGGCCTGATTTAGAGCTTTTTACTACGTCCTCCATATTTTCTGCTTGTCATCAAATTTAGAATCCAATTTGTTCCAGTTTTCAATGGCGTTAACAAGTAAATTTCACTCATTTCCTGAAAGTCAAGCAGTTTTATAAAAAAAATTAAAGTAATTCAGAGGTGATAACTTTAATTACGGAGCGGAGAGTCATAGAGAGCTCTTAAAGGGTCTTTTATCCAGAGAGATTGCAGTGAAAGCCATAAAAGCATGACCACTATCCCCGCTAAGGGCGTCCACCTAAGCTTCTTTTATTATTGCACCAACAAAAAACTATTCTCCATTTATCTAAGTCTTATATAGAAAAAATAAATGTACTTGATCTAAGTCATCGCCCATAGAAGAGTGGGTTTTATACCATATTAAGGGGGGGGGGGGAGACCGCACCCATCCACAAGCCTGCGGGGATCACGGTGGGACGCTGCGCATTGTACACAACCTGACGCCAGTCCTCCTACTCTATATCTATATCTTGTATCTATTCATGGTGATACAATGTATTTTCAGAAAAGAAATATTTATTTCTAGAGAACAATTTGGCATAAAAGCTGTAACCCCCATTTCTAGAATTCCAGATGTGCGCCGGACAATAAATCCCTGTTTATCTCCGGTGAGGACCGGAGTGGCGTCCTCGGGATGATTATACACCGTGCACCGGGAACGCTGTTATAGCGGGATAAGCCACGACTAATGATATCATATAATGACAGATATGAGCCGCGCCGATCAGTAACAGGACGCACAATGTTCTCTGCAGATCATCATGGATCAAGGGAATTTATCTCCTAATTGTTCCCTCCCCCCCTTGTGCAGCAACGTTACCTGGAGAAGGAGGAGACATCAGACTATTGTTACCAAGTGTTCACATTGCAGAACGAGGTCACAGAGAACGTACAACAACGGCCTGGAAACCATCACTGCCGGCAACTGTATCTCCTATCTATCTATCTATCTCCTATCTATCTCCTATCTATCTATCTATCTATCTATCTATCTCCTATCTATCTATCTATCTATCTATCTATCTATCTATCTATCTATCTATCTATCTATCTATCTACTATCTATCTATATCTATCTATCTATCTATCTATCTCCTATCTATCTATCTATCTATCTATCTATCTTCTATCTATCTATCTATCTATCTATCTATCTATCTATCTATCTCTCTATCTCCTATCTATCTATCTATCTATCTATCTTCTATCTATCTATCTATATCTATCTCCTATCTATCTATCTATCTATCTATCTATCTATCTATCTATCTATCTATCTCCTATCTATCTATCTATCTATCTATCTCTCTATCTATCTATCTATCTATCTATCTATATATCTATCTCCTATCTATCTATCTATCTATCTATCTATCTATCTATCTATCTATCTATCTCCTATCTATCTCCTATCTATCTCCTATCTATCTATCTATCTATCTATCTCCTATCTATCTCCTATCTATCTATCTATCTATCTATATATATATCTCCTATCTATCTATCTATCTATCTATCTATCTATCTATCTCCTATCTATCTATCTATCTATCTATCTATCTATCTATCTATCTATCTCCTATCTATCTATCTATCTATCTATCTATCTATCTATCTCCTATCTATCTATCTACCTATCTATCTATCTCCTATCTATCTGTCTATCTATCTCCTATCTATCTATCTCCTATCTATCTATCTATCTATCTATCTACCTATCTATCTAACTTTCTATCTATCTATCTATCTATCTATCTCCTATCTATCTATCTATCTATCTATCTATCTATCTATCTCCTATCTATCTATCTCCTATCTATCTATCTATCTATCTATCTCCTATCTATCTATCTATCTATCTACCTATCTATCTATCTAACTTTCTATCTATCTATCTATCTCCTATCTATCTATCTATCTATCTATCTATCTCCTATCTATCTATCTCCTATCTATCTATCTATCTATCTATCTATCTATCTATCTCTCTCCTATCTATCTATCTATCTATCTATCTAACTTTCTATCTATCTATCTATCTATCTATCTCCTATCTATCTATCTATCTATCTATCTATCTCTCTCCTATCTATCTATCTATCTATCTATCTATCTATCTATCTATCTAACTTTCTATCTATCTATCTATCTATCTATCTATCTATCTATCTATCTCCTATCTATCTATCTATCTATCTATCTATCTATCTATCTATCTATCTCCTATCTATCTATCTCCTATCTATCTATCTATCTATCTATCTATCTATCTCCTATCTATCTATCTCCTATCTATCTATCTATCTATCTATCTATCTATCTATCTATCTATCTCCTATCTATCTCCTATCTATCTCCTATCTATCTATCTATCTATCTATCTCCTATCTATCTATCTATCTATCTATCTATCTATCTATCTCCTATCTATCTATCTATCTATCTCATATCTATCTATCTATCTATCTATTTCCTATCTATCTATCTATCTATCTATCTATCTATCTATCTATCTATCTCCTATCTATCTATCTATCTATCTATCTATCTATCTATCTATCTCCTATCTATCTATCTATCTATCTATCTATCTCATATCTATCTATCTATCTATTTCCTATCTATCTATCTATCTATCTATCTCCTATCTATCTATCTATTTCCTATCTATCTATCTATCTATCTATCTATCTATCTATCTATCTATCTCCTATCTATCTATCTATCTATCTATCTATCTATCTATTATCTATCTATCTATCTCCTATCTATCTCCTATCTATCTATCTATCTATCTCCTATCTATCTATCTATCTCCTATCTATCTATCTTGAAAAAGACCGCGAGAGGCGGTTGAAACGTCGCACTTTATATGGAATAAACTACACTTTATTTGAACTTTACGTGAACGGAGTGCTGCTGGTTTATCCTTGAATATCTATCTATCTATCTCCTATCTATCTATCTATCTATCTATCTATCTATCTATCTATCTCCTATCTATCTATCTCCTATCTATCTCCTATCTATCTCCTATCTATCTATCTATCTATCTATCTATCTATCTATCTATCTATCTCCTATCTATCTATCTATCTATCTATCTCCTATCTATCTATCTATCTATCTATCTATCTCCTATCTATCTCCTATCTATCTATCTATCTATCTATCTATCTATCTATCTATCTCCTATCTATCTATCTATCTATCTATCTATCTATCTATTATCTATCTATCTATCTATCTTCTATCTATCTATCTATCTATCTATCTATCTATCTATCTATCTATCTTCTATCTATCTATCTATCTATCTATCTATCTATCTATCTATCTCCTATCTATCTATCTCCTATCTATCTATCTATCTATCTATCTCCTATCTATCAATCTATCTATCTATCTATCTATCTATCTATCTATCTATCTATCTTCTATCTATCTATCTATCTATCTATCTATCTATCTTCTATCTATCTATCTATCTATCTATCTATCTATCTATCTTCTATCTATCTATCTATCTATCTATCTATCTCCTATCTATCTATCTATCTATCTATCTATCTATCTATCTATCTCCTATCTATCTATCTATCTATCTATCTATCTATCTATCTTCTATCTATCTACCTATCTCCTATCTATCTATCTATCTATCTATCTATCTATCTATCTCCTATCTATCTATCTCCTATCTATCTCCTATCTATCTATCTATCTATCTATCTATCTATCTATCTATCTATCTCCTATCTATCTATCTCCTATCTATCTATCTATCTATCTATCTATCTATCTATCTCCTATCTATCTATCTCCTATCTATCTCCTATCTATCTATCTATCTATCTATCTATCTATCTATCTATCTATCTATCTCCTATCTATCTATCTCCTATCTATCTCCTATCTATCTATCTATCTATCTATCTATCTATCTATCTATCTCCTATCTATCTCCTATCTATCTCCTATCTATCTCCTATCTATCTCCTATCTATCTATCTATCTATCTATCTATCTATCTATCTATCTATCTATCTATCATCTATCTATCTATCTCCTATCTATCTATCTCCTATCTATCTATCTATCTATCTATCTATCTATCTATCTATCTATCTATCTATCATCTATCTATCTATCTCCTATCTATCTCCTATCTATCTCCTATCTATCTCCTATCTATCTATCTATCTATCTATCTATCTATCTATCTATCTATGAAAAAGAAAAAAAGCAGCACTGCTTCAATGTATATGAAAGTGGTGCCAGCGGATCCAGGTCTCGACCAGTGACCGAATGTAGATATAAATAGACAATCCACAGCACTCCACAGGTTAGCGATGTAAAAAAAGGTGATTTATTCACAAATCATGGTGCAGCACATCATAAGGCACGACGTTTCGGCAGCCTCTCGCCGCCTTTTTCAAGCGCAATAAGTGAAATCCAAACAAGGTATAAATACATATGGTGACGTGATCATTGGTGAAAAGGTAATTGCAAAATAATGTACATTTGTGCAGAAAACAAAGTAATTGGTTACACACATAAATGACGCTGCCCACTGGCAGCCTTATACAGTGATCATGTGATCAAAATTATAGACGCCCACTCCGTGACGTCAAAGTGACACCAGTGTTATTGTAATAGTGTCCGTGAGGCTTAAAAACAATGATAACTCGAAAATCATGGCATCGTTTCAGCTACCCCAAAAAAGTTCAGATAGTAAGGTAAGTCAGATGGACTTTGTGTCCCGATCGGGGCTCACCACTGAGAGCGGTTCAGATCTTATCTCGGCACATGCGCAGAAAGAATGGTAGAGAAGACGGCGTCCTGTGTAGTCAAGGTGACTTGAGCTCGATACACAGCTGGAGGGAAACACAGGCATGGACTCAACGGCTTGTTGGACACGACCAACGGGATGACACGCGTCACATGCCTTATGATGTGCTGCACCATGATTTGTGAATAAATCACCTTTTTTTACATCGCTAACCTGTGGAGTGCTGTGGATTGTCTATTTATATCTATCTATCTATCTATCTATCTATCTATCTATCTATCTATCTATCTATCCGATACCAGTTGATTTCAAATAAACAAAAATCATGTGACTTTCCTATCTATCTCCTATCTATCTCCTATCTATCTATCTATCTATCTATCTATCTATCTATCTATCTATCTATCATCTATCTATCTATCTCCTATCTATCTATCTCCTATCTATCTATCTATCTATCTATCTATCTATCTATCTATCTATCTATCTATTATCTATCTATCTATCTCCTATCTATCTCCTATCTATCTATCTATCTATCTCCTATCTATCTATCTATCTCCTATCTATCTATCTTGAAAAAGACCGCGAGAGGCGGTTGAAACGTCGCACTTTATATGGAATAAACTACACTTTATTTGAACTTTACGTGAACGGAGTGCTGCTGGTTTATCCTTGAATATCTATCTATCTATCTCCTATCTATCTATCTATCTATCTATCTATCTATCTATCTCCTATCTATCTATCTCCTATCTATCTCCTATCTATCTCCTATCTATCTATCTATCTATCTATCTATCTATCTATCTATCTATCTCCTATCTATCTATCTATCTATCTCCTATCTATCTATCTATCTATCTATCTATCTATCTATCTCCTATCTATCTCCTATCTATCTATCTATCTATCTATCTATCTATCTATCTATCTATCTATCTATCTCCTATCTATCTATCTATCTATCTATCTATCTATCTATTATCTATCTATCTATCTATCTTCTATCTATCTATCTATCTATCTATCTATCTATCTATCTTCTATCTATCTATCTATCTATCTATCTATCTATCTCCTATCTATCTATCTCCTATCTATCTATCTATCTATCTATCTCCTATCTATCAATCTATCTATCTATCTATCTATCTATCTATCTATCTTCTATCTATCTATCTATCTATCTATCTATCTATCTATCTATCTTCTATCTATCTATCTATCTATCTATCTATCTATCTATCTTCTATCTATCTATCTATCTATCTATCTATCTATCTCCTATCTATCTATCTATCTATCTATCTCCTATCTATCTATCTATCTATCTATCTATCTATCTTCTATCTATCTACCTATCTCCTATCTATCTATCTATCTATCTATCTATCTATCTATCTATCTATCTCCTATCTATCTATCTCCTATCTATCTCCTATCTATCTATCTATCTATCTATCTATCTATCTATCTATCTCCTATCTATCTATCTCCTATCTATCTATCTATCTATCTATCTATCTATCTATCTATCTATCTCCTATCTATCTATCTCCTATCTATCTCCTATCTATCTATCTATCTATCTATCTATCTATCTATCTATCTATCTATCTATCTATCTATCTATCTCCTATCTATCTATCTCCTATCTATCTCCTATCTATCTATCTATCTATCTATCTCCTATCTATCTCCTATCTATCTCCTATCTATCTCCTATCTATCTCCTATCTATCTATCTATCTATCTATCTATCTATCTATCTATCTATCTATCTATCATCTATCTATCTATCTCCTATCTATCTATCTCCTATCTATCTATCTATCTATCTATCTATCTATCTATCTATCTATCTATCATCTATCTATCTATCTCCTATCTATCTCCTATCTATCTCCTATCTATCTCCTATCTATCTATCTATCTATCTATCTATCTATCTATCTATCTATCTATGAAAAAGAAAAAAAGCAGCACTGCTTCAATGTATATGAAAGTGGTGCCAGCGGATCCAGGTCTCGACCAGTGACCGAATGTAGATATAAATAGACAATCCACAGCACTCCACAGGTTAGCGATGTAAAAAAAGGTGATTTATTCACAAATCATGGTGCAGCACATCATAAGGCACGACGTTTCGGCAGCCTCTCGCCGCCTTTTTCAAGCGCAATAAGTGAAATCCAAACAAGGTATAAATACATATGGTGACGTGATCATTGGTGAAAAGGTAATTGCAAAATAATGTACATTTGTGCAGAAAACAAAGTAATTGGTTACACACATAAATGACGCTGCCCACTGGCAGCCTTATACAGTGATCATGTGATCAAAATTATAGACGCCCACTCCGTGACGTCAAAGTGACACCAGTGTTATTGTAATAGTGTCCGTGAGGCTTAAAAACAATGATAACTCGAAAATCATGGCATCGTTTCAGCTACCCCAAAAAAGTTCAGATAGTAAGGTAAGTCAGATGGACTTTGTGTCCCGATCGGGGCTCACCACTGAGAGCGGTTCAGATCTTATCTCGGCACATGCGCAGAAAGAATGGTAGAGAAGACGGCGTCCTGTGTAGTCAAGGTGACTTGAGCTCGATACACAGCTGGAGGGAAACACAGGCATGGACTCAACGGCTTGTTGGACACGACCAACGGGATGACACGCGTCACATGCCTTATGATGTGCTGCACCATGATTTGTGAATAAATCACCTTTTTTTACATCGCTAACCTGTGGAGTGCTGTGGATTGTCTATTTATATCTATCTATCTATCTATCTATCTATCTATCTATCTATCTATCTATCTATCCGATACCAGTTGATTTCAAATAAACAAAAATCATGTGACTTTTCCTTTAAATTGGTGTAAATGTAGATTAGATTATTCAGTATAATAGTTACAGTATAAGTGAGTTTTTGGACAGGTCCATGTTTGCTATTTATGGCAGAAAGCTATCCACCGCACTGTACTCACCTCCCCCTATCCCTCCTCTTAGTTATGGAGCACATGTTGGCGGTCACTATCTACCGCACTGTACTCACCTCCCCCTCCTCTTAGTTATGGAGCACATGTTGGCGGTCACTATCTACCGCACTGTACTCACCTTCCCCTATCCCTCCTCTTAGTTATGGAGCACATGTTGGCGTTCGCTATCTCCGTGTACGTTTGCCGCCAGCCGCCGCTCACACCGGATTTAATGATTGACTAATTACAGATTTCGGCTTTTTCCTATCCGCCTGGTGCTGGAAGCCATCGCAGCTGTAATTTGAAGACTTCACACATACAATTATAGCGATGTTAGAAATTTCAGGTTGTAAAATGATGTCTAGTAAGATAATTGTGGCAGGATATGGAACTTCTCATTCGCCGGGTATTTTTAGGACGGTCGTAAAAACGTCATTAGTTACTTTTACCAACAAGAAAAAGAAGTAAAATGTGTTCTATAAGGCTGAAAGGAGCCGACGGGGCCCAACGGGCTCCTAGGGTCAGGTGTGCCGATCCCGAGGGGGCGGGGCATAACTAAAAGGGGAGGATCTCAATGTCAGTCGCCGCTGCACAGGCCGTGGGATGTCTCTCAGGCCCTGCACTGTATAGGTTTTGGCTAGAGCGCTCCTTTATCGCAGCCTTAGCACAGGTTATTAATCAAGGACGTTAGTTAACATCACATTTGCGTTGGCCGTGCAGGGAAATAGCCCATCACCAGGAGGCAGACCAGGCCGGCCCATAGAGGGCACTGGCCCATCTTGCATTTGCCCGAATGCAGATGGCCAGTCCGGCCCTGCCTGGAAGTAAAGAGCCACCTGCAGACTATTACCTGTCAGGCTCAGTACAATGACTCCATCGTGGAACAATATAACATTTTTCTAATTACGTGAAGAAGGTCGTGGAAACACCTTATTATTTCCAAATAACTAGGCCGAAAAAATAGGACGGCGGCGAAGATCCGAAGAGAGAATTTAATCAAATCCCGGCATGTAAAATGTATAAGATGTGCAGTGATTTATGGGAAGGAGCCGTCACAAAATTAAAAATTAAATGCTTCATCGGCTCGTAACGTTCTGAAGTAAAGGAGCAAAGCCGGCGCGGTGCGGGCGCAGGATTCACCCATCACCGAGGCAGAATAGTAATTGGCTGCAATGACTGATCACAAAGCTCCAGCAAATCTGCTAAATGATAATGATGGAGCGGCGGCATCAACAAGAGCGTCAGATGGCTGCCGCCGGGATAGGGAAACGCCTGCCATCACCCCGCTCCCAAATCTGTCACCATAAGAGAGAGAGAGGCGGCATGCCGGGTAGTCCGCCATAATAATGTATATGGGGCTAGAACCAAGAACATGAGGTCCAGACTATAAAGAGAATACGGAGGGAGGCATATGGGATAGTCCTCTATAATATGGTAATAGGGATCTAGAACCAAGAATGTGAGTTCCAGACTATAGAGAAGACACTGGAGTGTCATATGGGATAGTCCGTCATAATATGCAGTGGTGTAGCTACCATAGAGGCAGGGTAGGCAGTTGCTATGGGGCCCATGCAGGAGGGGGGCCCGGGGGAGAACATAACAGCCTCATGTTTACTTATATGCTGCAACACAAAAAAGGGTTAACAGGCAGAAGACAAAAAAAACTTTGCTTCCCTGCACTGATAACCCCTGACCTCTGTTCTTACTGCCTGCTGTGCAGAGGTCAGTGGTTGTCCGTGCACCAGCAATACAGCAAATATTTCCTTGTCTTCTAAACATTGGGTCACTTACACACTGGAGTACAGAAGGGGTTAAGCAGAAAGTAGTCCGCTCCTGCGCTCCTGCACCTATGTAAGTATAGTGGACTGACAGAGCAAGCAGCCATTGGCTCCCTGCTCTGCCTGTCAATTTTGTGGCTGCAGCCAGGATTCTGCCTCTGGCCACAGGAGATTTTATTTTTTGGCCACATCATGAAACATATATATATATACAGCAGTACCTTGGTTTAAGAGTAACTTGGATTAAGAGCGTTTTGGTATAAGAGCTCACAGTTTTTCAAAATAGTAACTTGGTGTAAGAGCATTGCTTTGGTGTAAGAGCTCCCAGTATTGGGTGGGAGGGGGAGGGGCATGGTCTGCATAGTGGGGCCTACTCTGACCCAGACCACAGACCAGGTATCCATCCACAGGCCAGGTATCCACAGGGGAGGTATCCACAGGGCAGGTATCTATCCACAGGCCAGGTATCTATCCACAGGGCAGGTATCCATCCACAGGCCAGGTATCTATCCACAGGCCAGGTATCCATCCACAGGCCAGGTATCTATCCACAGGCCAGGTATCTATCCACAGGCCAGGTATCTATCCACAGGCCAGGTATCCATCCACAGGCCAGGTATCCATCCACAGGCCAGGTATCTATCCACAGGCCAGGTATCTATCCACAGGCCAGGTATCCATCCACAGGGCAGATATCCACAGGGCAGATATCCACAGGGCAGGTATCCACAGGGCAGGTATCCACAGGGCAGGTATCCACAGGGCAGGTATCCATCCACAGGCCAGGTATCCACAGGGCAGGTATCCACAGGGGAGGTATCTATCCACAGGGCAGATATCCACAGGGCAGGTATCCACAGGCCAGGTATCTATCCACAGGCCAGGTATCTATCCACAGGCCAGGTATCTATCCACAGGCCAGGTATCTATCCACAGGCCAGGTATCTATCCACAGGCCAGGTATCTATCCACAGGCCAGGTATCTATCCACAGGCCAGGTATCTATCCACAGGCCAGGTATCTATCCACAGGCCAGGTATCCATCCACAGGCCAGGTATCCATCCACAGGCCAGGTATCCATCCACAGGGCAGATATCCACAGGGCAGGTATCCATCCACAGGGCAGGTATCCACAGGGCAGGTATCCACAGGGGAGGTATCTATCCACAGGGCAGGTATACTGTACATTTGCTGTGTATAGTGTATATACTGTGTATTCTGTGTATTTGCTGTGTATGGTGTATATGTGGTGTCTCACTAGGCCTTAGGCACCTGTTGCAAAGTTCTCACTCCAGGTTAAAAGTGGTGATGAGGTATTCTACAGTTTCCCACTAGGTGTCAGTGTTTTATATTTGCATGTGTTGCACAGCTGAAGTCAGTATTGGGTTAATGTTTCTGTTGTACCATGTGTTTTGTGCTAACCTATAGGAGGTGCTCTCTCTCTCTCTCTCTCTCTCTCAACCTATCCCTGCTCTCTATGCACACTCACCGCCTGTAGGAGGAGTTAGCTCTGTGTGGGAGGAAGTCAGTATAGTCAGTTGAGTCTAGAAACCACAGTGTATAGATGCAGCTAGAGACAACCAGTTCTTTCAGCATTTCTACTATATCTGCTATGCAGGGCTAAGCATACTAAAGAGAAAGGTCATCAAGGGACACCCTGACCTACGCCAAGAACACGTCTAGTGCAGGGCAGTATCCTAAACACAAGAGGAACTAGCCTGGATAGGACAAAGCTACCGTAAAGAAGGTCTACGTATCCTATCTTGCAGTGTAGGTAACTGGGACACACCTGGACACTTAGCAATTCCCAGCTAACCACGGCTGGAACTTGTAGTACCCTGATAGGACAGGTAGCTCGACATTGAAGGGCAGACCAAAGTCTTAACACAACTATAAGTAAACTATTCACTACAAAGTATATCTCCAAGTTCCGGCAGAGTACACAGCTACACTGGGTTGGGGCTCCTCTGACAAACTCCTCTATTCTCCAAGCACCGCTACAACTATCTCTCTTCTATTCTACTTCTCTAAGCACCTCCTCAAGCACAACGGGTTTAAGCACTAAAGTCTGTGTCCAAGATTGATCCATTTCTGCAAAAGTCTATTGTAATATTGAAGAACTTGACAGTAAAGCTGTTCTATTTGTACATCACTGGGACTCTGTCACATTCTAGATGCACCAGCACCCACACACACAGCACCATAGAACTTTGTTATTTACCAGGACTGTGGGTGACGGTACCGATAGTCCAGGTGAGTCAGTTGCCACTCAGGACTACCATGACAAGTCCAAGGCACCCATCACAGCCCGGCAGGTCACCGACCATTGGGGAATAAAGCCAGCGATACAACAAGCAGGTACCAACATCTCACCTGTGTGCTGGACTAGCACTGGCGTCACCACACTAACATCACTGACCGAGCTGTACACAGGCAAATACCAACTAGCCAACTGTGTATTTGCTGTATATGGTGTATAGGCTGTGTATGGTGTATATATTGTGTATATACTGTGTAATTGCTGTATATGGTGTATAGACTGTGTACCCTGTGTATATGCTGTGTATATGGTGTGTGTATATACTGTGTATGCTGATTATGCTGTATATGGTGTATATACTGTGTATGCTGTGTATGGTGTATATACTGTGTATGCTGTGTATGGTGTATATACTGTGTATATGCTGTGTATGCTGTGTATGGTGCATATACTGTGTATATGCTGTGTATGGTGTATATACTGTGTATTTGCTGTGTATGGTACATATACTGTGTATTTGCTGTGTATGGTACATATACTGTGTATGCTGTATATGGTGTATATACTGTGTATGCTGTGTATGGTGTATATATTATGTATATAGTGTGTGTGTATATACTGTGTATCCTATGTATATTGTGTGCATGCTGTGTATATGCTGTGTATGGTGTATATACTGTGTATATGCTGTGTATGGTGTATATACTGTGTATGCTGTACATACTGTATATGCTGTGTATGGTGTATATACTATGTATGCTATGTATATTGTGTGCATGCTGTGTATGGTGTATATACTGTGTATTTGCTGTGTATGGTGCATATACTGTGTATGCTGTATATGGTGTATATATTATGTATATAGTGTGTGTGTATATACTGTGTATCCTATGTATATTGTGTGCATGCTGTGTATATGGTGCATATACTGTGTATGCTGTGTATGGTGTATATACTGTGTATGCTATGTATATTGTGTGCATGCTGTGTATGGTGTATATACTGTGTATGCTATGTATATTGTGTGCATGCTGTGTATATGCTGTGTATGCTGTGTATGGTGTATAGACTGCGTACCCTGTGTATGCGGTTTATGGTGTATATATTATGTATATAGTGTGTGTATATACTGTGTATGCAATGTATATTGTGTATATGCTGTGTATGGTGTATATACTGTGTATATGCTGTGTATGCTGTGTGTGGTGTACAGTGTCGGACTGGGCCCCTCCCCCACTCCCACTGCCTGTCCAGCAGCTGGGGCCCCCAGACAGCCATAGGATGATGCTGCCTGTCCTCAGTGGGCCCCCAGCTGCAGCAGGATAAATACATGGTTTTGCCGAGTTTGCCCGACTCTGAGGAGACAGCCCCGGCAAAACCATATCCTGGGTAGTCCCGGGAAGCTCCGCCCCCGCCGCAGGAAGCCCCACCCCCTTCCGGCGTTCGCGATCTCACTCAAGCAAAGCAGGGAGAGGAGTCGCTGGGGCACTAGAGGAACCTTACAGGTGAGGGAAGTATAGCAGTTTTTGTTTTAAATACAGATGGAGGGGCTGGAGCAGTGCTTCCCAACCTTTTCCACCTCGGGGCACCCCTCGGAAAAAAAAAATTACCTCGGGGCACCCCTACTAAATAATGTTCTACAAAATAAGAAAACTGTCATACAGGGACTCACACCTTTTCCTCTCCATCCGGCCCAGACCTCCATGATGAGTCCTTCCAGATATGTTTCATCTCTTCAGAACCTGCGAGACAAACAATTTAGGCTCCGCACATTTCTAGCAACTTCCTTTCCTTTCTCCCCCCTGTCGGCTCCCATAGTAACTGCGCTGTGTGGGATGCCCCCTGTATGTAGGATTCCCTGCTGTGCCCCCTGTATGTAGGATCCCCTGCTGTGCCCCCTGTATGTAGGATCCCCTGCTGTGCCCCCTGTATGTAGGATCCCCTGCTGTGCCCCCTGTATGTAGGATCCCCTGCTGTGCCCCCTGTATGTAGGATCCCCTGCAGTGCCCCCTGTATGTAGGATTCCCTGCTGTGCCCCCTGTATGTAGGATCCCCTGCTGTGCCCCCTGTATGTAGGATTCCCTGCTGTGCCCCCTGTATGTAGGATTCCCTGCTGTGCCCCCTGTATGTAGGATCCCCTGCTGTGCCCCCTGTATGTAGGATTCCCTGCTGTGCCCCCTGTATGTAGGATCCCCCGCTGTGACCCCTGTATGTAGGATCCCCTGCTGTGCCCCCTGTATGTAGAATCCCCTGCTGTGCCCCCTGTATGTAGGATCCCCTGCTGTGCCCCCTGTATGTAGGATTCCCAGCTGTGCCCCCTGTATGTAGGATTCCCTGCTGTGCCCCCTGTATGTAGGATCCCCTGCTGTGCCCCCTGTATGTAGGATCCCCTGCTGTGCCCCCTGTATGTAGGATCCCCTGCTGTGCCCCCTGTATGTAGGATCCCCTGCTGTGCCCCCTGTATGTAGGATTCCCTGCTGTGCCCCCTGTATGTAGGATCCCCTGCTATGAACTAATAATGCCCCCAGAGGTACCCCCATGAGCTAATAATGCCCCCAGAGGTGCAACCATGAACTAATAATGCCCCAGAGGTGCCCCTATATACTAATGCCCCCAGAGGTGCCCCCATGAACTAATAATGCCCCAGAGGTGCCCCAATGAGCTAATAATGCCCCCAGAGGTGCCCCCATATACTAATAATGCCCCCAGAGGTGCCCCCATGAACTAATAATGCCCCAGAGGTGCCCCAATGAGCTAATAATGCCCCCAGAGGTGCCCCCATATACTAATAATGCCCCCAGAGGTGCCCCCATGAACTAATAATGCCCCAGAGGTGCCCCAATGAGCTAATAATGCCCCCAGAGGTGCCCCCATATACTAATAATGCCCCCAGAGGTGCCCCCATATACTAATAATGCCCCCAGAGGTGCCCCCATATACTAATAATGCCCCCAGAGGTGCCCCCATATACTAATAATGCCCCCAGAGGTGCCCCCATATACTAATAATGCCCCCAGAGGTGCCCCCATGAACTAATAATGCCCCAGAGGTGCCCCCATATACTAATAATGCCCCCAGAGGTGCCCCCATATACTAATAATGCCCCCAGAGGTGCCCCCATATACTAATAATGCCCCCAGATGTGCCCCCATATACTAATAATGCCCCCAGAGGTGCCCCCATATACTAATAATGCCCTCAGAGGTGCCCCCATATACTAATAATGCCCCCAGAGGTGCCCCCATATACTAATAATGCCCCCAGATGTGCCCCCATATACTAATAATGCCCCCAGAGGTGCCCCCATATACTAATAATGCCCCCAGAGGTGCCCCCATATACTAATAATGCCCCCAGATGTGCCCCCATACACTAATAATGCCCCCAGAGGTGCCCCCATATACTAATAATGCCCCCAGAGGTGCCCCCATGAACTAATAATGCCCCCAGAGGTGCCCCCATATACTAATAATGCCCCCAGAGGTGCCCCCATGAACTAATAATGCCCCCTGCTCTGCCCCTAAAAAAAATAAAACATCCTACTCACCTAATCTGCGCTGTGCAGGCAGCAGCTCTTCCTCCTCCTCTTCGGGCTCCATCTTGCGAGCCGCGGGGTCGGGACGTCCGGCAGGCGTGATGACGTCACATCCACACGCCTGCCGGAGAGGTCACGTCCCGGCCTCCCATAGGCTGCTGGTATGAAGTGCCGGCGGCCTATGGGAGTGAATGTAGGAGCAGGACGCTGACACTTCCTGCTCCTATATTCTGCTTACTTTAATGTTCCGCCCGCTCATAGTGCTCATAGTGCGGGCGGAACATGAAAGTGATGATGCTTAAAGAGACAGCGCACATTTCCCACCCGAATCCCGCGGCACCCCTGGCGGGTTCTCCCGGCGCACCAGTGTGCCGCGGCACCCCGGGTGGGAAACGCTGGGCTGGAGAATGATAAGGGAGGTACTGGTATGCTGATGAGGGGCAAAAGGATGAGAGGGGTACTACTATGATGATGGAAGGGCAGGAGGATAAAGGGGGAAGGAGGATGATGGAGGGGCAGGAGGATGAGGAGGGTAGTAGTATGATGATGGAGGAGCAGGAGGATGAGGGGGGAAGGAGGATGATGGAGGGGCAGGAGGATGAGGAGGGTAGTAGTATGATTATGGAGGGGCAGGAGGATGAGGAAGGTATTACTCTGATGATGGAGGAGCAGGAGGATGAGGGGGGAAGGAGGATGATGGAGGTGCAGGAGGATGAGGGGGGAAGGAGGATGATGGAGGGGCAGGAGGATGAGGAGGGTAGTAGTATGATGATGGAGGGGCAGGAGGATGAGGGGGGTAGTAGTATGATGATGGAAGGGGCAGGAGGATGAGGAGGGTAGTAGTATGATGATGGATGATTTGGTCAGTAACAGTGTGATGGTATGTTGAGAGGTACAGTATGGTGATAATATATATCTTAGTGCTGTTCTGGGGTCACTTCCACACACTGAGCCCCCACATAACTCTGTATTCTGATCTCCCACAAAGCCTCCAGTACACAATACACCAAGAATCCTCCAGGTACAACAGCTGCAGGCACTACAACTCCCAGCATTTACTGATAGTCTGCATCCCTCAGGATATGCTGGGAGTTGTAGTACATATGAGCTGCCACTGTAGAGACATATAGTGCTGGACCTTGAGGGCTGATGGATGTAACAGATTACGGCCACCAGAAGCTTCTGCACAACAATCACTTATTAAAGGTTTGTTCTGTCTGAAACTCCCAACATACCCTTCATTAAAGCTTCATAAGTGTAGGGTATTCTGAGAGTTATAGTTCGACTGAAAACATGTCATTCACAAGGGAGTTATCACAGATCCAGATGAATCCAGGATCGGGCCGGGTCAGTATGTCGCTTTGTACCGATTCTTCTTTGGTGGGCCCCAGGTATCCCAGTCCAACACTGATGGTGTATATACTGTGTATGGTGTATATTCTGTGTATATGCTGTGTATATTGTGTGCATGCTGTGTATATGCTGTGTATGGTGTGTGCTGTATATACTGTATATGCTGTTATATGCTTTGTATATTGTGTGCATGCTGTGTATATGCTGTGTATATGCTCTATATGCTGTGTATATACTGTATATGCTGTGTATATGCTCTATATGCTGTGCATATACTGTATATGCTGTGTATATGCTCTATATGCTGTGTATATGCTCTATATGCTGTGTATATACTGTGTATGCTGTGTATATGCTCTATATGCTGTGTATATACTGTATATGCTGTGTATATGCTCTATATGCTGTGCATATACTGTATATGCTGTGTATATGCTCTATATGCTGTGTATATGCTCTATATGCTGTGTATATACTGTATATGCTGTGTATATACTGTATATGCTGTGTATATGCTCTATATGCTGTGTATATACTGTATATGCTGTGTATATGCTCTATATGCTGTGCATATACTGTATATGCTGTGTATATGCTCTATATGCTGTGTATATGCTCTATATGCTGTGTATATACTGTGTATGCTGTGTATATGCTCTATATGCTGTGTATATACTGTATATGCTCTATATGCTGTGTATATGCTCTATATGCTGTGTATATACTGTGTATGCTGTGTATATGCTCTATATGCTGTGTATATACTGTATATGCTGTGTATATGCTCTATATGCTGTGCATATACTGTATATACTGTGTATATGCTCTATATGCTGTGTATATGCTCTATATGCTGTGTATATACTGTATATGCTGTGTATATACTGTATATGCTGTGTATATACTGTATATGCTGTGTATATGCTGTGTATATGCTCTATATGCTCTATATGCTGTGTATATGCTCTATATGCTGTGTATATACTGTATATGCTGTGTATATACTGTATATGCTGTGTATATGCTCTATATGCTCTATATGCTGTGTATATGCGCTATATGCTGTGTATATACTGTATATGCTGTGTATATGCTGTGTATATACTGTATATGCTGTGTATATGCTCTATATGCTGTGTATATACTGTATATGCTGTGTATATGCTCTATATGCTGTGTATATGCTCTATATGCTGTGTATATACTGTATATGCTGTGTATATGCTGTGTATATACTGTATATGCTGTGTATATACTGTATATGCTGTGTATATGCTCTATATGCTGTGTATATGCTCTATATGCTGTATATGCTGTGTATATGCTCTATATGCTGTGTATATGCTCTATATGCTGTGTATATGCTGTGTATATGCTCTATATGCTGTGTATATACTGTATATTGTGTATATGCTGTGTATATTATGTATATGCTGTGTATATACTGTATATGCTGTGTATATGCTGTGTATATGCTCTATATGCTGTGTATATGCTGTGTATATACTGTATATGCTGTGTATATGCTGTGTATATGCTCTATATGCTGTGTATATGCTGTGTATATGCTGTGTATATGCTCTATATGATGTGTATATGCTGTATATACTGTATATGCTCTATATGCCCTATATGCTGTGTATATACTGTATATGCTGTGTATATGCTGTGTATATACTGTATATGCTGTGTATATACTGTATATGCTGTGTATATGCTCTATATGCTGTGTATATGCTCTATATGCTGTGTATATACTGTATATGCTGTGTATATGCTCTATATGATGTGTATATGCTGTATATACTGTATATGCTCTATATGCCCTATATGCTGTGTATATACTGTATATGCTGTGTATATGCTGTGTATATACTGTATATGCTGTGTATATACTGTATATGCTGTGTATATGCTCTATATGCTGTGTATATGCTCTATATGCTGTGTATATGCTGTGTATATGCTCTATATGCTGTGTATATACTGTATATTGTGTATATGCTGTGTATATTATGTATATGCTGTGTATATACTGTATATGCTGTGTATATGCTGTGTATATGCTCTATATGCTGTGTATATGCTGTGTATATGCTCTATATGATGTGTATACTGTATATACTGTATATGCTCTATATGCCCTATATGCTGTGTATATGCTCTATATGCTCTATATGCTGTGTATATACTGTATATACTGTGTATATGCTGTGTATATGCTCTATATGCTGTGTATATACTGTATATGCTGTGTATATGCTCTATATGCTGTGTATATGCTCTATATGCTGTGTATATACTGTATATGCTGTGTATATGCTCTATATGCTGTGTATATGCTCTATATACTGTGTATATGCTGTGTATATGCTCTATATGCTGTGTATATACTGTATATGCTGTGTATATGCTCTATATGCTGTGTATATGCTCTATATGCTGTGTATATACTGTATATGCTGTGTATATACTGTATATGCTGTGTATATGCTCTATATGCTGTGTATATGCTCTATATGCTGTATATGCTGTGTATATGCTCTATATGCTGTGTATATGCTCTATATGCTGTGTATATGCTGTGTATATGCTCTATATGCTGTGTATATACTGTATATTGTGTATATGCTGTGTATATTATGTATATGCTGTGTATATACTATATATGCTGTGTATATGCTGTGTATATGCTCTATATGCTGTGTATATGCTGTGTATATGCTGTGTATATGCTCTATATGATGTGTATATGCTGTATATACTGTATATGCTCTATATGCCCTATATGCTGTGTATATGCTCTATATGCTGTGTATATACTGTATATGCTGTGTATATGCTCTATATGCTGTGTATATACTGTATATACTGTATATGCTGTGTATATTTTGTATTTGCTGTTTATTATTTCCCATTGGAGACATTTAGTATTTTTCTCTGATACTTTTTATAGCTTTTTGTAATTTCCTGTGAGATCCCCAAATAGTTTTTAGTCAAATCACGAAAACCACAACGACAGTCCGACATAAAGTAATTTATCTGTCCTCGGAGAGCGGCCTAATAGACGGGCCGGACTGTCAGCGCCAATTAATGGTTTAACAAAGCGGCATAACCTACTTAATAGCTTGTTAGACAGATCACCCTGTCCCGGGGCCCATGGAAGGATCCGGAAAGAGCCGCAGATCTGGATATACCAGGGATAATACAGCCGCTATACTGCTGGTCTGCCCACACTCCTTTATGTTTAGTTATTACTTTATGTATTTATTTCATGTTTTATCTGATTTTTATCTGATGTGAGCGCTCCATTTATTAGAGGAAGGTTGTATCTCTGGTCTCTGGATCAGTCGGCACCCCAGCAGGTTTTTCCCCAAATCAACTGGTGCCAGAAAGTTATACAGATATGTTAATTACTTCTATTCAAAAATCTTCAGTCTTGCAGTACTTATCAGCTGCTGTATGTCCTGCAGGAAGTGGTGTATTCTCTCCAGTCTGACACAGTGCTCTCTGCTGCCACCTCTGTCCATGTCAGGAACTGTCCAGAGCAGGAGAGGTTTTCTATAGGGATTTGCTGCTGCTCTGGACAGTTCCTGACATGGACAGAGGTGGCAGCAGAGAGCACTGTGTCAGACTGGAGAAAATGCACCACTTCCTGCAGGACATACAGCAGCTGATAAGTACCGGAAGACTGGAGATTTCTAAATAGAAATAATTTATTAATTAATCTATATAAATTTGTTTGTTCCTACATCTACAATTATAATTTCTGTCCTATAAGAGAAGCCTCGAAGTAGATTGCACTAAAACAAAGTCTGATGCTCTATGGACTGACAGCTTGCCCCATCACCTACCAGTCCTAGCGTCCTCATTTATACTGGGAAACAATAATTACTAAAATAAATTATGTGGCGTATCATCATATTTAAAAAAAATTAATAATCATGACTTGCACTCCCCTTTAATGGTGCCGCCCTAGGCAATGGCCTAAACAGGCAAACCTTTGTCCCACTTTCGGATTGCCCCCAAGGGTCCTGCTACCTGAAGAGACAATGGGGTCACATGACAAATTCTCCTACTATCCTGACTGCAGCAAAATAGAAGTAGTGTTTCTGAGGAGTCAGGGGGGCGGGGTCAATTGTCCTGGCCTCCTTGTTACAATTACGGTGGGGATCTTCCACTCTGAGGAGTCAAGGAGGTGAAGTCACTTGTCCTGGCCTTCGTGTTACCCTTACAGTGGTGATCTTCCACTCTAAGGAGTCAGGGGGGCGGGGTCACTTGTCCCGGCCTCCTTGTTACCGTTATAGTGGGAATATTCCACTCTGAGGAGTCAGGGGGGCGGGGTCACTTGTCCTGGCCTCCTTGTTACCGTTACGGTGGGGATCTTCCACTATGAGGAGTCAGGGGGGCGGGGGTCACTTGTCCTGGCCTCCTTGTTACCGTTACAGTGGGGATCTTCCACTCTGAGGAGTCAGGGGGGCGGGGTCACTTGTCCTGGCCTCCTTGTTACCGTTACAGTGGGGATCTTCCAC
This sequence comes from Dendropsophus ebraccatus, assembly GCF_027789765.1. NCBI lineage: Eukaryota > Metazoa > Chordata > Amphibia > Anura > Hylidae > Dendropsophus > Dendropsophus ebraccatus. The sequence continues at coordinate 4,060,102 of NC_091465.1, read as the reverse complement.
GCTGAAGAGTCAGGGGGGCAGGGTCACTTGTCCTGGCCTCAATGTTACCGTTACGGTGGGGATCTTCCACTCTGAGGAGTCAGGGGGGCGGGGTCACTTGTCCCGTCCTCCGTGTTACCGTTACGAGGAGGGGTTTGCATGCGTTGCCACTATTTTAGCTTCTATAACATATCGCCCAGACGCCTTAATCCAGCATATTCCCTCTAATCTTAAAAAGAATTTAGAGGACTTTTAGGGGGACACAGAATCCCATCTGAGATCCCAGTCAGACGTTATTTCTATTAGAAGTGTAAATGTGAAGCCTTTAATTGGAGTAAGTGAAGAGCAGACGGAGAGATTTCCTGAGCTCAGCGATAGCTGAAAGAGACCGCCGCTCCTCGAGACGCCGTTACACGTCTTTATTGCCGATCCTCCTGTGATTTTTACAGCGCCGACGCCTTCCTAATTCCTTGGAGAATCCGCAATAAAGAAATTTTTTTTTTTTGTAGAAGAAGTTTTGGAGCAGAAGAGTCTGAACTCTCTGTATTTATGAGGATCCTGGCGGAAAGCGACTGCGCACGTCGATACTCCGTATAGAGACGGGAGCGCTCAGAACATTTTTCTATAAACATATTGATTTATTGACGGCCGTACGAGCTCTTACAGCCCAACCAAGAAAACATTCTATTATTATGTAGTTCTTCATTCTGCGCCGTGTGACGGTGTGAGGAGGTAGTCAGGAGGAAATAAAAATAATAATCTGAACTCTGTGTCCATGTCACTTTGGAGATAACTCCGCATTAGTTTAATTTAACTGGATCTCAAAGTTGTTGTTTTTTTCCGAAAATTGTATTGATGATCGATCTTCGAGGTACAGTAAGTCATCAGATGAGTGGAGTGCTTAAAGGGGTTATCCAGCGCTACAACAACATGGCCACTTTTCCCCCTGCTGTTGTCTCCAGTTCAGGTGCGGTTTGCAATTAAGCTCCATTTACTTCAATGGAACTGAGTTTTAAAACCCCACCCAATCTGTAGGGGGAAAGTGGCCATGTTTTTGTAGTGCTGGATAACCCCTTTAAAGCAGCTGTTTTTCAGAGCCATTGGACTGTGAGACAGAGAGCAGGATGCAGACAGCTCCATGCAGTGTGTAGTGGCCATGCTGGGGTACTGCAGCTCAGTTCCATTCTCTTTATTAAGAGCAGAGCTGCAGTAACCGAGCTTCACAACTGCACAGTCTATGGAGCTGTCTGCTTCCCGCTCTGCTTCATTGTGTTGGTCAGGGCCACAAATTAGGCAACATGTGATTGGAGGGAATGCCAAGTGCCTGAGGAATGGCCACCAATACATTTGCTAGGGAAATCCCTATACTAACTGGTCCCATCCTAAACCCAAGTGCAGATACTGGAGAGCATGCTATATACATATACGTTAGTCTCCCAGTGGATCCCTTATACTCCAATCTCCAATACTTTCCTGACTTCTCCCATCACGCGTCCGGTAAATTTATCGGAATTACTCATCAGGAAATCCAGATACACTTCTGGACGCAGAGTTCTATTGGGCCGGATGCCTTTCAGGATGTTTCCTCAAGGATGTCAGTGCCGGAAGATAGCTCTGGAAAATGAAGGCCACGTCCTATATTTGTCTAGAATTCTGTCACGTATGTCCCATACAATCCTATAGGGGCATCCAAAATTCTGGACACCTCCACATCTAGCATCAGTCCGGAATTCCAGATACGTTGCATGGCAGCGGTGCTCCCGGGTGCTGGCGCCGGCCCTTTAACTGTACACACCCGACCCTGACAATGACTTGTGTGGCCGGCGGCAGCATTATACCTCTGGCTACAGGAGGCCTCTACCTCCCCCAGCGTTGCAGTGTAGGAATGACGTCCCTTGTGGGCACACAGGGCCAGAAGAGCCGAGGAGTGGGGCAGCACTGCAGTCTGCAGAAGGTGAGTATGACTGTTTTTTTCTGTTGTGTTTTTCTGGCGAGGAAATACTCCGCATGAGTGTGAAGGCGTCTTACATGGTGGTGGTAATCAGGACCCCAGAATGCTCAGCGTGCTCAATGAGATCTTCCTGGAGATTTCACTGAAAGGAGAGAAGAGAAGAGAAGTCCCCTGGAGGAATGGGGGACGGAGGCGGCTCAGGTGCAGCCATCAGACTCACTTACAGATGATATATGTGGTGGGCTCACCCATCAAGGAAAGCCCCCCCCCCCCCCAATTAGTTGGTAGATGTGGTTACTGCTGATGGATCTGGGATGAAATTATTATTATTTTTTTAATCTAACATTAATTAAAGGGGAACTCCAGCGATTTTGTTTTCTTTTAAATCAACTGGTGTGATTAAGTTATATAGATCTGTAATTTACTTATATAAAAAAAAGGAAAATCTCCAGTCTTCCAGTACTTATCAGCTGCTGTATGTCCTGCAGGAAGTGGTGTATTCTCCCTAGTCTGACACAGTGCTCTCTGCTGCCACCTCTGTCCATGTCAGAAACTGTCCAGAGCAGCAGCAAATCCTCATAGAAACCTCTCCTGCTCTGGACAGTTCCTGACATATTTTTGCCAGAGTCCCCCTTTAAGTGCATGACATACATATGTGGCCAAGATAATATAGTCTCCTAAGCCATGTATAAGCCTGTTGGGCCTCCCCATCCCAGAATCATGGCCGCTCATCTGCAGTTGGGCCTCTGTTTTGCAGCCACAACATCCAGAGACAATTTACACGCTAGGATCCTCGCTGTGAGTTTGCATCGTCTCCCGCCCTGTGGTTGAGCCGTTATTACTCCTATATACGGCTCTTATAGAAGACTGGAGCCGATCCAGCAGATTGGGGGGGGGGGGGTCTTCACGTCATTGAGGTTCTACGTGTTGTGTTTTGCTGCGTTCTGTGCGTTCGCTTTGCAGCAGCTGAATGTGGGAGATTGGTGATATATGAGTATACAGGCCCATACTGACGGTCACTGGATGGCGGGGTGGGAGGTGGAGTCCTGCCTGGACTCCGGGGTGATGCTGCTTGAGGGTCGGCAGATGAAGAAATCATTCTCTGCATAGTTTCTTGTATGTATATAGCGCCATCATATACCGCTGGATGGTCGGTCTTGGTGACTGTGCACTGAGTAGGGAAGGCGCACAGTGCAGGGACACCTCTTCTTTACAGGGGTCCCTGCTATAGTACTGAGTCACCTGAAGCAGGTAACCAAAAAATGCAAATTATAATGCAGCCATTTTTTTTTTAAATTCAGAATTCATTGGGTTCTTACCAAATCGATTTGCTCCTGTGAAAAAAAAACATGCTTCACACATGGTTCCCAGGCAGAGTCTTCCTCCTCCAGGAGCTCCATTCTCCAGTAGCTGTGGTGTCTCCTGCGCTCTGTCTTCCTGGATCCTCCACGCCGCACCTGGGAAGTGACGTCACGGTAGCAGATGTGTCTGTAACAGAGTAATGTAAATGGCTGCAGCCTCTAAGTGTGCAGCTCGGCCGCTCTATAGAACGTCTCTGCCATCGGTGATTGTTGCTGGGACGAGGTTTTGTAGTATCATTTTGGAAATCTAGATATTTCAGACATATTCTGTATTTCATATCATTCCATATTAAGATGCTCGAAAAGAATAATGCCCAGATAACAGCATGAAATATGTGACCCCTTATTAATCATCAATCAATGATGGCTGTGCTGTATGATTGACATCTGGACCCGACCTATCACTGTCTCCATCATGACTTCACATTGGAATCTATGAACCCATGCGAGACCCGAGACCTGTCCTATCTGTGCTGAGATGTATGAACTCCGAGCCACAAATACCACCACATACTGACTAACACCACCGCATACTAACATCCACTGTACACAGATCACCATCACCTCATCCAGTCATATAGAGGTGGCCCCATCTCTACACAGGCTCTGTACACCATATACATTACAGTGCAGTTATATCAGGTGACTCACAGGGGACGTCTTCTCTGATCGGAGTTCTTCCCTTTTCATCTTCTTCTCCATCCGTCCTGGGCTGTTATGAGAACTTCTCCGAGCCACAAATCCACAGAATCTGCCAGACAGACATATTAGTCTCCTCACTCTGGCACCATCCTCATCTCTATACACACTGCACATCTGTATTGGCCCCTTTACTCCCTCATTAAAGTGACTGTACCACCAGGCCCAGGCTAAAGCACTGGAGGCGGCCGACCCACTCTTAGTGGGAGGAAACCCCCGCACCTCTATGATAGGGATCCATTGATTCTAATGGAGACACGTAATAGAGGGGCTAGGGTTTCTTCCCACTGGGGGTGGGTCGGTCGCCTCCAGTGCTTCAGCCTGGGCCTGGTGGTACAGTCACTTTAAGTGGGTAGGCTGACTATGTCATCCCCATGATAGTATATGCCCCCCTCTGTGTAGATGGTCCCTAGCTCAGTCTTCCATATAGATGGCCCCTTGTGCATCTCCTTTGTGCAGCCCCTCTCTGTGTAGTCCCCCTATAGTAGATTCCCCTCGTTTAGTCCCCCTTATAGATGGCTCCTTTGAAGTCCCCCTTATAGATGGTCCCCTCTGTATCCCCTATAGTATACACCCCCCCGTGTAGTCCCCCTTATAGATGCCCCCCTCTGTGTAGATGGTCCCTAGCTCAGTCTTCCATATAGATGGCCCCTTGTGCATCTCCTCTGTGCAGCCCCTCTCTGTGTAGTCCCCTATAGTAGATTCCCCTCGTTTAGTTCCCCTTATAGATGGCTCCTTTGAAGTCCCCCTTATAGATGGTCCCTTCTGTATCCCCTATAGTATACACCCCCCCTGTGTAGTCCCCCTTATAGATGCCCCCTGTGTTGTCCCCCTCTGCCCCCATTTTAGATGGCCCCCTGTGATGTCACCCTTATAGATACCCTCCTTACAAGGCCTCCCCTTATAGATGGCCCCCTTATGTTGCCCCCCCCCTTATAGATGCCTTCCTGTGTTGTTCCCCTTATGTTGCCCCCCCTTGTAGATGGACCACTTATGTTGCCCCCCTCCCTTTTAGATAGCCCCCTGTGTTGCCCCCCTTACAGATGGCTCCTCTATGTTGTCCTCCTTATGTTGCCCCCCCCTTATAGCTGGCCCCTCTGTGTTGCTCCCTTATACATGCCCCCCTTATGTTGTCCCCCATATTGATGCCCCCCCTTATAGATGGCCCCTCTCTGTTGCCCCCTTATACTGCCCCCCATGTAGATGCCCCCACTGTGTTGTTCCCCTATACATGCCCCCCTTTTGTTGCCACCCCCTTTGTAGATTGCCTGTGTTGTCCTTTTATATTTGTCACCTGAAAAGCAGATAAAAACAAAGAAAAAAAATCTCACCTAACACCTCGCTCCCCCGTCGCAGCTCCCTTCTCTTCTATTCTTCTGAGGTGTCGGACGGGCCCCCGGCGATGCTCAGCTTCCCAGTGGTGTCCCCGGCATTCCCGGGCAGCATATGCACATGAAGTGGTGTATTGCAGATAGCGGGGTGACTACTTACCATTTTCCCTACCACCCATGGTAGCTCCCCACCCACCAAAAAACCGACACTGACACCATCTTAAATTGGAAATTTGGCCACAGCAGCCTCTTTATTAAATGCAAAATGTCCAACCAGAACAATTAATAAAACAATTCTAACTTTATATGTATGACATATATATAACTATAACATCCCCAGGGGAGGTGAAGGATGGCACTTCTGGCAGTATGAAATGGAGAATCCCCATGTCGCAACGCACCGACTCAGGGGAGGGGCAAATCTGCCCCCATACTGCCTCCCCCCCGTTCCGAGCACCATGTGCTAACCACCGCCTAGGCGGTAACCAATAGCAACCCCTACCTGCTTCCACGCCCTGTAACCAACAAGGGGTTGCTATTCCTCCAGATTCCCTCCAAACACCTCCTTACTCCGCGCCATCCCCCACCTCCCCACCGCAAGCTGCCGCGACAATTACCCTTCCAGCCACCACCCACCGGCCAGAAAATAAAGGGCGGGCGGGCGGGCCGTTCTCTGGTCCGGATCAGGAGCATGTGAGTAGCCCCTCCCCCACCCTACTCTTATACTTCCACCAGCTGCCCACCCCCTTTTATTCCCTATTGGCTATTCCCCAAAACTTCCTTTGCTATAACCCCTCCCCACTCTAACTGCTAAACCACCACGAGCCCCCCCGTGCTCACTGTTAACCCCCTATACACCTTCACCCCCCACTGCCCACACAGTCATGTCCGGGCTGCCACTAGCTGCGCCCGTTCGCGCCCTCCCTAGAGAGCTCAGTGTGCGCTGACGGGGCTGTTACTTCCGGGTCAGGGAGCGACGCGCTCCCTGACCCGGAAGTAACCACTCCGGTGCACAGAGCTCCCTGGTGCCTATGCTGCCCGGGAATGCCGGGGACACCACTGGGAAGCTGAGCATCGCCGGGGGCCCGTCCGACAATGACACTTATGACCGCAAGCGAAAAAATGCTTGCGGTCACAAGAGTGATCAGTGCGACGGGAACCCGCGGCGGAGGACGGCCGGGAGCAGGGGATAGATTGTTGGGCGCGGGCCCCCCTCGACGCCGGGCCAGGTCGCAGCGGCGACCCCTGCGACCACGGTGGCTACGCCACTGCCCACACCCATCCCTGTGTCTGGAGCGGCTCCCACCCCCGTCCCTATCCCTGTAGCGGCTCCCACCCCTGTCCCTGGGTCTGGAGCGGCTCCCACCCCTGTAGCGGCTCCCACCCCCGTCCCTGTAGCGGCTCCCGCCCCCGCCCCTGTAGCAGCTCCCGCCCCTGTCCCTGGAGCGGTTCCCACCCCCGTCCCTCTCCCTGGAGCTGCTCACACCCCCGTCCCTGTCCCTGGAGCGACTCCCACCCCTGTCCCTGGAGCGGCTCCCACCCCCGCCCCTGTCCCTGAAGCGGCTACCACCCCACCCCTGTCCCTGGAGAAGCTCCCACTCCTGTCCCTGTCGTGGCTCCGGCCCCTGTCCCTGGAGCGGCTCCCACCCCCGTCCCTGTCCCTGAAGCGGCTCCCACCCCGTCCCTGGAGCGGCTCCCACCCCCGACCCTGGAGCGGCTCCCACCCCGTCCCTGTCCCTGAAGTGGCTCCCGTCCCTGTCCCTGTAGCGGCTCCCACCCCCGTCCCTGTCCCTGGAGTGGCTCCCGTCCCTGTCCCTTCCCTGGAGCGGGTCCCACCCCTGTCCCTGTCCCTGTAGAGGCTCCCACCCCTGTCCCTGGAGCAGCTCCCACCCCTGTCCCTGTAGAGGCTCCCACCCCCGTCCCTCTCCCTGGAGCGGCTCCCACCCCTGTCCCTGGAGCGGCTCCCACCCCTGTCCCTGTGTCTGTAGCGGCTCCCACCCCTGTCCCTGTGTCTGTAGCGGCTCCCGCCCCTGTCCCTGGAGCAGTTCCCACCCCCGTCCCTCTCCCTGGAGCGGCTCCTACCCCCGTCCCTGTCCCTGGAGCGACTCCCACCCCTGTCCCTGTAGCGGCTCCCGCCCCTGTCCCTGAAGCGGCTACCACCCCACCCCTGTCCCTGGAGCAGCTCCCACTCCTGTCCCTGTCGTGGCTCCCGCCCCTGTCCCTGGAGCGGCTCCCACCCCCGTCCCTGTCCCTGAAGCGGCTCCCACCCCGTCCCTGGAGCGGCTCCCACCCCCGACCCTGGAGCGGCTCCCACCCGTCCCTGTCCCTGAAGCGGCTCCCACCCCCGTCCCTGTCCCTGTAGCGGCTCCCACCCCTGTCCTTGGAGCGGCTCCCACCCCCGTCCCTGTCCCTGGAGTGGCTCCCACCCCTGTCCCTGTCCCTGTAGAGGCTCCCACCCCTGTCCCTGGAGCGGCTCCCACCCCTGTCCCTGTAGAAGCTCCCACCCCCGTCCCTGTCCCTGGAGCGGCTCCCACCCCCGTCCCTATCCCTGGAGTGGCTCCCACCCCCGTCCCTGTCCCTGGAGCGGCTCCCACCCCTGTCCCTGTAGAGGCTCCCACCCCCGTCCCTGTCCCTGGAGCGGCTCCCACCCGCGTCCTCCCCACATTGACAGCGTTCTTATTATTTTCCTCCATTCATTTTCCTCCATTCATTTTCCTCCATACGAATCCCACCAGATACAAATGAAGGATATGAAGGTGGAAAATGCATTCTGTGTAAATATTGTATAAAAGTTGTCTTCATACTTTGTATATTTTATAATGTTTTATTTGATAATGAGTTTTATTCAGGTAAATTGTATTTCAGCAGAAACTTTCTGGAAGCCGCAGACTCATTTACAACTTTTTTTTAGTTTTGAAGGGGATGTAAGAATTTCTCCGACAAAGGAAAAAGGAAGAAAAAACTATCTCCACCACAAGCTATGGCTGATGGCTGACCTATAAGTCAATGAACAGCCCCTTTAAGGAGTGGCCTACAATGGCTGCTCTTCCATCTGTGGTTGGGGACCTCACCTTTAAGGGTTGTGTGACTGTACAATTCTGAAGGAGCCCACATCACCCCAAAACGCATAGGCTTGTTAAGATGTGCCGTAAAGCTACGTCATGGCATGTGTTTCCACATCTCCTAGAGGAAGGATTGTGTCTTGTCTTCCAAGGCTTTGAAGCTCGGTTCAGGTTGTCAAACAATAGAGATGTAATACACAACACAGACAACATACTGCCACATCCTGACCATGTATTTCCACTGCCTAATGACTGAATAATACCACCAACACTGCTGATGAATAGGAACCACTATACACAGACTAAATATACTACTATATAGTGACAGAAAAGTGATTACAGTGCAGTTACATCCAGTCACTCACAGGTGACCTCTTCTCTGGTTGAAGTTATTTTTACACCATTTCATCTGTGACATATCGAAATGTACTTATGTGGTGAGCCTCCGCGGTGCTATGGAAGAGGGACGGCCGGTCACTTGTTAGGTGGTAGAGTGTGACACCACTCCTGTGGTGGTTGGCCAAAATGTAAGTGGACCCTATGATGTTGTGTCATGACGCCAGTGCCGGTTGGGCACACAAGTATGGTGGCACACCTGCTTTTAGTTTAAAGGGCCGGTTACACCTTGTTCCCCTGTGGTCAGTGACCTGCTGGGCTGCTACGGGTCCCTTGGGTTGTTATAATCACGGTGGTCTGGTGTGGAGTAGTGACCCTCCTGGACTATTGGTACTACCACCCACAAAAAGGGAAGATGACCCAAGAAAAGTATGTACACTGTGTTGGTGTGGGGCGCATATAGAGAAGCAAAGAGAGAGATGATAGGTGAAGAGAAGAGAGAACTGTCATTGGTGTGCAGATCCATGTGGTACACAAACAATAACCCTTTGGGTACTACAGCTATGCAATATACATACTTACAATAACGACATCTTGTGGTAAAACTGTGGCACTACTACATAACCACTTACTTTACAGGCTTTTACGAAGGGTGTAACCAATATCAACACCCGTGGCGGGATACCACACAAAGCTACCATAAAGTAAAGGTCTTTGTATCCTACTGCGCAGTGCAGGTAACTGGGACACCTTGGACACCTAGCTAAACCCAGATAACCATGGCTGGGGCTCGTACTACCCTGACAGGACGAGTACCTCGAAACTGTAGGACAGAAACGAGTAACACTTCACTATCAGAAGATATCTATCAAGGTTCCGGCAGAGTACAAAAATAACTAAAAATAACTAAAAATAATATAGAGCAGCACACCAACGTCTAACCTGTGGTGCCAGCGGGTAATCCAGACCAAGGATTCGGATAGCTAGTTCAATAATATAAATCCCGCAGTACACAGGAATAAGTAAAAAAAATGGTGAATTAATCCGTGAAAATGTGAAAATTTCAAGCGTGAAAATGATGCTGGAGATCATCGAAACGTCGCGTCACTTCTTATGCCGTGTTTTGCTATTTCACTGATGGATTAATTCACCATTTTTTTTCTTATTCCTGTGTACTGCGGGATATATATTATTGAACTATCTATATTAACCCTTGGTTTGGTCAGGTTGAGTAATCACGCCCCCCACGTTCGTTGCTTGCTCCTGATATCTCAGGTATAGCAGTGTAGTGACTGCAGGTATAATGGCCGCACTTATCAACATAATAATAAATTTGGGAGAGGTTTTGGCTGACGGATAATATTATTACATATAACAGCAGATTATTGTGAAGCCATCGAGTGCTCAGCGTCCCCCGCTCCCCCGCCGCTCCAGCACTCTCTACAAATGTCAGATGCTTTTTAAGCCTTTGCACTTTTTACTCAGTTTCACCATTTGCGCTACCCATGAGCTCGGCCTAATGATAACGTTCTCTACAGGGAAAATGGCGCCAATGCAAAATAACTGCACAAGCCACATGGAGGGAAGGTCATTCTAGGTCATTCCCTGGTAGAACGGCAAATATACAGAGGAAGGAGAGTAATGTATAGAAAATCACTGACAGATAGATCCCAGAGTACAGGACATGAGTAATGTGAATGAATATCTATCTCCTATCTATCTCCTATCTATCTATCTATCTATCTATCTATCTATCTCCTATCTATCTATCTATCTATCTATCTATCTATCTATCTATCTCCTATCTATCTATCTATCTCCTATCTATCTATCTATCTATCTATCTATCTATCTATCTATCTATCTATCTATCTATCTATCTCCTATCTATCTATCTCCTATCTATCTATCTATCTATCTATCTATCTATCTATCTCCTATCTATCTATCTATCTATCTATCTATCTATCTATCTATCTATCTATCTATCTATCTCCTATCTATCTCCTATCTATCTATCTCCTATCTATCTATCTATCTATCTATCTATCTATCTATCTATCTATCTCCTATCTATCTATCTATCTATCTCCTATCTATCTATCTATCTATCTCCTATCCTCCTATCTATCTATCTCCTATCTATCTATCTATCTATCTATCTATCTCCTATCTATCTATCTATCTATCTATCTATCTATCTATCTATCTATCTCCTATCTATCTCCTATCTATCTATCTATCTATCTATCTATCTATCTATCTATCTATCTCCTATCTATCTATCTATCTATCTATCTATCTATCTATCTATCTCCTATCTATCTATCTATCTATCTATCTATCTATCTCTCTATCTATCTATCTATCTATCTATCTATCTATCTATCTCCTATCTATCTATCTCCTATCTATCTATCTATCATCTATCTATCTCCTATCTATCTATCTATCTCCTATCTATCTATCTATCTATCTCCTATCTATCTATCTCCTATCTATCTATCTATCTATCTATCTATCTATCTATCTATCTCCTATCTATCTATCTATCTATCTATCTATCTATCTATCTATCTATCTCCTATCTATCTATCTCCTATCTATCTATCTATCTATCTATCTATCTATCTATCTATCTATCTATCTATCTATATAGCAGCACAATATCCGCAGCACTCGTGGAAAGGTAGTTTCAAAATGGGTGCACACCGCGTACCCCGATCCAGGTGTACTCCAATATAAACTCAAAAATGCGTCAGCACTCCGGACATCCAGAAAAAGTGAATATTTATTGACACTCCATGCAAAAGTACAGCGATGTTTCTGACTGCAAACCGCAGTCTTTTTTCAAGCTTAAAGCAGGTTTAACCAGGGGTTTCTAATAGGGATGAGCGAACCGAACCGTTCCAAACCAGATTCGTTACGAACTTTGCAAAAAGTTTGGTTCGGTGCCAAACCGAACTTTCAAAAAGTTTGTTACGAAGTTCGTTAAAACCGCAACAGCGTCGCAAAACTGTATTGTTTTCACAGAATTGAAGAGGATATAAGGAATTATTACTCCTATAATCCCTTTTGTCCTGTTATTATGTGAATATCAAGGTGTGTGACGTCACTACAGGAACAGGAAGTGCCTGAGCGGCCATGCTCTTTCTCATTGTGTGTCTAGACTGCAGAGAGAGAGGAGCTCCGTGCTAGTTAGGGAGGGAAAGCACATAGATAGATAGGCAAATAAATAGATAGCTACAGGGAGGTAGAGAGAGGGAGAGAAAGATAGGCAGAGATAGGAAGTAAAAAACTTGTGATATCCAGGCAGAGATCGGGAGAAAAAAAAAGACAGAGAAAAGTGAGAAGAGTCAGAACCAGCTACCGTTCTGTGACTGAGAGGAGACGCTAGTTGTTGCTGCTGTGGTGGGTGCCGTCAACCCCCGTATAGCTGCAACCCACAAAGTTGTTAAAAAAAAACTAAAAAACTTAAAAAAAAAAGGTTGGTTGTTTGTTCGTTTGTGATAACCTGTACATTGCTGCTTTGTTGGGTGCTGTCAACCCCGTATAGCTGTAATAATACTGGCCTTGAATCGATCAACTGCTGCCTCCTCCTCAAGTAGCCTCTCCTCAATAATACTGACCTTGAATCAATCAACTGCTGCCTCCTCCTCAAGTAGCCTTTACTCGATAATACTGGCCTTGAATCAATCGACTGCTGCCTCCTCCTTCTCAAGTAGCCTCTCCTCGATAATACTGGCCCTGAATCGATCAACTGCTGCCTCCTCCTGCTCTTCAAGTAGTCTGTTTTTAATTATACTGGCCTTGAATCAATCAACTGCTGCCTCATCCTCCTCAAGTAGCCTTTCCTCGATAATACTGACCTTGAATCAATCAACTGCTGCCTCATCCTCCTCAAGTAGCCTCTCCTCGATAATACTGGCCTTGAATTGATCAACTGCTGCCTCCTCCTCAAGTAGCCTCTCCTCAATAATACTGACCTGGAATCGATCAACTGCTGTCTCCTCCTCCTCAAGTAGCCTCTCCTCAATAATACTGGACTGGAATCAATCAACTGCTGCCTCCTCCTGCTGATCAACTTGTCTCTTCTCAACAATACTGGCCTGAGAGGCGAGCAATCTACTGCTGTCTTCTCCTGTTCCTCGACTTGTCTCTTCTCAACAATACTGGCCTGAGAGGCGAGCAATCAACCGCTGCCTCCTCCTGCTGCTCAACTTGTCTCTTCTCAACAATACTGGCCTGGGTGCAATCAAGTGCTGCCGCATCCTCCTTGTAAACTTTTTTTTTCAATATTTTTTGTCACTATTTTGGCACTTTTATTTACTATATTTTATTATTATTTCTATAATTATTTTTTTTTTCCTCATTATTTTTGCAATTATTCAGCCGTTAGAGCAAGGTTCGTTTTCGCTTCGGTTCAGACCAATCCGAACTTCACGAAAGTTCGCCGGATCGAACCGAACCGAACTTTTCAAACGTTCGCTCATCCCTAGTTTCTAGTTTGCCAAACCATGTGTTTTCCAGACTCAATTCGTGGCTAATTCCCAGAGTCCCGGGGGGAGAGAGCAGGACAGTAAACCCATCAGCGCTCTTTCTCCACTATCTTCCGCCATCAGCCCGACAAAATTTTACAGCAGCTCCAAGCTCCGATGTCGTTCGTCAGGTAGGGCATCAGACAAACCCGTGGGGACCACTCATCTGGACACAAATTGCACACCCCCAAACTGGTCACCCGAGCATGTTAAAAATATATAGATACGGTCTGTATAGGTAGTAATGGAATGCTGTAATCGGCTGTCTTTTATCTTTCATAGGCGAGCGTGCATCCTTGACTTCCACTTGTAGCTTGATATGAAATCTGAAAGAATGAAAAATGACGTGCGCAAAAGATATACCCAACACAGGTATACGATCAGAAAAAGAAAATTGGACCTTCCAGTGTCCAAACACTTTGTGGAGGATGGTCATACTGAAAGGGACCTGAGATTTTTGGTGTTGGATCAGATAGCACCATTACCCCATGGGGGAGTTGGAATGGATCTTTAGATTGGATACATTGAGACCTAACGGCCTCAATGTTGACTATAAGATCCTTCCTAAATACTGTAATTGATTGAGATAACAGGACATTTAATGGAGAATGTGTATATGTCCAATTGGATTCTCTTGATGTGCTTTAGTCTGGCAATCCGTGACATAGGAGGTGAACACAGTTATTATTTTTGTATATCTGTTTCTCTCATTATAATATACTTACCTTGTGCATGTTTTTCATTCTTTCAGATTTCATATCAAGCTACAAGTGGAAGTCAAGGACCGGCTACACAGGGGACCGGCTACACAGGGGACCGGCTACACAGGGGACCGGCTATACAGGGGACAGGCTACACAGGGGACAGGCTACACAGGGGACAGGCTATACAGGGGACCGGCTATACAGGGGACCGGCTGCACAGGGGACCGGCTGCACAGGGGACCGGCTGCACACGGGACCGGCTGCACAGGAGACCGGCTGCACAGGGGACCGGCTACACAGGGGACAGGCTACACAGGGGACCGGCTACACAGGGGACAGGCTATACAGGGGACAGGCAATACAGGGGACAGGCTACACAGGGGACAGGCTACACAGGGGACCGGCTACACAGGGGACAGGCTATACAGGGGACCGGCTACACAGGGGACCGGCTACACAGGGGACAGGCTACACAGGGGACAGGCTACACAGGGGACCGGCTACACAGGGGACCGGCTACACAGGGGACAGGCTACACAGGGGACCGGCTACACAGGGGACAGGCTACACAGGGGACCGGCTACACAGGGGACCGGCTATACAGGGGACAGGCTACACAGGGGACAGGCTACACAGGGGACAGGCTATACAGGGGACCGGCTATACAGGGGACCGGCTGCACAGGGGACCGGCTGCACAGGGGACCGGCTGCACACGGGACCGGCTGCACAGGAGACCGGCTGCACAGGGGACCGGCTACACAGGGGACAGGCTACACAGGGGACCGGCTACACAGGGGACAGGCTATACAGGGGACAGGCAACACAGGGGACAGGCTACACAGGGGACCGGCTACACAGGGGACCGGCTACACAGGGGACCGGCTGCACAGGGGACCGGCTACACAGGGGACAGGCTACACAGGGGACCGGCTACACAGGGGACAGGCTATACAGGGGACAGGCTACACAGGGGACAGGCTACACAGGGGACCGGCTACACAGGGGACAGGCTACACAGGGGACAGGCTACACAGGGGACCGGCTACACAGGGGACCGGCTACACAGGGGACAGGCTACACAGGGGACCGGCTACACAGGGGACAGGCTACACAGGGGACCGGCTACACAGGGGACCGGCTACACAGGGGACAGGCTACACAGGGGACAGGCTACACAGGGGACAGGCTGCACAGGGGACCGGCTGCACAGGGGACCGGCTGCACAGGGGACAGGCTACACAGGGGACCGGCTACACACGGGATCGGCTGCACAGGGGACCGGCTGCACAGGGGACCGGCTACACAGTGGACAGGCTACACAGGGGACCGGCTGCACAGGGGACCGGCTGCACAGGGGACCAGCTGCACAGGGGACCGGCTGCACAGGGGACAGGCTACACAGGGGACCGGCTATACAGGTGACTTGCTACCAGTCACCCAACATAAAACAACATCAGTTATTACAATACCAGTGTGGCTCAAAGTCCCAGCAGAAGCTTTAGCAGCCCTGACCCTCTCCACTGCCAGGAGAGACCTCCATGTACAGGAGAGACATCCACTGCCAGGAGAGACCTCCATGTACAGGAGAGACATCCACTGCCAGGAGAGACCTCCATGTACAGGAGACACATCCACTGCCAGGAGAGACCTCCATGTACAGGAGAGACATCCACTGCCAGGAGAGACCTCCATGTACAGGAGAGACATCCACTGCCAGGAAAGACCTCCATGTACAGGAGAGACATCCACTGCCAGGAGAGACCTCCATGTACAGGAGAGACATCCACTGCCAGGAGAAACCTGCATGTACAGGAGAGACATCCACTGCCAGGAGAGACCTCCATGTACAGGAGAGACATCCACTGCCAGGAGAGACCTCCATGTACAGGAGAGACATCCACTGCCAGGAAAGACCTCCATGTACAGGAGACACATCCACTGCCAGGAGAGACCTCCATGTACAGGAGAGACATCCACAGCCAGGAGAGACATCCACAGCCAGAGAGAGACCTCCATGTACAGCCGCACTCTATACACTCTGTGCCTCCCCTTATGAGACCTGTGATCAGTGGCCTCCAGCACCTGGGTGACTTGGCCAGATAGAAAAACCTGGACTGGCCAGAAAGGGAATGACCGGCCCCACTACCAACCTGCCTGCCATTCCATACAAATCCAGGCCCTTCTACAGCCACTAAAACAGTCCCATAGCAAGTAGTTTGCTCTGGGTTATAACTTTCCTGGATTCCTCCATATCTCACCCAGCTTTCCCTGGATGAGGTACGGACTTTCTGGAACCTAGTGTTCACATATGACAGGTACCTCGGGGGGATATAGTGATTCCCAACCACAATCACTGTCACTGTCTCACAATATATATATATATACCTAATTGTAATGGGTATTCATTCTGCTGTTCTACAGGTTTTGCATTGTTCCTGTGTGATACTAGTATTTGCACTTGTATTGGCTGTGAGAGGAGCTTTATTTACTTTTCTTAGACTCATATACTTTATATAGGAATATCATAGCTCTTGGAAGGAGTCAGATCTAAGCTCCACCCCCTGTACAGAGAGAGGGGAGGAGGCGACTGATCTAAGCCCTGCCCCTGTACTGAGGGGTGAGGAGGAGACTGATCGAAGCCCTGCCCCTGTACTGTGAGGTGAGGAGGGGCCTAATTTAAGCCCTGCCCCTGTACTGAGCAGTGAGAAGGAGCCTGATCTTAGCCCTGCCCCTGTACTGAGTGGAGAGCCAAGGCCTGATCTAAGCCCTGCCCGTGCTGTGAGGTAAGGAGGAGCCTAATCTAAGACCTGCCCCTGTACTGAGAGGTGAGGAGGAGACCGATCTTAGCCCCCCCCCTGTACTGAGCAGTGAGAAGGAACCTGATCTAAGCCCTGCCCCTGTGCTGAGAGATGAGGAGGGGCCTGATCTAAGCCCTGCCCCTGTACTGAGAGGCGAGGAGGGGCCTGATCTAAGCTCCACCCCATGTACAGAGAGAAGGGAGGAGGCGACTGATCTAAGCCCTGCCTCTGTACTGAGCAGTGAGGCAGGGCCTGATCTAAGCCCCACCCGTGCTGTGAGGTAAGGAGGATCCTAATCTAAGCCCTGCCCCTGTACTGAGAGGTGAGGAGGAGACTGATCTTAGCCCTGCCCCTGTACTGAGAGGCGAGGAGGGGCCTAATCTAAGCCCCACCATTGTACTGAGAGATAAGGAGGGGCCTAATCTAAGCCCTGCCCCTGTACCGATAGGCGAGGAGACTGATCTAAGCCCTGCCCCTGTATTGTTAGGTGAGGAGGAGCCTAATCTAAGCCCTGCCCCTTTACTGAGCAGTGGGAAGGAACCTGATCTAAGCCCTGCCCCTGTGCTGAGAGATAAGGAGGGGCCTGATCTAAGCCCTGCCCCTGTACTGAGAAGCGAGGAGGGGCCTGATCCAAGCCCGGGCCCTCTATTGAGAGATGAAGAGGGGCCTAATCTAAGCCTGGCCCCTGCCCTTGTACTGAGCAGTAAGAAGGAGCCTGATCTAAGCCCTGCACCTGTGCTGAGAGATAAGGAGGGGCCTGATCTAACCCCTTCCCCTGTACTGAGAGGCAAGGAGGGGCCTGATCTAAGCCACGCCCCTGTACTGAGCAGTGAGAAGCAGTCTGATCCAAGCCCTGCCCCTGTAACCCAGGCCAGCCTTAACTTTGCACCGCTTTGGGCTGAACGGCTCTTTTGAGTCAGAAATACGGTATATCCAAGTGAAATCCCTTTAGTCCAGCCCCGCCTGTGCTGTGAGATAAGGAGGAGCCTAATTTAAGCCCTGCCCCTGTACTGAGAGGTGAGGAGGAGACTGATCTAAGCCCTGCCCCTGTACTGAGCAGTGAGAAGGAACCTGATCTAAGCCCTGCCCCTGTGCTGAGAGATGAGGAGGGGCCTGATCTAAGCCCTGCCCCTGTACTGAGAGGCGAGGAGGGGCCTGATCTAAGCTCCACCCCCTGTACAGAGAGAAGGGAGAAGGCGACTGATCTAAGCCCTGCCCCTGTACTGAGCGGTGAGAAGGGGCCGGATCTAAGCCCTGCCCCTGTGCTGTGAGGTAAGAAGGAGCCTAATCTAAGCCCTGCCCCTGTACTGAGAGGTGAGGAGGAGACTGATCTTAGCCCTGCCCCTGTACTGAGAGGCGAGGAGGGGCCTGATCTAAGCCCCGCCCCTGTACTGAGAGATGAGTAGGGGCCTAATCTAAGCCCTGCCCCTGTACTGAGAGGTGAGGCGAGGCCTGATCTAAGCCCTGCCCCTGTACTTAGAGGTGAGGCGAGGCCTGATCTAAGCCCTGCCCCTGTACTGAGAGGCAAGGAGGAGACTGATCCAAGCCCCGGCCCTGTACTGAGAGATAAAGAGGGGCCTAATCTAAGCCTGGCCCCTGTGCTGAGAGATAAGGAGGGGCCTGATATAAGCCCTGCCCCTGTAATGAGAGGCGAGGAGTGGCCTGATCTAAGCCACGCCCCTGTACTGAGCAGTAAGAAGCAGTCTGATCTAAGCCCTGACCTCGAGGGTCAGTATAAGTGATAACAGAGCGGTCACTGTGCGCCCCTATGGGTCCTTGTGGCCAGGACCCTTTATAACCTTGTATGTATTTGTGGTGTTACCTCTATGTAACCATCAAGACCTGCAGAGATCCTTCAAGATGGCGGCCCAGAAACCACAGCAGCTGTGGACTGGTGGCACTGCCATATACACTGACCCGTGGGCATCGAACAATCAAAGGGGCAAAACAGAAAAATACAGAGAAGGGGGAGGGGCGACCAGACGCAGAAAGAGACAGAAATCAGCGAAATGCGAATGGCCCCCTCACACGGCGGCCGCCATAGACCGGGACACTCTCTACACTGAGGCTTCACAGAGCAGACTGCAGCCCCTTGGTGACAGACCCCATCTCTGAGTAGCCGCTAAGCTGCCGGTCAGCGCTGTCACTACATGGCAGCGGCATTACGGATGGAGCCATTAGAGCAGATGGAAGGCCGCGCACATTCACATGATGACTGGAGACGTCTCCCGGGATCTATTTCTGCTCTTATAATCGTTCTTCATTATTTCCATTTAGATGCCGTCAGATACGATTGGGAAGGAAGATCCACATGAAATATCACAGAAAGCGGATATGGAAATTTACTGGGGAATTGAGTTAACTCTTCGCTGCCTATAGAGAGAAAGTAGAGAAGCAACAACGTTACTATATTCAGGGAATATAAAAACCAGCCGCAGAGGCCCAGAATCCATGTACCACTACTGCCGAGGATCTGACGGCACAAGGCCTGGTAACTGCATGGATCTGTACTCCATATTCAGTGACAGCAAGCAGCCGCCGCAGGTCTGGGGTAGGGTTCATCTGTGTATCGGTCAGTCACCTCCCTGTCTCTGGGCCAATCACAGCCCTGAGGCTGTTCAATCCTGTGTAAGGCCACCTCAGGCTCCTCTCCACCAATAGGAAGCCACCCAGACATCTATAGGTTAGGGTGGAGAGTCTATAGGTTAGGGTGGAGAGTCTACATGTTAGGGTGGAGAGTCTATAGGTAAGGGTGGAGAGTCTATAGGTAAGGGTGGAGAGTCTATAGGTTAGGGTGGAGAGTCTATAGGTTAGGGTGGAGAGTCTATAGGTTAGGGTGAAGAGTCTATAGGTAAGGGTGGAGAGTCTACATGTTAGGGTGGA
Source organism: Dendropsophus ebraccatus (assembly GCF_027789765.1). Taxonomy (NCBI): domain Eukaryota; kingdom Metazoa; phylum Chordata; class Amphibia; order Anura; family Hylidae; genus Dendropsophus; species Dendropsophus ebraccatus. Next base: position 4,040,458 of record NC_091465.1, on the reverse strand, counting down.
GAGTCTATAGGTTAGGGTGGAGAGTCTATAGGTTAGGGTGGAGAGTCTATAGGTTAGTGTGGAGAGTCTATAGGTTAGCGTGGAGAGTCTATAGGTTAGGGTGGAGAGTCTTTAGGTTAGGGTGGAGAGTCTATAGGTTAGCGTGGAGAGTCTATAGGTTAGCGTGGAGAGTCTATAGGTTAGGGTGGAGAGTCTATAGGTTAGTGTGGAGAGTCTATAGGTAAGGGTGGAGAATCTATAGGTTAGGGTGGAGAGTCTATAGCTTAGGGTGGAGAGTCTATATGTAAGGGTGGAGAATCTATAGGTTAGGGTGGAGAGTCTATAGGTAAGGGTGGAGAGTCTATAGGTTAGGGTGGAGAGTCTATAGGTAAGGGTGGAGAGTCTATAGGTTAGGGTGGAGAGTCTATAGGTTAGGGTGGAGAGTCTATAGGTAAGGGTGGAGAGTCTATAGGTTAGGGTGGATAGTCTATAGGTAAGGGTGGAGAGTCTATAGGTTAGGGTGGAGAGTCTATAGGTTAGGGTGGAGAGTGTATAGGTTAGGGTGGAGAGTGTATAGGTTAGGGTGGATAGTCTATAGGTAAGGGTGGAGAGTCTATAGGTTAGGGTGGAGAGTCTATAGGTAAGGGTGGAGCGTCTACAGGTTAGGGTGGAGAGTTTCAGTGTCTGATATATTTTTCCAAATCACAAAATTTTTGCATAAAATTTGCCTTGCATCAAAATGTATTGATATTTTACCACTGGCCACCAAGTGGGAGGAGCTTGGCACAAAGTGGGTGTGGCATTGCAAAGAGGGAATGGCCTTCAGTATGAATCAAATTGACTACAATTTTACATCAACAATCAAGTGTAAATTGTAGCTAAGCAGCTCCAAGCTAGAAATCAGTGAGACATAGTTGTGACACATTAGTCACGCTACTCACCCTGGTCGAGCACAGATTTAAAGGGGTTGTTCACAAAAAAAATCTTTCAAATGAACTGGTGCCAGAAAGTTCCAGAGATTTGTAATTCACTTCTATTTAGAAAATCTCCAGTCTTCCAGTACTTATCAGCTGCTGTATGTCCAGCAGGAACTGGTGTATTCTCTCCAGTCTGACACAGCGCTCTCTGCTGCCACCTCTGTCCATGTCAGGAACTGTCCAAAGCAGGAGAGAGTTTCTATGGGGATTTGCTGCTGCTCTGGACAGTTCCTGACATGGACAGAGGTGGCAGCAGAGAGCACTATGTCACACTGGAGAGAATACACCACTTCCTGCAGGACATGCAGCAGCTGATGAGTACTTGAAGACTTAAATTTTTTTAATAGAAGTAAATTACAAATCTGTATAACTTTCTGACATGAGAAAAATTTGGGTGAACAACCCCTTTAATAGAAGACCCTCTGAGCGCCACACATCGGGTAATTTTCCGACAATGAAGACGCGTTCTCGTTCATCTCTGTTACGTAGCTTTGGATCTTTTAATAATGGATGCTCGCACTAAAATGTACTAAAGTAATTATCATTTATAAAAAGAAATTCATTCTGTCATTGTGCGGACATGGAATCTTTCTGAGGATACACCGGGACTTTATTAAGCGGAGCACTTGATTTGCATCATGTATCTAAATCCTTTCATCAAGAGGCGCGCTCCGTCCTCTCCGCTAATGACATTGCTCTATCTCCGTCTAATGAATGGGAGCATTGCCGCTCACCTCTCCCAGTGACAGCGATACACGAGAATAATATCCGCAGCATTACATACACTCCACCCCAAAGTTATTGTCACTCCGCTAATGGACATAATGGAGATAAATAAGCGCCACCGTATCCTATGTGTGAACTTTACCCACTGACTACTGCATTATGGGCCAATACTTTGCTACGGACGTCGTTTAGGGGTTGCTCAATGAGGATGGGTAGTCTGATGGGTAAGGTCAGTTATTTTCATTGGCTGGCATCCCAGATGATAACTTATTATTATTATTATTATTATTATTATTATTTAATCCTTGATTCCAGATCGTTATACAAGTGATGGGGGTAACAAACAGGAACAATAAAAAGTCAAAACATGTTACATCAAGGTAAATAGCCAACTGGTACATAGAAACAGAGCACCCTGCCTGTACATAGGGGAGAGGACCCTGTCCCTGAGGACTTATATGAGGACAGAGGACCTTGCCTATGGCTTACATAGGGATAGAGGACCCAGCCTGCAAGGGCTTAATTGGGTAAAGGACCCTGCCCGCGAGGGGTTACATAGGTATAGAGGACCCTGCCCATGAGGGCTTACATGGGGACAAAGAACCCTGCCCATGATAGCTTACATAGGGAGAGAGAATCCTGCCCAAGATAGCTTTCATAGGGATAGGGACCCTGCCCATGAGGGCTTACATAGGGACAGAGGACCCTGCCTACGAGGGCTTACATAGGAAGAGAGGACCCTGCCTGTGATAGCTTACATAGGGAAAGAGGACCCTGCCCAAGATAGCTTTCATAGGGAAAGAGGACCCTGCCCGCGAGGGCTTACATAGGGAGAGAGAACCCTGCCCACGAGGGCTTACCTAAGGATGGAGAACCCTGCCCGTGATAGCTTACATGGGGACAGAGGACCCTGCCCGCGAGGGCTTACATAGAGAGAGAGGACCCTGCCCACGAGGGCTTACCTAAGGATGGAGAACCCTGCCCGTGATAGCTTACATAGGGACAGAGGACCCTGCCCAAGATAGCTTTCATAGGGAAAGAGGACCCTGCCCGCGAGGGCTTACATAGGGAGAGAGAACCCTGCCCACGAGGGCTTACCTAAGGATGGAGAACCCTGCCCGTGATAGCTTACATGGGGACAGAGGACCCTGCCCGCGAGGGCTTACATAGAGAGAGAGGACCCTGCCCACGAGGGCTTACCTAAGGATGGAGAACCCTGCCCGTGATAGCTTACATAGGGACAGAGGACCCTGCCCAAGATAGCTTTCATAGGGAAAGAGGACCCTGCCCGTGAGGGCTTACATAGGAAGAGAGAACCCTGCCCGTGATAGCTTACATAGGGACAGAGGACCCTGCCCAAGATAGCTTTCATAGGGAAAGAGGACCCTGCCCACGAGGGCTTACCTAAGGATGGAGAACCCTGCCCGTGATAGCTTACATAGGGACAGAGGACCCTGCCCAAGATAGCTTTCATAGGGAAAGAGGACCCTGCCCGCGAGGGCTTACATAGAGAGAGAGAACCTTGCCCTCAATGACTTACATAGAAATAGGGAACCTTTCCCGCGAGAGCTTACACAGGGGTAGAGGGGATGTCCAAGGTAAGGGGAGGGAGACAGAAGGTAAGGTGTGCAGCTAGTCACAGTGTGGTGCAAGACAGGCGTGGTTCTGATTTTGGAAGAAAGCAGCCATGTCAATTCCCCCCCCCAAAAAAAACAAACAAACAAACAAACAAAAAAACCTGGATTACCCCTTTAAGTGATAAAGCCAAGTAAGAAGACAAAACAAAAAGTGCAACAAAACACATGTAACGACTGGAGTCGTAGATCCACTGTAGCACAGCTAGTGATGGCATAAGCTGCACCAGGGAGCGGAGTCTAAGGGGCCGCTAGTCTTCACCAGTGCCCACCGCAAAATGGGATGGACTTGCTGCGGCAGGTGACCCGCAGACCCCAAGAGAGATGCGCAGGGCAGAACCGGAGCATGGGACGTTGCTGCGGCGATGACAGTAGCCACCTCCACCCCCGTCCGTTTGTAAGAAGTTCTTCATAAGCTCACGATCCAGGGAGTTAATTTTTGGCTCCTAGGACCTTTCTTCAGGACCAAAACCCTTCCAGTCAACCAGAAAAAAAGTCTCCCTCTAACCGTCTTCATGGCCAGAATATCCTTAACGGTGTAGATCTCAGATGAGACTTTTGGCGGAGGAGGAGAGATAAGCTTCCTCGAGAAACAGTTTAGGGCCACTGGTTTTAGAAGAGGGACGTGGAGGGTGTTCTGAATCCACATGGCGGACTGCAAATGGAGTTTGCAGGCGACCGGGCTGATGCGCTTCAGCACCATTAATGGTCCCAAAAACTGTAGCGTAACTTGGGTAACTTGGAATTTTCAGGCACACGTACCTAGCGGACAACCAAAAAGTCATGACAGGTCTCCTCTTTTTGTCCACCTTGGACCTATCTGACTGGTGCCCTGCAACAGAGGTTGGCGTGTCTGTTTCCAAATGGAGGCAAAATCTTTGGCCAGGTCATCCACGGTAGGTACCTCAGAGGATGTTGGCAGAGGCAACAGAGGACAAGGGTGTTGTCTATAGAGTGGAGTCCAGAGGATTATTAGGAGAATTCTGCACAGGGAAGCAGAAAAGACCAAAATGACAGATTCTGGTCCTCGGTTGGAAACAATGTGTTGAGGCAGGCCATGCAGATGGAACACACTTTGAAGGAAGAGGCTGGCGAGATGAGGAGTGGAAGGTAAACCAGGCAGAGACACAAAATTAGACATCTTAGAAAGTTGATTGGTGACCAAATGACAGAAGGAGGGAGGTCGGTAACGAAGTCCATGGCAATGTGTGCCCAAGGATGTTCTGGAATGGGAAGAAGCCGAAGTAGACCGGCTGACATTAGGCGAGAGGCCTTGTTTTGGGCACAGATGGAGCAAGAGGCCACAAAAGTCTTTGTCGTCTTTAGAAAGACTTGGCCACCAATAGTGAATATCAATAGAGAAATCAATTGCCTTGTTGTTATGGACTCCTTGATGTCCGGCAATCAAGGAAGAGTGACCCAATTTTAGAATTCTTCTTCTGAGCTGGGCACACATAGATATTGCCAGGAGGGAGATTCTGAAGAGCTGCGGTGGCCAATGATATCAGTCGTCCTGGTGGTATTATATGGCAAAGAGTGTCCTCCTGACCAACAACATCGGAGGTTTGAGAATGGCATTGGCTTTCACATTCTTCTCCTCTGCACGAAAGTGAATGACGAAATTGAACCGAGAGAAGAAGAGGGACCACCTGGCCTGCCTGGGATTGAGTCGCTGGGCCGACTAGAGATAAAGAAGATTTTTGTGATCTGTGAAGATGCTAATTGGATGACTTTTTCCTTTCAGAAGGTGGTGCTACTCCTCTAGAGCCAACTTGAGCGCCAGCAGCTCCCTACCTCCTGCAGTATAATTCCTCTCGGCTAGGGAAAAGGTCTTTAAGAAGAAGCCAAAAGTTAAGAGTTTTCCCAGACGAGTCCTTTTAGGTTATGATGGCCCCGGCTCCCACCAAAGAGGCATTCACTTCCAATGACAATGGCCTGGTAGGGTTGTGGCAAGACAGTATGGGAGAGGAAGCAAAAGCAGACTTTAGCTTGGTAAAAGCCTGCTCTTCTTCGGTCGGCCACTGCTTGGAATGGCGCCCTTCTTGGTAAGAGCCACAATCAGTGCGATCAGGCTGACACAATAGAGGCACAGGTTCTCTTTCCCACCGCGAGTTCTCTTCTCAGGTGCAAAAAGTACAACAAGATACAAAGAATCAGACAAGAACAAAATATACTTAGCTATAACCTCTTATTACAACCCAGAAGGCCATTGGCTGGATATTTATTACATACCTGGAATGTGAGCCATCTATCTATCTATCTATCTATCTATCTATCTCCTATCTATCTATCTATCTATCTATCTATCTATCTATCTATCTATCTCCTATCTATCTCCTATCTATCTATCTATCTATCTATCTATCTATCTATCTATCTCCTATCTATCTATCTATCTATCTATCTATCTCCTATCTATCTATCTATCTATCTCCTATCTATCTATCTATCTATCTATCTATCTATCTATCTATCTATCTCCTATCTATCTCCTATCTCCTATCTATCTATCTATCTATCTATCTATCTATCTATCTCCTATCTATCTATCTATCTATCTATCTATCTATCTATCTATCTCCTATCTATCTATCTATCTATCTATCTATCTCCTATCTATCTATCTATCTATCTATCTATCTATCTATCTCCTATCTATCTCCTATCTATCTCCTATCTATCTATCTATCTATCTATCTATCTATCTCCTATCTATCTATCTATCTATCTATCTCCTATCTATCTATCTATCTATCTATCTATCTATCTATCTCCTATCTATCTATCTATCTATCTTCTATCTATCTATCTATCTATCTATCTATCTATCTATCTATCTATCTCCTATCTATCTCCTATCTATCTCCTATCTATCTATCTATCTATCTATCTATCTATCTATCTATCTATCTATCTTCTATCTATCTATCTATCTATCTCCTATCTATCTATCTATCTATCTATCTATCTATCTATCTATCTATCTATCTATCTCCTATCTATCTATCTATCTATCTCCTATCTATCTATCTATCTATCTATCTTCTATCTATCTCCTATCTATCTCCTATCTATCTATCTATCTATCTATCTATCTATCTATCTATCTATCTATCTCCTATCTATCTATCTATCTATCTATCTATCTATCTATCTATCTATCTATCTATCTATCTCCTATCTATCTCCTATCTATCTCCTATCTATCTATCTATCTATCTATCTATCTCCTATCTATCTATCTATCTATCTATCTATCTATCTATCTATCTATCTCCTATCTATCTATCTATCTATCTATCTATCTCCTATCTATCTATCTATCTATCTATCTATCTTCTATCTATCTATCTATCTATCTATCTATCTATCTATCTCCTATCTATCTCCTATCTATCTCCTATCTATCTATCTATCTATCTATCTATCTATCTTCTATCTATCTATCTATCTATCTCCTATCTATCTATCTATCTATCTATCTATCTCCTATCTATCTATCTATCTATCTCCTATCTATCTATCTATCTATCTATCTTCTATCTATCTCCTATCTATCTCCTATCTATCTATCTATCTATCTATCTATCTATCTCCTATCTATCTCCTATCTATCTATCTATCTATCTATCTAAACAATAAAGAATGTCCAGCAGCACTTCAAGTGAAAAAGTCTTCAGTGGTTTATTCCATAAAAATCATACAAAATTCAAGTGCAGCACAGCAAATAAACAGGGATATGATGCGACGTTTCGGTGGCCTCCGCCACCTTTTTCAAGCGGAGGCGGAGGCCACCGAAACGTCGCATCATATCCCTGTTTATTTGCTGTGCTGCACTTGAATTTTGTATGATTTTTATGGAATAAACCACTGAAGACTTTTTCACTTGAAGTGCTGCTGGACATTCTTTATTGTTTAGCTATTGGTATCGTGGGTCAGATACTATCCAGCTGGCACTCGGACTCTGAACCTGAATGGTGGTGCCGCTAGCAATACGAGTGGATTATCTATCTATCTATCTATCTTCTATCTATCTCCTATCTATCTCCTATCTATCTATCTATCTATCTATCTATCTATCTCCTATCTATCTATCTTCTATCTATCTCCTATCTATCTCCTATCTATCTATCTATCTATCTATCTATCTATCTATCTATCTATCTATCTATCTATCTATCTATCTCCTATCTATCTATCTATCTATCTCCTATCTATCTCCTATCTATCTATCTATCTATCTATCTCCTATCTCCTATCTATCTATCTATCTATCTATCTATCTTCTATCTATCTATCTCCTATCTATCTATCTATCTATCTCCTATCTATCTATCTATCTCCTATCTATCTATCTATCTATCTATCTATCTATCTATCTAACTATCTATCTCCTATCTATCTATCTATCTCCTATCTATCTATCTATCTATCTATCTATCTATCTATCTACCTACCATGGCTAATGCTGGATATAATTTGGAGAAATGGAGAAATGTAATAAATTCCATCTGTAGAAGTGGTGGGATATTTTCTCATTTTGGAAGCGGCTCAATATCTTCTGTTATATATTGGCATATTTAAACTCAATTAACCTTGGGACCATAGAGAATGACAGCTTTTAGACTTTTATTGAATTACATTTAAAATGATGGATTTCAGCAAATGGAAGATGATGGGACGCCCGCAATGAGTGTCGCGTCTGGACTTTACATTCTTACAGACGTGTTTTTTGTATTTTGATGGCTTATGAAAAGTTTGGATTTAAAGGGGTTTTACACTATAAGTAGAAATGAGCGAAGTGGCTGAAAATGTGATTAACGAGGTTTGTGAATATCGGATCGGTATTGCAAAAATTTGAGCCAAAAAACATCCAAACTATAGGAGCTACAATACTGGGACTATTATAGAGTAGAGATTTTTTTGATAGATGTTAAAAATTGGAATTTAAAAAAAAATATTAATCAGCCTGTCAATCATTCAGTTTCTGTCATGGACAACAGTGGATGTCAGAGGATCAGCGGAGTAATATCAATTTCTGTCATGGACAGCAGTGGACATTGGTAAATGAGCTTTAAATCTGTTTAACAAGCTCAGTCACTTGGTATAGTGCACAACAGTCACCCAGTTACTTGTGATACTGGACACTGGCTGCACAGCTCCTACAGAAAACCATCCACAATCCACCCTCCTCTCTGTCCCTATATCACTCTGTTGGTCTCTCCTCTCCTCTCTGTCTCTATATCACTCTTTTAGTCTCTCCTCTCTGTCTCTATATCACTGTTAGTCTCTCCTCTCTGTCCTTATATCATTCTGTTAGTCTCTCCTCTCTGTCCCTATATCACTCTGTTAGTCTCTCCTCCCTTCTCTGTCTCTATATCACTGTTAGTCTCTCCTCTCTGTCAATATATCACTCTGTTAGTCTCTCCTCTCTGTCCCTATATCACTCTGTTAGTCTCTCCTCTCTGTCCCTATATCACTCTGTTAGTCTCTCCTCTCTGTCTCTATATCACTCTGTTAGTCTCACCTCTCCTCTCTGTCCCTATATGACTCTGTTAGTCTCTCCTCTCTGTCCCTATATCACTCTGTTAGTCTCTCCTCTCTGTCCCTATAGCACTCTATTAGTCTCTCCCTGGTGCCATCCTGCTCTCTCCACTACATACACAGACTGGCCACCTCTGTTACCGAACCTCCTTATATATAGGGGGAGGGGAAGGTGCTGACATCACAGAGGGGCCTGCAGCTGATTGGACGACTGCAAAGCATTATGGATAATCTCAGTGACAGTACTGTAAGCTGACATGTGCGGCCACAATGTTTAACGAATTTGGTATGAAAGGCTGTGAATTTGCTTCCTTCATCTTTACCTATAAGTAAATATATAATGAAACGTTGGACTTTTGATATATTTTAATTCCTCCGAAACTCTTCTTGTTGGGTGCAGGAGGGCCGCCATCTTGGCCTCATATAGACACAATGATTACAAGTTATTATTTACTTTGATTAATTTCTGGTTACCTTAATGTGAAGTGCCATATGGGTGTGGCCAAGACTCTGAAGTGAAGTGCCCTGACCACACCTTTATGACACTTCAGGACAGCAATAAAAGGCCTCAGACAATTACAATAAAGGTATATTAACTGACAGTTTCCCTTTAAATCAACATGTTATAACAGTGGAAGGTGACACTGTTTGTGATAGCTAAGCTCCCCTCTGGTAAATAACCTCTGCACAGGTCACAGAGCATGCCCACAACACTCTCCCCTAGAAGTAAATAGGGTCCCACCCTCCTTCCCCCTAACACCATTTCCGGGGTGTCTCACACGTCTAATGTATAGTGGAATTTCGTAACAGTCATAATTTTACCATAAAGGCCTCATCCAGTTTAGTCACTTACCAGACGTTTGATCAATTCCCCAAAATAGCCGACGTCTCGTGATGTCATCTTCTAAATTTAAAGGCCGATCTTAATGAAGTCTTAAGTGTTCCGTCTTCTCATCTAATATGTACCAGCTGGAGGCAGTAAATATGGGTGATTAATGCCGGGGTCAGGGGTTAAAGTGAAGGCTCGGAATATTCCAGATCACCACTCCTCCTGAGAGTTATGGGGATCTGGCCGCTCGCAGCACTCCTGGACGCTAATGGCTGCTGGGAGGCCTGCGCTTATACAACATATGCTTTATAAACACAGAGAAGTTCTGTGAATAAAACGTCCCATATGACCCCGACGTCCTCCTTTATATGAGTACCATCTGTACTGACATAGTCCCAGATATAATAGAAGGGTTACCCTTAGGCCGGACACAATCACGTGACTTTATGGATTGGATTGTTCTCCAGCTCTTTACACTTTAAAGAAAAAAAAATAATAAAGAAAAACCCTAAAACTCCTATACACAGCAGGATTGTGGTGACCCGGTACAGGCCCCGAAGTCTTATTGCACCTGAGTAAGGTAACTCCCTCAGGTTCACACAAGTGGGTTGAGGTATCCATTGCAGTTAGTGTTTTTCCCACTAGGTGTCACTACTGTGTTTGTGCTTATTCTATGCACAGCTGTACCAAGGGTTAACTACTGTGTGTCACATGTTGTCCATTACCCACTAACAGGTGCAGCTGCTTTCCCTCCTTTCTTCTTCTCTCTCTCTCTGCACACACAGCCCACCAGTCACAGGCAGGGTTAGACGGACCCCTGTAGAGAGGACTTAGTTCCCGGTGGGAGGAGATAGTTAATGTAGTGAGTGTCGTCTGGAGTGAGTCTGACAGGGACACAACTAAGCAAGCCATAGTTCTTCCTTATTAGCACCAGAACCACTATGCAGCACTAGAGCTCTACAGGTGGAGAGAAGCCAAACATGGATCACCTTGTCCACGCCAGGAACCTCTAAAAGTGCAGGAGTTCCAGGAACTGACCCCAGTGGAACAAAGGTACGGAAATTCTACGTATTCCACTGCGCGGTGCCTGACGCCCGTTAAGTCTTGGAGTCGGCTTAACCCAGATAACAGAGGCTTGTATTACCCCTTACCTAGAAAAGGTAGTTCACAACTAGGTGGCAAAAGGCGATCAAACTAGAGTTCACCCATGAGTACGAGTAGTCTCTATATCTCTTCTATACACGTCTACTGTTCCAGCAGAGTACACTTCTACATTGGACAAGGCCCCTCTGGCAACTCCTCTCCTCTGCTCTCTTTACTGCAAAGCTCTTTCTTCTTCAAAGCACCTTATCTTTACCTCAGCTACGAACACCGGAGTCACTTGTAAGATGGGATTCTTTTTTGTATTGCACTGGACTGTGTTCCTACCAAAGTACATTCCTTGTATTTCACTACGTTCTCTCAAGTAAACTGTTCTATTCTTCTAAAGCGTTGGGCTCTGGCCTATTCCTCGTGCACCCGCACCCACACACAGCTGTACACTTGGGTTAAATCCTTAATGGTGTTGTTGAGGCGTCAAACCACCCTAACTGGGTCCTTTACCCCTCCAGGCTACCGTGACAAGTGCCCAAGTGACCCACTCAGCTACCACACCATTGTATCAGCAGACAGCAGGGCGACCACCATCCAGAACTCCCCGTGCCTCACCGGTCACCATACTATCAGAGACCTTCAAGGTATATAGGATTCTATTGTAGCTTCGTATATGTGTAGCTCTGCATTTCTTTCACTGCTTGCTGCACAGCGCCATACACATTGTTGTGGCCGTGGCTGGTACTGCAGTTCACTCTCATTTGCTTGAAAAGTTCCTGTTGGGGATTATAACAGGAAGACCCATAAAAATAAAATATAATAGCACTGTAATTGGGCAATGAAGAGGACATGGCCTCTCCCTCAGCCCTTACTGATCAGATATTGAGCATAAGCAATTCCAGCAGGGGGAAAAAAGGCTTTCAAATCACCTGATGTCAGAAAGTTATAGATTTGTAACTTACTTCTTTTTAAAGAATCACCAATCTTCCAGTTCTTATCAGCTGCTGTATGTCCCGCAGGAAGTGGTGTATTCTCTCCAGTCTTCCAGTACGTATCAGCTGCTGTATGTCCTGCAGGAAGTGGTGTATTCTCTCCAGTCTGACACAGTGCTCTCTGCTGCCACCTCTGTCCATGTCAGGAACTGTCCAGAGCAGCAGAGGTTTCTATGGGGTTTGCTGCTCTGGACAGTTCCTGACATGGACAGAGGTGGCAGCAGAGAGCACTGTGTCAGACTGGAGAGAATACACCACTTCCTGCAGGACATACAGCAGATGATAAGTGCAGGAAGATGGGAGATTTTTATATAGAAGTAAATTACAAATCTACATAACTTTCTGATACCGGTTGATTTGAAAGAAAGAAAAATAAACTCGCCCGACCACAACTTTAAGGGATTGTCCCAATGTCTAACCATTAGCTAACACAGGGAGCCACTGTTCAGGAAGCAGCTTCCATTTTGAGTGTCTTGGTATATTCATGGTGGATGGAATTGGGGGGGCTTGTAATACTGGATCTTCTAGTCTTCCCTGGTGATACCAGCTCATGGCCTGAGGTTGGAGAAGATACCGGACCCATCCAGCTTCATCCTCCATCGGCTTCTGTGTATCTCCGGCTCACCGACACCTCGAGTTACATGTAGATTATTGTCACCCAATACATTCCCAATGGACGACATCTTCTGGGCCCAACCTGCAGCCAGAGATGTCTCGGTATTTACTTGTGTGCAGTGTAATAATGTAGCGGCTGAGACTCAATAAGCTCCTGTATCCAAATAAATCAGCCGAGCGGCGTAATAACAGAATACATTAACTACAATGCTGCTAAACTGTGTTTGACCCATTCTTGAAAGTGAAATTTCCATATCTTAATTGAGGAATATTGATTGCTAATGCAGTGAAGCACTTGATGAAGTGGGAACACGGAGCAGAATCATTTCACCTCTAAAAGCCGGAGGAGAAGGTATCAGCGTTCGCCATGTACCCCCCCCCCCCCCCCGACTCCCCCCCCCCCCCCCTCACACTGACAGAGAGACATACTGCACATGTTACTGGGGCCCCAATGACTGAAAACCAGGGAGCCGTGAAAGTGAACGTGTTAACCTTCCGTGCCCCGGACCCTCAGAGACCTCTCTGTTTATTGTTCAGTATTTACACGTTATGGCAATATTATTGGGTCACTCAATGGCGGCATTATATAAAAATTTATATACGGCCATATTCCACCCTAATAACCATTGTGCGGAGGAGCCAATATTCTGTCCAACCAGCCCTGTATTACCATACTGGGATGAAAGGGATACAGAGAACAGGAAAGACCTCTGTATAACAATTATTAATATAGCACCAACATATTCAGCAGCGCTGTACAAAGATCTGACACCAAATCAGTCTCTGTCACCACAATCTAAACTCCAGATTCCAATTCCAACATGAGCGCAAGCGAAGGGCGTTCAGCACATGCCTCCATCTGTCTGTGCTATTATTTTAATAAAAAAGGATTTTATTTGAGCCACAAATAGAGTCAAGGGGGCGGAGCCTATTGTTCCCTGGACCCCGACACTGCTTTTTTCTTTTGGGTAAAGTGTTGCCCCCAAATTTCAAGGGACACAGTCTATAGAGAGAGATGAGCAAATCGATTTGGTATCAATCAAGTTTGTTCTTAGTTTCTAAAAATTTTTGGTAGTTCTTCATTTGCATGACAGGGGGCGTGTTTACTCAGAACAGGGCGGAGCTTCCATGTCTAACCATTAGGGAGTCGGATATTATAGGGGGGGAGGAGACTTTCGCACCTTCTGCAATAATAATTACGTTTGTCAAATAATTCCTCTACATGTGTGATGGCCGCGGGCCGGCCCAGAGACGAGAAACCCAACTGCTCCGGCGTGTCCAATCAATTATATCACATAGCCAGAGGTTATAAGTATGGCGCCATGTTCACCAACTTATAAATGCACAGACATAAACATGGCGCCATATACACTGGCTACATGATATGATCTGTCCCGCCGGACCGGTTGGATTTCTCGTCTCACGGCCATCGCACACGTAGAGGTATTTTTTGTCACACATGGATATTGTTGCAGAAGGTGCGACCAGTCTACCCCCATAGCCCCCGTTATCCTCCATCCCTCGGAGCTCTCTCTAACACTTCTCCTCAGTCAATTTACTCTTTTCTTTTTCAAACTTTTTCCCATTAGTTTTTTCTTCTTCTGTGAATTAGAGAAGAATTTGTGTTTGTCGTCGTCTGCCGTCTCGCCTTCTGCTTTTGTTTCCCGTTCCCGGGATGTCACAGACTGAAGCTACAATGACAGAAGAGGGTGGAGGTGCGTGGTGAAGGGGTTAGGACCTCCATCGCCGGCGCGGTGAAGAACTGATGGATAATTGTAATTAGCTTTCAGAATTTTTAATTATAGAAGTGGTATAAATAATCACCCGGCGCGGCTAATGAGAGTCCTTGTGCGGAGGGATGCGGGGAAGCATTTGTTAGAGGGTCTCGTCTGATAATTAGGTGTCTCGCTGCCAGCAAGATTGTAAGAACACAAGAAACATTTCTACATATAAATCAGCCCCAATCTGATAGAATCCCAATAACAATTACGGGACACCGAAGCTCCAAAGCAAATCTGTTTGGCTGCCCATAAATATTGTATAATGTGCTGTCACTGAAAACGACAAGTGCTCACGGAGGCGGCTCCTCACCTAATCGCTGGAGACATTACTTAACCAAAGCAACAGTTTGTGCTTCAGAGCTGCTCCTCCTATAATTGTGGTCAGGACACTTCATTTACCAAAAACTACCCCGACAGCCCAACAGCCCTACAGCAGGACAACCCAGGACCTTGGACCTGGTCCCACTGTTGTGTTCACATCTATAGGTTTAATGTACAGTAGTGTCCCATAGCAGGTGTGCCACCACCATAGGAGGTGTGCTGAAAACTTCCCCACCAATGGGAGAAAAGTCCCGTCCACTTCTACAAAAACTCTCTGTAGGTTTCTGGTGGGGGGTTGGGACTAGACTAGTTAAGTCAGTATAGAAGGAGTACAGAGTGTTGTTCCTGCTGAAGTTTACACCAGGGCCTGGCCTGGAGGCCAGGTCCCCTGACAGGCACTCTATGACAGAATCGGTTCTCATCTCAAGTAACCTTAAAGTGACTGTACCACCAGGCCCAGGCTGAAGCACTGGAGGCGGCCAACCCACCCTTAGTGGGAAGAAACCCCAGCCCCACCATGACGTGACTCTATTAAAATCAATGGAACCCTATCATAGAGGGGCTGGGGTTTCCTCCCACTAAGGGTGGGTCAGCCCGCCTCCAGTGCTTCAGCCTGGGCCTGGTGGTACTGTCACTTTAAGAGTTATGCAGTGCTGCAGCCTATAGGCCGGTAACTACCTCATAGGAAACGACCTTGTCTACAATTCCAGAAATTGATTGCATAGTAGAGGTTACAAAATGCACCACATCACTAGGGCCCGGAATATAGGGGAGAGCCATGATAGGTCGTATCACCTTACAGACAGACATGCACACAACAACAATTCAAACATAAATATTAAACATCCTCTTACCTTCTCCACACCGTACAGTCCACAGTTTACCGCCATCAAAACCATAATTACCAAATACTTACCAATGCTTTTTCAAGATAAACGATGTGAGCAGGTCCTCTCACATGGAAACAGGTGTGGAGCCAGGAGAGGACAGACCTTAGGTAACAACCTGTCCCCTTCAGCACTCAGACGGGGTCCGAGCACTCATAGCAGATCTAATTGGTTAAAATTAACTGTTTTTTTTAAATGTGCTGCCCCCAGGTGCCCGATGTGTGGCTTTGCGGACAAAAATTTCTCCTTTGCCTCGTACACTACAGGTCGCGACTTTAGGATACAAAGTTTCATTAATTGCGATACTACGTACACTGTGTATTTGGCACAGGGCACTACATGCAGACTTCAGTATGTAGGGTCATCTAAAAGGAAGTTGAAAATTCGTTTCTCTGAACACCTCCGTGACATTCGCTCTACAGCCCCATCTGAGGGCAGTAGAGCCATGTCAGGACATTCGAGAACTTCCAACAATGCCATGATGGTAATACAAACACATTACGGATACAAGCCATAGAAAAGGTAGAGAAACCCTTAAGAGGTGGAGTCCAGTTGCTTCGAAAAAGAGCAGTATACTGGATACTACACCTGTCAACACGCGTCCCGAAAGGCATGAACCTGAAAACAGATTTAATGTACATATATTGATTTACCTATAATAATTTCCTTTTTATTTGGTTGTACAGTTTTCTGGTTATTAAAAGACGTGTTATGCGAGTCATGTGGTTCCTCAAGCTGGCCTGGTTTTACCCCCGCCTCTAGGGGGCAGGCCTGTGGTACATCTGTGTAGGAGGTACATCTTGCAGCATAAAAGCATTGAATGTTCAAACACATATGTGCCATGATTAAGGAGGGTCACCTCCGTATCTCGTCGGTGCGGCTTTAGAGATTTTTTATTTTATGTTGTACCTAATAAAGCCTTGAAATTTTACTAGGAGCTGTGGAAATTTTCCTGTTGATCATAGGAAACTACCTACAATTCCAGAAATTCAGGATGTTTCAGAAAGTATATAGATTCACCTGCAGTGGAGCAAAGTTCAACCGAAGCCTAAGTACTCCATTGATCTTCATTCGACCGGGAAACCTTGAGTGGCTATCTTTACCCGGTTGTGCAACCCGTGGGCTTGTGCTATCAAACTTGGTGCTCTGTAACCTCTTCTGCCAGAAGGATGTATCTCCTAGACCAAGAGTATGAGTATCTTCTATTAAGATTATCTACAGAGCCAAATCACACCAACAGAGTACTGTTACTACTTAGACGAGGCCCCTTGGTAGTCCCCTAACCTGTTTCACAAGTCAAGTAAAGACCAAACCGGACAGTAAAGCTGTTAACTTGTTTAAGAACTTGGACTACCTTTACAAAGCCTAGTTTCAGTGAACCTGGGGGTGGGCACACCACTCCTGGCCACCGTGCATAGCTGGTACCCAAAAACACCCAACACCCAACACCTAGCAATCCCCATATTTTTGGAATATCTCCTAATGTGTACAGATGAATCATTACACTCACCACTAGTGATGAGAAAACTTGCCGAAAGTGTGGGTTGGCTTCAGGCCTTGAAAACATGGAAACAACCAAAGGCCATAAGCCATCCACCAGGATTCCCTAGGGTTGCACCTAACTTCTTCAGGCACTTGGTTTGCCAAGTTTGCTCATCACTACTCATCACTAAACGTAACAGAGTTGCATTATGTGAGATCTCAGCCATATAAGTTGGTGACACTCTGTCATGAGATGTATACGCTGCGTTTGAATGTGGGGACGCCCATTGCTTATGATGTATATAGACCTTCTTTTGTGTGTGTGTTCTGAATTGATGGGCTTAATAAGAAATTTTAATAAAAAGCTTAACTAAAGGAAAGGTAAGGATGGACACATCTATACCTCCAATATGTACAAATATGGAGCCAACAAAGGACTCCAACCTCAGCAAAACCTACAACAAGCTGCCTCTCAACACAGCAAACACATCTCCTGACAGAGTATGAAAACGTTGTGTTCTCTTCATCGGCTAGTCATCTGGAAAGATATGGTCTTTTGCCTCGTATACCTATATACAATGACATATATATATATCGCTGCCTGAAATACCTCTCCGTCCCTGCCTGGACATTCATGCACAAAACATAGTGACCGGATGACCTGTGACTAGAGATGCACATAGATAATTCCAACAGTCCAAAGAGACAGATAATCTAGAACCTTCTGTAATATTTATTGGAAGCATAGAAACAATGGCGCCCACCATGGAAGAACATGGAGAAAAAACTCAGGCCGCTACTCAGTGATGTCATATAGAGGAGGATATAGCTGATGGACGCTATAGAGGAGGAGGATATAGCTGATGGATGGTATAGAGGAGGATACAGCTGATGGATGGTATAGAGGAGGATACAGCTGATGGACACTATAGAGGAGGAGGATATAGCTGATGGACACTATAGAGGAGGATACAGCTGATGGATGGTATAGAGGAGGATACAGCTGATGGATGGTATAGAGGAGGATATAGCTGATGGACACTATAGAGGAGGATATAGCTGATGGACGCTATAGAGGAGGATATAGCTGATGGACGCTATAGAGGAGGATATAGCTGATGGACGGTATAGAAGAGGATATAGCTGATGGACACGATAGAGAAGGATATAGCTGATGGACACGATAGAGGAGGATATAGCTGATGGACGGTATAGAGACGGATATAGCTGATGGACGGTATAGAGGAGGATACAGCTGATGGACGCTATAGAGGAGGATATAGTTGATGCACGCTATAGAGGAGGATATAGCTGATGCACGCTATAGAGGAGGATATAGCTGATGGACGGTATAGAGGAGGATATAGCTGATGGACACTATAGAGGAGGATATAGCTGATGGACGGTACAGAGGAGGATATAGCTCATGGACGCTATAGAGGAGGATATAGCTGATGGATGGTATAGAGGAGGAGATAGCTGATGGACGCCATAGAGGAGGATATAGCTGATGGATGGTATAGAGGAGGATATAGCTGATGGACGGTATAGAGGAGGATATAGCTGATGGATGGTATAGAGGAGGATATAGCTGATGGACGGTATAGAGGAGGATATAGCTGATGGACGGTATAGAGGAGGATATAGCTGATGGACGGTATAGAGGAGGATATAGCTGATGGACGCCATAGAGGAGGATATAGCTGATGGACGGTATAGAGGAGAATATAGCTGATGGACGGTATAGAGGAGGATATAGCTGATGGACGGTATAGAGGAGGATATAGCTGATGGACGCTATAGAGGAGAATATAGCTGATGGACGGTATAGAGGAGGATATAGCTGATGGACGGTATAGAGGAGGATATAGCTGATGGACGCTATAGAGGAGGATATAGCTGATGGATGGTATAGAGGAGGATATAGCTGATGGACGGTATAGAGGAGGATATAGCTGATGGATGGTATAGAGGAGGATACAGCTGATGGACACTATAGAAGAGGATATAGCTGATGGATGGTATAGAGGAGGATATAGCTGATGGACACTATAGAGGAGGATATAGCTGATGGACACTATAGAGGAGGATATAGCTGATGGACGGTATAGAGGAGGATATAGCTGATGGACGGTATAGAGGAGGATATAGCTGATGGATGGTATAGAGGAGGATTTAGCTGATGGATGGTATAGAGGAGGATATAGCTGATGGACGGTATAGAGGAGGATACAGCTGATGGACACTATAGAAGAGGATATAGCTGATGGACACTATAGAGGAGGATATAGCTGATGGACGGTATAGAGGAGGATATAGCTGATGGACACTATAGAGGAGGATTTAGCTGATGGATGGTATAGAGGAGGATATAGCTGATGGACGGTATAGAGGAGGATACAGCTGATGGACACTATAGAAGAGGATATAGCTGCTGGACACTATAGAGGAGGATATAGCTGATGGATGGTATAGAGGAGGATATAGCTGATGGATGGTATAGAGGAGGATATAGCTGATGGACACTATAGAGGAGGATACAGCTGATGGACACTATAGAGGAGGATATAGCTGATGGACGCTATAGAGGAGGATATAGCTGATGGACGGTATAGAGGAGGATATAGCTGATGGATGGTATAGAGGAGGATATAGCTGATGGACACTATAGAGGAGGATTTAGCTGATGGATGGTATAGAGGAGGATATAGCTGATGGACGGTATAGAGGAGGATACAGCTGATGGACACTATAGAAGAGGATATAGCTGCTGGACACTATAGAGGAGGATATAGCTGATGGATGGTATAGAGGAGGATATAGCTGATGGATGGTATAGAGGAGGATATAGCTGATGGACACTATAGAGGAGGATACAGCTGATGGACACTATAGAGGAGGATATAGCTGATGGACACTATAGAGGAGGATATAGCTGATGGACGGTATAGAGGAGGATATAGCTGATGGATGGTATAGAGGAGGATATAGCTGATGGACGGTATAGAGGAGGATTTAGCTGATGGACACAATAGAAGAGGATATAGCTGATGGACACTATAGAGGAGGATATAGCTGATGGACACTATAGAGGAGGATATAGCTGATGGACGGTATAGAGGAGGATATAGCTGATGGACGGTATAGAGGAGGATATAGCTGATGGATGGTATAGAGGAGGATTTAGCTGATGGACACTATAGAGGAGGATACAGCTGATGGACGGTATAGAGGAGGATATAGCTGATGCACGCTATAGAGGAGGATATAGCTGATGGACGGTATAGAGGAGGATATAGCTCATGGACGCTATAGAGGAGGATATAGCTGATGGATAATATAGAGGAGGATATAGCTGATGGACGGTATAGAGGAAGATATAGCTGATGGACACTATAGAGGATACAGCTGATGGACACTATAGAGGAGGATATAGCTGATGGACGCTATAGAGGAGGATATAGCTGATGGACGGTATAGAGGAAGATATAGCTGATGGACACTATAGAGGATACAGCTGATGGACGGTATAGAGGAGGATATAGCTGATGGACACTATAGAGGAGGATATAGCTGATGGATGGTATAGAGGAGGATATAGCTGATGGACGGTATAGAGGAGGATATAGCTGATGGACACTATAGAGGAGGATACAGCTGATGGACGGTATAGAGGAGGATATAGCTGATGGACGGTATAGAGGAGGATATAGCTGATGGACACTATAGAGGAGGATATAGCTGATGGACGGTATAGAGGAGGATATAGCTGATGGACGGTATAGAGGAGGATATAGCTGATGGACACTATAGAGGAGGATATAGCTGATGGACACTATAGAGGAGGATATAGCTGATGGGCGGTATAGAGGAGGATATAGCTGATGGACGGTATAGAGGAGGATATAGCTGATGGACACTATAGAGGAGGATATAGCTGATGGACACTATAGAGGAGGATATAGCTGATGGACGGTATAGAGGAGGATATAGCTGATGGACGCTATAGAGGAGGATATAGCTGATGGACACTATAGAGGAGGATATAGCTGATGGACGGTATAGAGGAGGATACAGCTGATGGACGGTATAGAGGAGGATATAGCTGCTGGACGCTATAGAGGAGGATATAGCTGATGGACACTATAGAGGAGGATATAGCTGATGGACACTATAGAGGAGGATATAGCTGATGGACACTATAGAGGAGGATATAGCTGCTGGACACTATAGAGGAGGATATAGCTGATGGACGGTATAGAGGAGGATATAGCTGATGGATGGTATAGGGGATACAGCTGATGGACACTACAGAGGAGGATACAGCTGATGGACACTATAGAGGAGGATATAGCTGATGGACACTATAGAGGAGGATATAGCTGATGGATGGTATAGAGGAGGATATAGCTGATGGACGGTATAGAGGAGGATACAGCTGATGGACGGTATAGAGGAGGATACAGCTGATGGACGGTATAGAGGAGGATACAGCTGATGGACGGTATAGAGGAGGATATAGCTGATGGACGGTATAGAGGAGGATATAGCTGATGGACGGTATAGAGGAGGATACAGCTGATGGACGGTATAGAGGAGGATATAGCTGATGGACGCTATAGAGGAGGATATAGCTGCTGGACACTATAGAGGAGGATATAGCTGATGGATGGTATAGGGGATACAGCTGATGGACACTATAGAGGAGGATACAGCTGATGGACGGTATAGAGGAGGATATAGCTGATGGGCACTATAGAGGAGGATACAGCTGATGGACGGTATAGAGGAGGATATAGCTGATGGACGGTATAGAGGAGGATATAGCTGATGGACACTATAGAGGAGGATACAGCTGATGGACACTATAGAGGAGGATATAGCTGATGGACACTATAGAGGAGGATATAGCTGATGGACGGTATAGAGGAGGATACAGCTGATGGACGGTATAGAGGAGGATATAGCTGATGGACACTATAGAGGAGGATACAGCTGATGGACGGTATAGAGGAGGATATAGCTGATGGACACTATAGAGGAGGATATAGCTGATGGACGGTATAGAGGAGGATATAGCTGATAGACACTATAGAGGAGGATATAGCTGATGGACACTATAGAGGAGGATATAGCTGATGGACGGTATAGAGGAGGATACAGCTGATGGACGGTATAGAGGAGGATATAGCTGATGGACGGTATAGAGGAGGATACAGCTGATGGACGGTATAGAGGAGGATATAGCTGATGGACGGTATAGAGGAGGATACAGCTGATGGACGGTATAGAGGAGGATATAGCTGATGGACACTATAGAGGAGGATATAGCTGTCAGATATCCCCCGTAGGACACACAGGACGTGATCCTTCTCCTCTTCTGGAAGGTTTCCTCCGCTGTTCAGACTTTCGGTTCCTTAATCCGGTCGCAGACGTTTATAGACGTAATTATGTTTATTCAGAATTTGGCAAAAACCTAATGAACCATCAGCAAACACCTCAGCGTTTCATCCTCCACAAATAATGAATATTTATGGCTCAGTCACTGGCGGGAACATGGTGGGGATGTCGCTGTGATACTGTACACAATCTAGCGGACGGCACCGATCCCCCAATAATCACATAGGAGGGGGAAGCTTATAGAGCCAAACTCCCGGGATGCCCAGACGCCTCCCCCTTGTCAGATGCCCAGACTCCTCCCCTTGTCAGATGCCCAGGCTCCTCCCCCTTGTCAGATGCCCAGACTCTCCCTTTGTTAGATGCCCAGACTCCTCTCCCCTTGTCAGATGCCCAGACTCCTCCCCCTTGTCAGATGCCCAGACTACTCCCCCTTGTTAAATGCCCAGACTCCTCCCCCTTGTCAGATGTCCAGACTACTCCCCCTTGTTAGATGCCCAGACTCCTTCCCCTTGACAGATGCCCAGACTCTTTCCCCTTGTCAGATGCCCGACTCCTCCCCCTTGTCAGATGCCCAGGCTCCTCCCCCCTTGTTAGATGCCCAGACTACTCCCCGTTGTGAGATGCCCAGACTCCTCCCCCTTGTTCAATTCCCAGGCTCCCCCCCTTGTCATATGCCCAGGCTCCTCCCCCTTGTCAGATGTCCAGTCTCCTCACTCTTGTCAGATGCCCAGACTCCTCCCCTTGTCAGATGCCCAGACTCCTCCCCCTTGTCAGAACTGGTGACAATTATTAGTTTGTAATAACCTATACACAATTTTCCAACATTAGGTTAAAAAAAAACCAACCTGCTGCCCAAGCGTACAGCATTGCTCACCTGTCGGCCCCAGTTCTGAAATCACCCAAAACCCATTAGTGTTGGGGTCCTAGGTCTATAACCCCTGGTTGAGCAGTTGCAGAAAACTACAATCCCCAGAATGCATTGCTTCCCATCAGCTTTCCATCACATTCCTCCCACCCTGCCTATCCCCCTCCTCCAGCATCAGTGAGGATGCAGCACCTTCTGCATTCACTCCCTGTCTGCTCTCTCTGTAGCGTGCTGTATAAACACCGCAATCTCTCTTTTTTTTTCAAATCACCTGGTCTCAGAAAGTTATACAGATTTGTGATTTATTTCTGTAAAAAATAATCTCCAGTCTTCCAGTCCTTATCAGCTGCTGTATGTCCTGCAGGAAGTGGTGTATTCTCTCCAGTCTGACACAGTGCTCTCTGCTGCCACCTCTGTCCATGTCAGGAACTGTCCAGAGCAGGAGAGGTTTTCTATGGGGATTTGCTGCTGCTCTGGACAGTTCCTGACATGGACAGAGGTGGCAGCAGAGAGCACTGTGTCAGACTGGAGAGAATACACCACTTCCTGCAGGACATACAGCAACTGATAAGTACTGGAATACTGGAGATTTTTTTTTACAGAGATAAATCACAAATCTGTATAACTTTCTGACACCAGGTGATTTGAAAGAAAAAGATTTTTGTCTGCGTTCCCCTTTCATCACTATCTACTAGTGCGTGAAGCCAACTTTATTGACAGCCCAGCAGTGAACGATCCCATGAATATTGCAGAAAGTTGAACGCCACACTTTGGTGTAATCAATAGTTTGATGAAATCTTTGCGGCATTGGAGAACGATTCCCTCCCGGGCTCGGAGATTTACTCCGCTCCAATATGAATAAAATTAAAGAGAATGGAGTCTGCACCACTGGAGATAGAAATGCAAATCAGCGCTCAGATTGTGGCGGCCGCGTTCGCTTCTGCTTACCTCTCGTGACTCGGCAATTTCTAATTACCAGCAAAAATAGAAAAAAACGGCATAATGCCCCCAAAACGAGAACAATGCCGAGGTTAATGGAACGATTTATTACCGAGGGGAGAATAAGGATTTTCTTCAGAACTTTGTGGCGGCATTAAATCCTCCCAGCTGGACGCTCCCTGCCCTGTCACTAAGGGGAGGGGGGACAACTTCATCAGCTTCAAAGTCATCAGAAAATGGGCAGGGATTAACCCCTTCCTGGTAAGACCAGTCTCCACCAGATGAGACACCAGAGACCTTAAACAAGTGCTCTCTGCTGCCACCTCTGTCCATGTCAGGAACTGTCCAGAGCAGCAGCAAATCCCCATAGAAAACCTCTCCTGCTCTGGACAGTTCCTGACATGGACAGAGGTGGCAGCAGAGAGCACTGTGTCAGACTGGAGAGAATACACCACTTCCTGCAGGACATACAGCAACTTATAAGTACTGGAAGACTGGAGATTTTTAAACAGGAGTAATTTACAAATCTATATAACTTTCTGAATCCAATTGAATTGAAAAAAATAAAATAAATAAAAATTAGAAAATGTTGCCAGAGTACCCCTTTAAGAGAAAGATGGAGGGAATAATCACATCTCTGCAGGTTCATAGTGTAAAAATCTATTTTGTAATCCTTTTAGCTATGGAGCCTGGTTCTACGTAGATATAGGTCCTGAGCCTGTATACCGGATATAGACCCCGACCCTGTATACCGGATATATACCCTGAGCCTGTATACCGGATATAGACCCTGAGCCTGTATACCGGATATATACCCCGACCCTGTATACCGGATATAGACCCTGAGCCTGTATACCAGATATATACCCCGACCCTGTATACCGGATATAGACCCTGAGCCTGTATTCCGGATATAGACCCTGAGCCTGTATACCGGATATATACCCGACACTGTATACCGGATATATACCCCGACACTGTATACCAGATATATACCCCGACCCTGTATACCGGATATAGACCCCGACCCTGTATACCGGATATAGACCCCGACCCTGTATACCGGATATAGGCCCCGACCCTGTATACCGGATATAGACCCCGACCCTGTATACCGGATATAGACCCCGACCCTGTATACCGGATATAGGCCCCGACCCTGTATACCAGATATATACCCCGACACTGTATACCGGATATAGACCCCGACCCTGTATACCGGATATATACCCTGACCCTGTATACCAGATATATACCCTGACCCTGTAAACCTGATATAGACCCCGACCCTGTATACCGGATATAGGCCCCGACCCTGTATACCGGATATATACCCTGACCCTGTATGCCAGATATATACCCTGACCCTGTATACCGGATATAGACCCTGACCCTGTATACCAGATATAGGTCCTGACCCTGTATACCGGATATAGGCCCTGACCCTGTATACCGGATATATACCCTGACCCTGTATACCAGATATAGGCCCTGACCCTGTATACCGGATATAGGCCCTGACCCTGTATACCGGATATATACCCTGACCCTGTATACCAGATATATACCCTGACCCTGTATACCGGATATAGACCCTGACCCATTATACCGGATATAGACCCTGACTCTGTATACCTGCTGGGGATTAGCCGCTGACTATGTGTCCGTGATGGCTGAGTCGGCTTCACACCGGTCCTACCTGTCTTCTACAGCGGCCACTACAGGAGAGGTGCAGTATTACGTGCAAAGTCAAATGCGTAGACGCCCCTCTATAACTGCTTTGTTCACAGATGGCAAAATGAAGGTAAAATGCAGCCATAATTTTGAGGTAACAATACGGCTGTATTTTTAAAATAATAATGGGCTTCATTAAAGTCAATGGAAACTGGCTCCAACTAATGAACATGCTCGTTATTTACCACCTGCTGTAGCAAGATACGTTTTTGTTTTTGTTTTGTTTGTTTGGGGGGGGGGGGGGGTTAGTTTTTACTTTACTGTGTGTGAACCCAGCCCTTCCATACAGTCCGATCCTCTGTGTAAACAAGTGCTCCCCCATATAGAGCTTCACAAGGCGGAGCCGCGGAGGGACGCAGAAACGATCACCGCGCTTCGCATCTCCCCGTGTTATATGGATAAGCGATCGCAAAGATTCTAAACTAAAGTTTATATCATCAAAGTAAAAAGTTCTCATAAAGTAACGAGACGGGAGATTTCATTGGCTCTTACGGTTTTTTATACTTTCCGGCGTCTTCAGGAACTTTAAGTGATTGCGGATTTTATTTATTATCGTTGTCTTTCCTAAACCCGATGAAACGGTAATAAAGTGGGCGATCGGAATCCCTGAAGGGGGGATTTATTACGTCTGTCCATCATCTGCCCAGCAGTTCCCAGGTTTTTTTTCTAGATTTATTGAGCTGTAGATCATTAATAGCCGCAGTATCCCGCGCACTTTGTATCAGTGAGCCGTCCGAGCCGCCGACCCTCCCGTCATTATAGATATATACCGTGGTCTCCAGGAAGGAGGAAGCACCTGGGGAATCCAGCAACATAAGATAGAATGAAAGATGGCCGCAGAGGGGAATCTGGAGCCGCCTGTAATTTATCTCAGCATCTCCAGCAGGACGACATTATTGGAGGAGAGACGGACGGCAGAATACGGCCAGGAACTGGGTCACACCCGCGCTCTACTCGCAGAACATTCCCTGCCCGGCGAAGTGCACGGAGAGATGAATTACATCGAATAATGGGATCTTATATATATAATAATATACATAAAATAATAAAAAAATATAATATAATAATAATAATAATAATTACTTTATTTACCATGAAACTTCCCAAGAAGGCCGCCCCTACCAGATGATTTCTCATCTATTTTTGTATTGTACAGAAAACCCTCGTCCGCCACATTTTTGTGAACACTTAAAAAAAAAAGTTTCGATCCACTTTTCTTTTTATAATATAAGTCAGTGGAATAAAGATCCTATTGGACGGCATACAGCTGCCTCCATTTTCCACCCGTTTTTTCCATAAAATGGATATGTTATACGGACAGCAAAAACACAGTGTGAACCGAGCCTTACAGGGGACAAGAGAGATGCTGCCAGTATTGTGCTTCATCATGGGAACTAAGGCTGTCAATGAAGGCAATGGTGCAATCTATGGCATGCTGGACTAGGGAGGGGAGCCATGGGGTGTCAGGAAGGGGAAGGGAGCCATGGGGTGTCAGGAAGGGGAAGGGAGCCATGGGGTGTCAGGAAGGGGAGGGGGAGCCATGGGGTGTCAGGAAGGGGAAGGGAGCCATGGGTAGTCAGGGCTGGGAGCCTTGGGGTGTCAGGAAGGGGAGGAGAGCCACCAGGTGTCAGGAAGGGGAGGGGAGCTTTGGGGTGTCAGGGCTGGGAGCCTTGGGGTGTCAGGAAGGGGAGGAGAGCCACCGGGTTTCAGGAAGGGGAGGGGAGCCGTGGGGTGTCAGGAAGGGGAGGGGGAGCTATCATGTGTCAGGAAGAAGAGGTGGGCCTTGGGGTGTCAGGAAGGGGAGGGGAAGCCATGGGGTGTCAGGACTGGGAGCCTTGGGGTGTCAGGAAGGGGAGGAGAGCCACCAGGTGTCAGGAAGAGGAGGGGAGCCGTGAGGTGTCAGGAAGGGGAGGGGAGCCATTGGGTGTCAGGAAAGGGAGGAGAGCCATGGGGTGTCAGGAAGGGGAGGGGAGCCATGGGGAGTCAGGAAGGAGAGGGGGAGCTATGGGGTGTCAGGAAGGGGAGGGGGAGCTATGGGGTGTCAGGAAGGGGAGGGGGAGCTATGGGGTGTCAGGAAGGGGAGGGGAGCCTTGGTATGTCAGGAAGGGGAGGGGTAGCCATGGGGTGTCAGGAAGGGGAGGGGAGCCATGGGGTGTCAGGAAGGGGAGGGGAGCTATGGGGTGTCAGGAAGAGGTAGCCATGGGGTGTCAGGAAAGGCAGGGGGAGCTATGGGGTGTCAGGAAGGGGAGGGGAGCCATGGGGTGTCAGGAAGGGGAGGGGAGCCATGGGGTGTCAGGAAGGGGAGGGGGAGCTATGGGGTGTCAGGAAGGGGAAGGGAGCCATGGGGTGTCAGGAAGAGCCATGCTTAAAGGATACCTGCTTTTCTTTTTGAATTGGAGCCTTGGCAATTTACTTCTAGAGTCCTGGTCATGTGATGATCACATGGGTGTATAACATCCCTTAAAGGGGCGGTGTCACAAAGAACACTAGGTCTATGGTAAATTAAACAGATTTCACATGTACGAGCATTTCTTAAAATGTATTCTTTGAGAGATGTAGACTCACTTATCCCCCATGTGCTGCTCTATATTGATAACCTGTTGCCCTAGGTTACGACCATTGACAACCACTAAGGTGGTCACTCATACTCAGTTCTATCACAGTCACCTGATCTGTCCCATTAGTATTGGCAACTGTCCTTGACTGCCTGGCAACCACAGGGTCACAAGCAGGAAGTTATCGGGTCCATGGGGGAGAAAAACAGTACATTGATGTAAGTAACACATACACACACATATCTGATTTCACCAACCCCCTGAAACAACCCCTATCCTGGAGAAGCCTTTTTCATGTTTATTTAATATAGTTGTATACCTTTAGTTTATTGTCACTTACATTTTGCCATTGATGTAGCATTGGCATTTTATTTCTGTTTCACCTTCTAGTAGCAAGAGCTCGGATTTCTGCAACCAACCTGTCACATGTGAACGGACCCTTAGCGATTCTTACATTGGAGGGAAAACGTCGTCATACAAGTGCACTCGGCTCCATAAGGGTGTGCGGCCGCACTGATTGGTAACCGGTGAGTCAGACCTTTGGCCTTGTAGTCTCTATACGCAAAGAGATCTATTGTCATGGGGGACAATGAAGAAGGTGGATATGGAAAGTCAAGTGCTGAACTGCATCAAGCATCCATCTTACACTGGGATAGTCCCAGAGAGGTATATACTCTTGAATTGTACATGTAGCTCTTGAGTGAAGGATTTTTTTTCTATTTCACTATGACTACAGCTCCAACCAAGGTCGATGAAGGTCTGTTATGTTGTATGGTGGCCCTTGATGGATCCCAAACCACAAACCCATCAAACACCTTGGAGATAAATAAAAATCTTAGATATTAACCAGACTTCACTGCCCAACATCAGTGTCCAATCCTACTCATTGAGTGTAACTCTAAACTTTAGAAGGTGGGCTAATACCATCGCTATATAAGACGACACCAGAATGAGTGACCAGAGGTAGGTGGCCCAGCGCAGGTAGAAGTCCAGAGTTCTTAGGAACAGTTACGGTCAAAAAGTTGCACACTGACGTGACTCAATGTTCAGTTTTTGGCTGTAGAGGAATATTCCGGGCTATGCCTGGCCGTAGACTGCAGGGGCTGAGTGACCCCCGTATACATTGTATGTCTGGCCGCTCAACCATCCAAAAACCAACCACAAAAATAGTGGATTCAGCTGGATGAGTCTGATTAGTTCTGCATCTGTTTTCTCATCACCGGCCGTGGACATTTCCATAGGCATGCAGCAAGAGTGTGTCCCACGGAGGGTCACTGGAACCAGTAGAACCCCACAGGAGGATCAGCGCAGGTAGACGTCCAGAGTTCTTAGGCACAGTTACAGTCAAAAAGTTGCACACTGACGTGACTCAATATTCTGTTTGTTGGCAACACGTTTTGGCCTGTAAGTTGGGTCACTGACCTTTTTTTCAAGCTTTTTTGTGCTGTGACCTAATTGACAGGTCGAAATGCGTTGCCAATAAACAGAATATTGAGTCACGTCAGCCCTTGCAATGTAATGGACACTCCTAAGCAGCTGCCCACTTCAGTCTACAGCCAGGCAAAGCCCGGGATATTCCTCTACAGCCTTTAGTGATTATTCAGGGTTCTGCAGGGTTTTGTTCCACAGCGTTATAGTAACCACTAAAAGGTCACTAGAGGCCAAAGAGAGACGGGAGCTGATAGCAGGTCATTATTCTGGATACCCTGCACAGGAACAGGGAGTCCTGTCATTTTGAAAGAAGTCCCAGCTCCTTAAGAGTAAATAGTGATATTCTATGGATTAGTTTACTGTATGGCTTCAAAGAGATAAGAGATAGCGCTTTAAACTTCATGGACCAAATGCTCTACACTTGCCCCAGGGAGTGTAGGACCAAATGGAAACTGGCACCATATCTGAAATAAATTTAAAGGGAACTTGTCACCCTGGCATCTGGGGCAGAACCCACTTGATCCCCCGGATAGGGCTCCCAAGACTTACCCCCTCCTGCTAGTCTTGGTTCGGAGGAATCGCCGAGCGCTCGTCTCTGGGCTTAATATGCAAAAGAGAAGAGAGCAGGATCGGCAGGAGGGGGTAAGTATCGGGGGCTCTATCAGTGGGTCGGTGGGTTCTGCCCCAGGTGCCAAGGTGACAAGTTCCCTTTAAAGGCCCAATTTGAGCAAAACCTCAAAGAATCATTCACCTTTACATCGAAAATCTAGTGGTCAGTCTTCCAAAATAAGGAGGGAGTTGTTGCAAATGGAGGCTCATAGCTCAATGAGATGTTCAAGAAGCACATATGGATCTCAGGCTCCCGTGACCCTCGTCCGTACAAACCGATGACGTTTTCTCAAACACGGCCAAAACCTGTATCATAAAAACATGAGAAAACCTTGTGGGAGAGTGGCTGATCGCCTGGAATGAACCAGAGCTCACAAAGAAACTAGAACACAGGTATCTGACATCTGAAATCACCGAGCTGCAGCCTCAGCTGTCTCCCGGTTCAGATAATTAGGCTGCCGCTACATACCGCGCAGGTTTCATCGCTTCCCCAGCAATGTCTGACACTCTGTCAAATTCCCAGTGGTGCTTAGGAAAAGTTTAGGACACTTCTGTGAATACAGCGAACCTAGAGATTCTACTGTTCACAAAGTTGGTTAAAAAAAGTCCCTTCCCGCACGGCCTGTATATGGCGCCGGTATATCGCCTTCGTTATGTAAACTTCACCAATTCCCTTTTCACTTTTTTGCTGTTTGTGCATAGGAAATTTTTGCATAATAGTCACAGAATATTTAATGTAGGACATCAAGTAAGGAAACCCATCATTACGGTACTGGGGAAAACTCAGCCGATTGTTTTGGTTAGGATAATAAGATGCCGGA
Source organism: Dendropsophus ebraccatus (assembly GCF_027789765.1). NCBI lineage: Eukaryota > Metazoa > Chordata > Amphibia > Anura > Hylidae > Dendropsophus > Dendropsophus ebraccatus. Next base: position 4,009,245 of record NC_091465.1, on the reverse strand, counting down.
ATATTCTGAATTCTTTTTGGAAACATCTACTGAAAGGATGACTTTTTATACTATGGGTCAGTGTGACAAAAACTTTGACTCTCTGCGGCTTTGAAGCCTTGAAAAAGAACTTGCAATAACATCATTACAAGATTACAAGACCGAGATTTGTTACGAACTTTGCAAAAAATTCAGTTGAGTACTGAGCCAAAGTTCAAAATGAGTTTGTAAAGATAAGGGTATGCTCACCTGTCTGTGCTCCCCCTATGTCCTACTTCAGGTCTCCTGTGTCCCTGCCTCCAGTCTGATCATTTCAAGGGATGAGATTAAACAAAGCCAGAAGTGAACCCCTGGGGAGCAAGGAAAGGAAGCCTTTTTAGTTCTCTAGAAAACCCCTTTGGGTCCTTTAGACTATGAGATGGGCGGGTTGCTTCATTTCTAGCTAATAGAAGGGGGTCCTGTACAAGAAACCCCTATTACTTTCACCACGGTGCTAACTCTCTAAAAGGGGGCTTAAAAATGGGGTTTCTTTACCAGACAACTACTTTAATGGTAGACTTCAGTTGGGCAGGTTCCGTTCAGCCAGCAATTGGCTGAACCGGTTGTCACTCTGACTCAGTCAGTGATTGGCTGAACCGGTTGTCACTCTGACTCAGTCAGTGATTGGCTGAACCGGGTGTCACTCTAGTAACTCAGTCAGTAATTGGCTGAACCGGTTGTCACTCTAGTAACTCAGTCAGTGATTGGCTGAACCGGGTGTCACTCTAGTAACTCAGTCAGTAATTGGCTGAACCGGTTGTCACTCTAGTGACTCAGTCAGTGATTAACTGAACCGGTTGTCACTCTAATGACTCAGTCAGTGATTAGCTGAACCAGTTGTCACTCTAGTAACTCAGTCAGTGATTGGCTGAACCGGTTGTCACTCTAGTGACTCAGTCAGTGATTGGCTGAACCGGTTGTCACTCTAATGACTCAGTCAGTGATTGGCTGAACCGGTTGTCACTCTAATGACCCAGTCAGTGATTGGCTGAACCGGTTGTCACTCTAGTGACTCAGTCAGTGATTGGCTAGCAACTGTGAAAGAGGAGAAGAAAAAGTTTTTTAAAAGTGCAGTCACCATGTTCCCGAACTTGTTCCGAACATTTTGCAAAGTCGGTTTGGTTCGCTCATCTCTATTTAATTGCCCTAAATAAACCAGTTTATTGGAAATAGTTCAGTAGTGACAAAGAAACAGTGACCACATGATCTTAAATTCATAATCCATTGTCATGACATTTAATTCATGGTTATCTCTCTTATTCTAAAGCTGCCAGTATAGGTGAGCTGGTAGCCGGATGCTCGTATGACCAACAGCTACTCTGAATGGGGAGAGGGGAGGAAGCTTCTATCAGACGTCTCTATGTTTCCTGGCCAAAAACACAAGGGTCAGGCATGTCAAAGGCCAACGGCCAATCCTCCTTATGCTCAGCATCTGCCAATGGGGGACAGTCAGGACACCTGGTTGACCAGTCTCGGGGGAGGGGTTAGTCTGACGTTGTCCAATGTGTATGATCACCTTTAAACGAGAGACGTTGAGAAATGAAGACTCTCCTCGTGTAATTGTTCATTATGTAAGGAAGTCTATTAAAAATGAATTTGAAAACATCATAAAATCCGCTTGAACTGATGAAATTAGTTTGGGCATAAATAATTGCGCTAACGGAGAATCCTGATGGATCTCACTTAGGAAGGCAAGGAGGTCAGCATTCCTTTCAGCTCCAATTACTTTAAGGACTTAGACTAATCAGACGCCCGGGTGTAAGAAGATGTCGGCAAATACAAACCACTACACGTAGACCGAGCCTCCCTTTGTGTCGTCCACTAAGATTTTATTTTGTACAATAGGATGATCTGTAGATGATATAATGCAGTGAACTCCCATTGGGTGAATACTACACGTACCATGGCCCATGATGGAGAACCTGAACATATAAAGTTAACCCTGATTAAAAATCTCCTTCCGTTTCCTGTTCGCAGCATCAAGACGGACCTATGTGTCTCCATGGTTACAGAATGCAGACAGTTAAAGGGTCTTTTCCATAATCAACATTTATCACCATGGATATCACATGACTGCAGGATCAGACTACAGAGCCTTTGTTTGTAGTCTGTCACCATGGCGACGCATAAGATGTGCAAATAAAATGGTTGTAGATGAATTTTGGAGAACTGAAGCACTAAATATGGCTGCAGAAGCTTGTAACGGATCAGCAGTGTAATGGTGGTGTCTCTTTAAGTCCTCCGCATGCTGTCTGGGTGTAATGAGGTCCTCCGCAGCTGTACTACTCAGCTATTCAGATGGTAAATGCTGCTGCTGAGTGCGCTGAGATGATTTAGGAAACTAACTCTGTGCGCGCCGCTGTTTGTTTGTAGTCTCGGTGAATGTAATAACGTATGAATAATAGTCTAGAGCTCTCAAGTTTATTTTTTTAAAGTGTTCTGGATACAATCTAAATGAGATCATTACCCTAGAAATGGAGCTCGGCTTAATTAGAAGCAATCTAGGCGTTCATTGGTGGAGCTAATTGATACCATTAAACCGTTGAATGTTTCCCAATTCTGCCAGTTAAAATGCACCTGGTGCTTTCTCTATGGAGTCAAATCTGGTCAGAAGGAAGACGGTTCACGGGGATCGGGGGTATTCAGTATCCATAGTCAGCCTCATTATGTAACGCTCCATCTATAGACGGATTCTCTTCATAGATTCTGCTCCCATGGCACTTTACAAATGTCCACCACATAGACAGGAGAGATCCAGTATGGGAATGGCTCCAGTATCCGGCTACTGGATAGTGCTGCCTGCTGCTCGGGGGCTCGGTACACAAAACCTGCGGCTGAGCGTAATGCATTTCTACAGCCTTAGGCCATGTTCACACTCCACACTCCGTCATACATTGGCTGAATTACTCCGTCCGCTGTACAACATGTTCCTGTGGCTGACACTGCCATACCGGCTGCAAGAACATTATCTTTTTCCCATTTGGGAAATGTGCAATGTGTATAGTGTGTGTATTGTGTATACTGTGTGTAATGAGTATACTGTGTAATGTGTATAGTGTGTGTATTGAGTATACTGTGTAATGTGTATAGTGTGTGTATTGTGTATACTGTGTGTATTGAGTATACTGTGTAATGTGTATAGTGTGTGTATTGTGTATACTGTGTGTAATGAGTATACTGTGTAATGTGTATAGTGTGTGTATTGTGTATACTGTGTGCAATGTGTATACTGTGTGTATTGTGTATACTGTGTGTAATGTGTATACTGTGTGTAATGTGTATACTGTGTGTATTGTGTATACTGTGTGCAATGTGTATACTGTGTGTATTGTGTATACTGTGTGTAATGAGTATACTGTGTGTATTGTGTATACTGTGTGTAATGTGTATACTGTGTGTAATGTGTATACTGTGTGTATTGTGTATACTGTGTGTATTGCATATACTGTGTAATGTGTATAGTGTGTGTATTGTGTATACTGTGTGCAATGTGTATACTGTGTGTATTGTGTATACTGTGTGTAATGAGTATACTGTGTGTATTGTGTATACTGTGAGTAATGTTTATACTGTGTGTAATGTGTATACTGTGTTATGTGTATACTGTGTGTATTGTGTATACTGTGTGTATTGTGTATACTGTGTGCAATGTGTATACTATGTGTATTGTGTATACTGTGTGTAATGAGTATACTGTGTGTATTGTGTATACTGTGAGTAATGTTTATACTGTGTGTAATGTGTATACTGTGTTATGTGTATACTGTGTGTATTGAGTATACTGTGTATTGTGTATACTGTGTGTATTGTATATACTGTGTGTAATGTGTATACTGTGTTATGTGTATACTGTGTGTATTGAGTATACTGTGTATTGTGTATACTGTGTGTATTGTGTATACTGTGTGTAATGTGTATACTGTGTTATGTGTATACTGTGTGTAATGTTTATACTGTGAGTAATGTTTATACTGTGTGTAATGTGTATACTGTGTTATGTGTATACTGTGTGTATTGAGTATACTGTGTATTGTGTATACTGTGTGTAATGTGTATACTGTGTATAATGTGTATACTTTGTTATGTGTATACTGTGTGTAATGTTTATACTGTGAGTAATGTGTATACTGTGTTATGTGTATACTGTGTGTAATGTGTATACTGTGTGTATTGTGTATACTGTGAGTAATGTGTATACTGTGTGTATTGTGTATACTGTGTGTGTATTGTGTATACTGTGTGTAATGTGTATACTGTGTGTATTGTGTATACTGTGTGTATTGTGTATACTGTGTGTGTATTGTGTATATTGTGTGTAATAAGTATACTGTGTGTATTGTGTATACTGTGTGTATCTGTGTGGATCAGTGTTGAGATCCTCTGCTAATCCAGAAGGCCAAATCTCCATAAATACAGGGAGAGTGGAGAAAGTCCCCTCAGCCAATCAGCAGCTGCAGCGGTGTCTTATCTCAGCTGCTGATTGGCTGAGCAGTGATAGCAAAGACAGATAGGAGGCCAGAGCAATAAGTTTATATTATAAGCTTAGCTCTGGTTCTGTATGTATGATATAAGCTTAGCTCTGGTTCTGTATGTATAGTATAAGCTTAGCTCTGGTTCTGTATGTATGATATAAGCTTAGCTCTGGTTCTGTATGTATGATATAAGCTTAGTTCTGGTTCTGTATGTATAGTATAAGCTTAGCTCTGGTTCTGTATGTATAGTATAAGCTTAGCTCTGGTTCTGTATGTATGATATAAGCTTAGCTCTGGTTCTGTATGTATGATATAAGCTTAGCTCTGGTTCTGTATGTATAGTATAAGCTTAGCTCTGGTTCTGTATGTATGATATAAGCTTAGCTCTGGTTCTGTATGTATGTAATAAGCTTAACTCTGGTTCTGTATGTATGATATAAGCTTAGCTCTGGTTCTGTATGTATAGTATAAGCTTAGCTCTGGTTCTGTATGTATAGTATAAGCTTAGCTCTGGTTCTGTATGTATTATATAAGCTTAGCTCTGGTTCTGTATGTATGATATAAGCTTAGCTCTGGTTCTGTATGTATAGTATAAGCTTAGCTCTGGTTCTGTATGTATGATATAAGCTTAGCTCTGGTTCTGTATGTATAGTATAAGCTTAGCTCTGGTTCTGTATGTATAGTATAAGCTTAGCTCTGGTTCTGTATGTATGATATAAGCTTAGCTCTGGTTCTGTATGTATAGTATAAGCTTAGCTCTGGTTCTGTATGTATGATATAAGCTTAGTTCTGGTTCTGTATGTATAGTATAAGCTTAGTTCTGGTTCTGTATGTATAGTATAAGCTTAGCTCTGGTTCTGTATGTATAGTATAAGCTTAGCTCTGGTTCTGTATGTATGATATAAGCTTAGCTCTGGTTCTGTATGTATGATATAAGCTTAGCTCTGGTTCTGTATGTATGATATAAGCTTAGCTCTGGTTCTGTATGTATGTATAAGCTTAGCTCTGGTTCTGTATGTATAGTATAAGCTTAGCTCTGGTTCTGTATGTATGATATAAGCTTAGCTCTGGTTCTGTATGTATAGTATAAGCTTAGCTCTGGTTCTGTATGTATGATATAAGCTTAGCTCTGGTTCTGTATGTATGTAATAAGCTTAACTCTGGTTCTGTATGTATGATATAAGCTTAGCTCTGGTTCTGTATGTATAGTATAAGCTTAGCTCTGGTTCTGTATGTATAGTATAAGCTTAGCTCTGGTTCTGTATGTATTATATAAGCTTAGCTCTGGTTCTGTATGTATGATATAAGCTTAGCTCTGGTTCTGTATGTATAGTATAAGCTTAGCTCTGGTTCTGTATGTATGATATAAGCTTAGCTCTGGTTCTGTATGTATATATAAGCTTAGCTCTGGTTCTGTATGTATAGTATAAGCTTAGCTCTGGTTCTGTATGTATGATATAAGCTTAGCTCTGGTTCTGTATGTATAGTATAAGCTTAGCTCTGGTTCTGTATGTATAGTATAAGCTTAGCTCTGGTTCTGTATGTATAGTATAAGCTTAGCTCTGGTTCTGTATGTATGATATAAGCTTAGCTTTGGTTCTGTATGTATGTAATAAGCTTAGCTCTGGTTCTGTATGTATAGTATAAGCTTAGCTCTGGTTCTGTATGTATGATATAAGCTTAGCTTTGGTTCTGTATGTATGTAATAAGCTTAGTTCTGGTTCTGTATGTATGTATAAGCTTAGTTCTGGTTTTGTATGTATGTATAAGCTTAGCTCTGGTTCTGTATGTATAGTATAAGCTTAACTCTGGTTCTGTATGTATGATATAAGCTTAGCTCTGGTTCTGTATGTATGTTATAAGCTTAGCTCTGGTTCTGTATGTATGATATAAGCTTAGCTCTGGTTCTGTATGTATAGTATAAGCTTAGCTCTGGTTCTGTATGTATGATATAGGCTTAGCTCTGGTTCTGTATGTATGATATAAGCTTTGCTCTGGTTCTGTATGCATAGTATAAGCTTAGCTCTGGTTCTGTATGTATGATATAAGCTTAGCTCTGGTTCTGTATGTATAGTATAAGCTTAGCTCTGGTTCTGTATGTATAGTATAAGCTTAGCTCTGGTTCTGTATGTATGATATAAGCTTAGCTCTGGTTCTGTATGTATAGTATAAGCTTAGCTCTGGTTCTGTATGTATAGTATAAGCTTAGCTCTGGTTCTGTATGTATGATATAAGCTCAGCTCTGGTTCTGTGTGTATAGTATAAGCTTAGCTCTGGTTCTGTATGTATGATATAAGCTTAGCTCTGGTTCTGTATGTATGATATAAGCTTAGCTCTGGTTCTGTGTGTATAGTATAAGCTTAGCTCTGGTTCTGTATGTATGATATAAGCCTAGCTCTGGTTCTGTGTGTATAGTATAAGTTTAGCTCTGGTTCTGTATGTATAGTATAAGCTTAGCTCTGGTTCTGTATGTATGATATAAGCTTAGCTCTGGTTCTGTATGTATGATATAAGCTTAGCTCTGGTTCTGTGTGTATAGTATAAGCTTAGCTCTGGTTCTGTATGTATGATATAAGCTCAGCTCTGGTTCTGTGTGTATAGTATAAGCTTAGCTCTGGTTCTGTATGTATGATATAAGCTTAGCTCTGGTTCTGTATGTATGATATAAGCTTAGCTCTGGTTCTGTATGTATAGTATAAGCTTAGCTCTGGTTCTGTATGTATAGTATAAGCTTAGCTCTGGTTCTGTATGTATGATATAAGCTCAGCTCTGGTTCTGTGTGTATAGTATAAGCTTAGCTCTGGTTCTGTATGTATGATATAAGCTTAGCTCTGGTTCTGTATGTATAGTATAAGCTTAGCTCTGGTTCTGTATGTATGATATAAGCTTAGTTCTGGTTCTGTATGTATGATATAAGCTTAGCTTTAGTTCTGTAGGTAATAAGCTGTATAACCTACCCGTCTCCCTTCTCTTCATGTATACACCGCCGCTTTCTCCTGACATAGTCAGGAAGTGTATTGGAAGACGCTGAGCAGTCATGGAGCTGCCCGCAGTTTGCGGATGTCACCGCCATGCTGCCAGTTGGCAGCTCTGCAATCATCGGCTAATGGTTTGCTGACCCGGCCTCCTTGTATTGGCCCCGTCTGTTGCCAATCTGGAGACTGCTACAACATGAGGTGACTGGCACATTATCTCTGCCTGCAGACATTATACCGCTCTGTACTGTGACGCCCATCACCGCAATCATCAGCACCAGAAAGGAAGGATATACAGCGACTATTATAGAGTCCTGTACGTTACACGATACAATGAAGCTTCTCATGGTGAAACCAAAAGACTCAGTAACTCACTGCAGCCTAAGCCCACCAGCCCCTAACACTGTATACAGCAATATTAGTGATGAGCGAGCATGCTGGTCCGAGCTTGGTACTCGATGGAGTATTAGGGTACTCGATGGTACTGGTTACTCGGACGAGCATCTTGCGATACTCGAGGAAATCTCATCATCCGTTTCCTGTAAGTTTGGGCGCTATTTCTCAGCCAATAAACATGCAGGAGACTCTTTGGTACATCCTGCGATCACGTGGGACCCATACATGTCGATAGCAGCGATTGGTTGGCCAGATCAGATGACCCTGCCATATAAAACTCGCCACCGGCAGTGCTGGCTTCAGACGCATGCTGTGAGAGATCAGGGAGAGAGCTGCTGCTGGTCAGGGAGAGTGTCAGTGTAGGATATAGCCTTCCAGTAGGCCGGGTATATACCAGCAATACAAACACACAGACCTTTTCTGGGTTTTAAAGCTTTTATTAATACTATTACTACAGACTGCTGGCTGGGAGTTGTAGTGCTGCTACCGCGATTTAACCAGCACACTGTGGTGACCGGCTGCTGGCAGAAAGGGGGCATTAGGTGTTGTATACACACCCCTAAGAAGTGCTCAGTACTATTATATTGGGCCCTCTGCTATAGTTTCTGATTTCTGTATTTCTTACACAAGGGGCATCACAGAGTATATATAGGTGCAGCCACCAACAGATTGTATCTCACAGCCCAGTTTATTAATTTTATTATTTCTTTATTTCTTATTGAAGCCATATCCAAGCTCACTGCTAATTACCCTGTGTATTGTATTACCCTGTGTATTGTATTACCTGTGTATTGTATTACCTGTGTATTGTATTACCCTGTGTATTGTATTACCTGTGTATTGTATTACCTGTGTATTGTATTACCCTGTGTATTGTATTACCCTGTGTATTGTATTACCCTGTGTATTGTATTACCTGTGTATTGTATTACCCTGTGTATTGTATTACCTGTGTATTGTATTACCCTGTGTATTGTATTACCTGTGTATTGTATTACCCTGTGTATTGTATTACCCTGTGTATTGTATTACCTGTGTATTCTATTACCCTGTGTATTGTATAACCCTGTGTATTGTATTACCTGTGTATTGTATTACCTGTGTATTGTATTACCCTGTGTATTGTATTACCTGTGTATTGTATTACCTGTGTATTGTATTACCCTGTGTATTGTATTACCTGTGTATTGTATTACCTGTGTATTGTATTACCCTGTGTATTGTATTACCTGTGTATTGTATTACCCTGTGTATTGTATTACCCTGTGTATTGTATTACCTGTGTATTGTATTACCTGTGTATTGTATTATTCTGTGTATTGTATTACCCTGTGTATTGTATTACCTGTGTATTGTATTACCCTGTGTATTGTATTACCCTGTGTATTGTATTACCTGTGTATTGTATTACGCTGTGTATTGTATTACCCTGTGTATTGTATTACCCTGTGTATTGTATTACCTGTGTATTGTATTACCTGTGTATTGTATTACCCTGTGTATTGTATTACCTGTGTATTGTATTACCTGTGTATTGTATTACCTGTGTATTGTATTACCCTGTGTATTGTATTACCTGTGTATTGTATTACCTGTGTATTGTATTACCCTGTGTATTGTATTACCTGTGTATTGTATTACCTGTGTATTGTATTACCCTGTGTATTGTATTACCTGTGTATTGTATTACCCTGTGTATTGTATTACCCTGTGTATTGTATTACCTGTGTATTGTATTACCCTGTGTATTGTATTACCCTGTGTATTGTATTATTCTGTGTATTGTATTACCTGTGTTTTGTATTACCCTGTGTATTGTATTACCTGTGTATTGTATTACCCTGTGTATTGTATTACCTGTGTATTGTATTACCCTGTGTATTGTATTACCCTGTGTATTGTATTACCTGTGTATTGTATTACCTGTGTATTGTATTACCCTGTGTATTGTATTACCTGTGTATTGTATTACCTGTGTATTGTATTACCTGTGTATTGTATTATTCTGTGTATTGTATTACCCTGTGTATTGTATTACCTGTGTATTGTATTACCCTGTGTATTGTATTACCCTGTGTATTGTATTACCTGTGTTTTGTATTACCCTGTGTATTGTATTACCCTGTGTATTGTATTACCTGTGTATTGTATTACCCTGTGTATTGTATTACCCTGTGTATTGTATTATTCTGTGTATTGTATTACCTGTGTTTTGTATTACCCTGTGTATTGTATTACCTGTGTATTGTATTACCCTGTGTATTGTATTACCCTGTGTATTGTATTATTCTGTGTATTGTATTACCCTGTGTATTGTATTACCTGTGTATTGTATTATTCTGTGTATTGTATTACCCTGTGTATTGTATTACCTGTGTTTTGTATTACCCTGTGTATTGTATTACCCTGTGTACTGTATTACCCTGTGTATTGTATAACCCTGTGTACTGTATTACCCTGTGTACTGTATTGCCCTGTGTATTGTATTACCCTGTGTACTGTATTACCCTGTGTATTGTATTATTCTGTGTATTGTATTACCCTGTGTATTGTATAACCCTGTGTATTGTATTATTCTGTGTATTGTATTACCCTGTGTATTGTATTACCTGTGTATTGTATTACCCTGTGTATTGTATTACCCTGTGTATTGTATTACCTGTGTATTGTATTACCTGTGTATTGTATTACCCTGTGTATTGTATTACCTGTGTATTGTATTACCTGTGTATTGTATTACCTGTGTATTGTATTACCCTGTGTATTGTATTACCTGTGTATTGTATTACCCTGTGTATTGTATTACCCTGTGTATTGTATTACCTGTGTATTGTATTACCCTGTGTATTGTATTACCTGTGTATTGTATTATTCTGTGTATTGTATTACCCTGTGTATTGTATTACCTGTGTTTTGTATTACCCTGTGTATTGTATTACCTGTGTTTTGTATTACCCTGTGTATTGTATTACCTGTGTTTTGTATTACCCTGTGTATTGTATTACCTGTGTATTGTATTATTCTCTGTATTGTATTACCTGTGTATTGTATTACCCTGTGTATTGTATTACCTGTGTATTGTATTATTCTGTGTATTGTATTACCTGTGTATTGTATTACCCTGTGTATTGTATTACCCTGTGTATTGTATTATTCTGTGTATTGTATTACCCTGTGTATTGTATTACCCTGTGTATTGTATTACCTGTGTGTTGTATTACCTGTGTATTGTATTACCCTGTGTATTGTATTACCTGTGTATTGTATTACCTGTGTATTGTATTACCCTGTGTATTGTATTACCTGTGTATTGTATTATTCTGTGTATTGTATTACCTGTGTATTGTATTACCCTGTGTATTGTATTACCTGTGTTTTGTATTACCCTGTGTATTGTATTACCCTGTGTATTGTATTACCCTGTGTATTGTATCACCCTGTGTATTGTATTACGCTGTGTATTGTATTACCCTGTGTATTGTATTACCTGTGTATTGTATTATTCTGTGTATTGTATTACCTGTGTATTGTATTACCCTGTGTATTGTATTACCTGTGTATTGTATTACCTGTGTATTGTATTACCTGTGTATTGTATTACCCTGTGTATTGTATTACCTGTGTATTGTATTACCTGTGTATTGTATTACCTGTGTATTGTATTACCCTGTGTATTGTATTACCCTGTGTATTGTATTACCTGTGTATTGTATTACCCTGTGTATTGTATTACCCTGTGTATTGTATTACCTGTGTATTCTATTACCCTGTGTATTGTATTACCTGTGTATTGTATTACCCTGTGTAATTAGCAGTGAGCTTGGTTGCGTGTGACAAGGGGCTGAACCTGGTGGCGGCTCTGCAACTCGGCAGCCTCACACATGTACCATGCCTGGCTCACGTCTTCAACCTAGTGTTGCTGCGGTTCCTTAAAACCTACCCCAATTTGGCTGCTTTGCTCACCAAGGTGCACCGCATCTGTGCGCATTTCCGCAAGTCAACCAGGAAAAGTTACCCCAACTGCTACAGTCAAATTCAAAGTCAAATTCAACAGCAGTGGGGGGATAAGTGGGGAGTCACATGATGCAGGGAATGTTACCCCAACTGCTACAATCAAATTCATAGTCAAATTCAATTTACCTTTCTGTCTTGTCCATTTCAAACCATATTATCTGTGGATGTCATCTTATTTTAGGGGTGTCCTCTGCCGTCCTTTCACCAGTACCTTCTACCTTTTTTCGATGTTGTAGTCGTTTTTAAGGGCGGGATTGACCAGGCCTTTCACCAGTAGCTTCTATCCTTCCTTGGATGCATATTACTCTGCACTGTACAGAAATTATCACCATTCACATTGGTAACTGAGCCAAATTGCTATCACAAACAGAGGGTTCGAATTCAGAAATGCACATACCACAAACACACAAGTACATGCAGACACACACATACATACATACTGTACATACAGAAACATACATACACACACACACACACACATACATACACTACCGTTCAAAAGTTTGGGGTCACATGGAAATGTCCTTATTTTTGAAGGAAAAGCGCTTTACTTTTCAATGAAGATAACTTTAAACTAGTCCTAACTTTAAACCAATCCACTCTATACATTGCTAATGTGCTAAATGACTATTCTAGCTGCAAATGTCTGGTGTTTGGTGCAATATCTACATAGGTGTATAGAGGCCCATTTCCAGCAACTATCACTCCAGTCTTCTAATGGTACAATGTGTTTGCTCATTGGCTCAGAAGGATAATTGATGATTAGAAAACCCTTGTGCAATCATGTTCACACATCTGAAAACAGTCTAGCTCGTTACAGAAGCTACAAAACTGACCTTCCTTTGAGCAGATTGAGTTTCTGGAGCATCACATTTGTGGGGTCAATTAAACGCTCAAAATGGCCAGAAAAAGAGAACTTTCATCTGAAACTCAACAGTCTATTCTTGTTCTTAGAAATGAAGGCTATTCCATGCCAGAAATTGCTAAGAAATTGAAGATTTCCTACAACGGTGTGTACTACTCCCTTCAGAGGACAGCACAAACAGGCTCTAACCAGAGTAGAAAAAGAAGTGGGAGGCCGAGTTGCACAACTAAGCAAGAAGATAAGCACATTAGAGTCTCTAGTATGAGAAACAGACGCCTCACAGGTCCCCAACTGGCATCTTCATTACATAGTCCCCACAAAACACCAGTGTCACCATCTACAGGGAAGAGGCGGCTGCCGGATTTTGGGCTTCAGGGCAGAGTGGCAAAGAAAAAGCCATATCTGAGACTGGCCAATAAAAGAAAAAGATTAAGATGGGCAAAAGAACACAGAGATTGGACAGAGGAAGACTGGAAAAAAGTGTTGTGGACGATGGATGAATCCAAGTTTGAGGTGTTTGGATGACAAAGAAGAAGGTTTGTGAGACGCAGAAGAAATGAGAAGATGCTGGAAGAATGCCTGACGCCATCTGTTATACATGGTGGAGGTCATGTGATGGTCTGGGGTTGGTGCTGGTAAGGGGGGAGATTTGTACAGGGTAAAAGGGATTGTGAATAAGGAAGGCCATCACTCTGCACCGCCATGCCATACCCAGTGGGCAGCGCCTGATTGGAGCCAATTTCATCCTACAACAGGACAATGACCCTAAACACCTCCAAATTGTGCAAGAACTATTTCCAGCAGAAGCAGCAGCTGGTATTCTATCATAGGTAATGGAGTGGCCAGCGCAGTCACCAGATCACCACCCCATTGTGGGAGCAGCTGGACCGTATGGTACGCCAGAAGTGCCCATCCAACCAATCCAACTTGTGGGAGCTGCTTCTAGAAGCGTGGGGGGCAATTTCTCCAGCTTACCCCAACAGATTAATAGCTAGAATGCCAAAGGTGTGCAATGCTGGAATTGCTGCACAAGGAGGATTCTGGGACGGAAGCAAAGTGTGATGTAAGAACAATGTTATTTCACATACAAATCAGTATTTCTAACCTTGTCAATGTCTTGTCTCTATTTTCTATTCATTTCACAACGTATGGTGGTGAAGAAGTGCGACTTTTCATGGAAAACACTAAATTGTTTGGGGGACCCCCAAACTTTTGAACGGTAGTGTATATACAGAAACATACATAGAAACACACGTGCACAAACACACATGCATGCATACAAGCATATATACACACATACATACACACACACACATACATACACACACACACACACATACATGCACATACATACATACATACATACACACATATACACACACACACATACATGCACATACATACATACATATATACACACATATACACACACACATACATGCACATACATACACACATACATACATACATACATACATACACACATATACACACACACACACACACATTCATACATACATACATACATACATACTCACATACACTTGTGCCCTCCCTGGGTCTCGGACATGCGCTTAGTAAAGTTGTAGGTGTAATCCCTGGTGTTCCTTATAGTGTATAGGTGCACTTGTCTTGAGGTGCACAGAGTCCAGGATATTCACTTGAATGCTTTACTGGAAAAGTTCTTAAAGTGACAGTACAGAATAACTTTCAGGAATACTGAAGATAGTTGTGAATAGGTTATACTTGAGTAGCAAAGAGTCTCTTAGGTAGGTTTTAGTTAGAAGACATGTAAAGTAGATAGGGGACTACCAGGGGGACTTTTCTAGGCAGTGCAGACATCTGTGAGGGTGACTCTAAGACTTGGATCTTAATAGAAGAGGCATGTACTCACGGTTTGGAGAATACCGCCTCTCACCAGAGAGACAACAGACTGCCAGATCCAGGAATATGGGCCCCGGACTTGAACAACTAGTTGCAGTTAGTCCCTGGAGATTACCCAAGGAGATTGATCAACAATCAGTGGGGTACTTCGGCTTTAGTTGCTACTTTTCTAACCACTGGAGAAAGTTCTGGTCAGCTGAAGAACGTCCTAAGAATATACTTTCAGAACGTGGTGACCTCAGACGTGGGCAGATTTTGGAACCCCTTAACGGTAGTTGCCCCTCTTTAGGGTATTAGCTTAATCCCTTGCTTAAAGCTTGTGGAGAAAGTACAGTCTCTGGCAGGATCAGGCACCTGGCGCAATGGCCAGAGGTAACTCTCTCTCTCTAGTGGGGAGACTTGTCAGGAACACTTTCTAAGACTAATCAGACCCCAACCCATCTAAACACCTCCCTATTTAAGGGCTAAAGCTGGGATAATCCCCCATTGGTGGAGGAGAATCTGAGCTACTTTAACGTTCCATTGGTGGGAACTTTCTAGAAGAGGCCTGTGATAGGCCAGGAAAGTGGGGCACGTCTGGCCATCATACTCTTGCATCACTGAATAGCACACACATAAAGTATATTAACCTACCAATAGACTTCAATGTGCTGGCTTTTATAGCATAGACATTCTCTCTAGCGGCATCTTGTGGCCAAAAGTAAACACTGCAGTCCTGAAAAATACAATACAGGGGAGAATAGGAACCTCTCATAAAATACAGTGCCGACTGACCGTATACAGACACTTGACAGTGGTGCATATGTTCCTGTACACTGCACAATCATGCAGACACACACGCAAACATATGTACATGCACAAACACACGTGCAGACATGCGCACATTCTCATGCACAGACATTCACTCATAGACAAACATTCTGACACAAACACATGCACACACAAATACACTCATACACACACTCATGCACACACATGCATTCATATACACACATACTTATACAATCAAGCACACACACATACAATCATACACATACACGTGTATACTCATGCACGCACACATAGATGCACACATATACACATGCACAAACACACATGCATGCATGCAGAGATACACACATTCACTCGTGTACTTACATACACACATGCTGACACAAACACATGCACACACATACACTCATGCACACACACATACAATCATACACACACATGCTGACACACATACAATCATACACACATTCACATGCTGAAACACATACAATCATACACACACACATGCTGACACACATACAATCATACACACACACACGCACACATGCTGACACACAATCATACACACACACTCACATGCTGACACACATACAACCATACATGCACACACGCTGACACACATACAATCATACACACACATGCTGACACACACACATGCTGACACACATACAATCATACACGCACACACACGCTGACACACATACAATCATACACACACATGCTGACACCCACACAATCATACACACACACACACACACACTGACACACATACAATCATACAAACAAATAAATTCAACCCCATAACTAATTCACATGCACTACAATATGCTACAATATCAAATAATTTTTATCTTTTATTAATAAGCCAGAACCGGCGGCTCCCACATCTGCCGGAGTCCCAGCTGCGACTACTTCCACATTTTTGATCCTGTTCCTGACTTAGTGACTGCAGCAAATGCTTCTTGGTGGCGGAGCTCTCTGGGGGCAGGATCGCTCGCAATATTTCCTGCATTAGTAATGTCTTTTCCTTCCCCCTATGGATGCCACAGCCTGGCACTGCCGCTGCAGCTGGCATCTCCTGGGCAATGTGCTATGAAGATGTACGGCACAAGTTTTCTTCCCAAAATGTTAGAAGCAAATTAAAGAATCTTCTAACGGGAGGAATCTGTCCAATTAAAGCGCGGCACGGAATACACAGCGACGGTCAGGAGCCCAGCGGGGAGGATTACAGGGCAGCACATGGGCAACACTGGCATGGCTGGGTATCTGGCTGCCTCCTACTCAACCTGCAACAGGAAAAGTCCTGGAATGATGGAAATCACCACATGTTAATGATATGCAAATTACCCAAAATGGAAACGAGATATTCAAAACCTCTCAATGTATTCGGTATCGGGTATAAGTGGCACGTGCAGAAATACACACGCTTATACGCCTTGGCACGCTATCCGCGAGGTCACTAATGGTTCTGCCACGCTGAATGCGCTGCCGGCAATGGCCGACCAATGACATCCCAGATGTGCCCAATGGGAGACGCTGCAGGCCATGGAAGAACAGATCGGCCACACTGACTGCTCACTGAGCCAACATACACGGTGTGGTGGACGTCAATGGAGAACCTGTAGAGGGACGTCCGGCCTGTAGCCCAATGTCATGGTCTTCCAATGGTTTGTATACAGTGCCCTAGGCTTGGTAAGTGAGGTCACACGATGACCCCTCAGAAGACCCCCCCCTCCCCCCCCCGAGAACTGGACCCACTCACACAAGATCTAGGACTTCTTTATAGGGAAAATCCCTCAAGACTTCAGGGAGTTCCTTGATGTCAGGTTTTCCAACATGTTCCGGATTTTTGAAGATATTTGTCCATTTATAGTAACTGGGGAGCGGCTGCCTGGACCGGGGTCAGGAACACAGGAGGGTCAGGAACACAGGAGGGGCAGGAACACAGGAGGGTCAGGAACACAGGAGGATCAGGAACACAGGAGGGGCAGGAACACAGGAGGGTCAGGAACACAGGAGGATCAGGAACACAGGAGGGGCAGGAACACAGGAGGGTCAGGAACACAGGAGGGGCAGGAACACAGGAGGATCAGGAACACAGGAGGGGCAGGAACACAGGAGGGTCAGGAACACAGGAGGGGCAGGAACACAGGAGGATCAGGAACACAGGAGGATCAGGAACACAGGAGGATCAGGAACACAGGAGGGTCAGGAACACAGGAGGATCAGGAACACAGGAGGGGCAGGAACACAGGAGGGTCAGGAACACAGGAGGGGCAGGAACACAGGAGGATCAGGAACACAGGAGGGGCAGGAACACAGGAGGGTCAGGAACACAGGAGGGGCAGGAACACAGGAGGATCAGGAACACAGGAGGATCAGGAACACAGGAGGATCAGGAACACAGGAGGGGCAGGAACACAGGAGGGGCAGGAACACAGGAGGGTCAGGAACACAGGAGGGGCAGGAACACAGGAGGGGCAGGAACACAGGAGGATCAGGAACACAGGAGGATCAGGAACACAGGAGGATCAGGAACACAGGAGGGGCAGGAACACAGGAGGGGCAGGAACACAGGAGGGTCAGGAACACAGGAGGGGCAGGAACACAGGAGGGGCAGGAACACAGGAGGATCAGGAACACAGGAGGGGCAGGAACACAGGAGGGGCAGGAACACAGGAGGATCAGGAACACAGGAGGGTCAGGAACACAGGAGGGTCAGGAACACAGGAGGGTCAGGAACACAGGAGGGTCAGGAACACAGGAGGGGCAGGAACACAGGAGGGTATTTACTGCTGAACAGGAGGCAGAATTCTGGGACACTGAACCACCAAAAAACTGCAGCCCCATCTGTACCCCACATCTATTACAGGGTTACACCTTGGTGCCTGATGGAAGGTCTTGGGACTAGTTATAGATCTTGTTCTGGGGTTCGGCCACTGAGAAAGGACTATAGTATCTCCTTATAGAACCTCCTTATAGTCCCTTCTTAAAGAACCTCATCATTGAACCTCCTTATACTTCTGTGTGATGGTGTCTGTATGTGGGGGACGTCTGTGTGATGGTGTCTGTATGTGGGGGACTTCTGTGTGATGGTGTCTGTATGTGGGGGACGTCTGTGTGATGGTGTCTGTATGTGGGGGACGTCTGTGTGATGGTGTCTGTGTGATGGTGTCTGTGTGATGGTGTCTGTATGTGGGGGACGTCTGTGTGATGGTGTCTGTATGTGGGGGACGTCTGTATGTGGGGGACGTCTGTGTGATGGTGTCTGTATGTCGGGGACGTCTGTGTGATGGTGTCTGTGTGATGGTGTCTGTGTGATGGTGTCTGTATGTGGGGGACGTCTGTGTGATGGTGTCTGTGTGATGGTGTCTGTATGTGGGGGATGTCTGTGTGATGGTGTCTGTATGTGGGGGACGTCTGTGTGATGGTGTCTGTATGTGGAGGACGTCTGTGTGATGGTGTCTGTATGTGGGGGACGTCTGTGTGATGGTGTCTGTATGTGGGGGACGTCTGTGTGATGGTGTCTGTATGTGGAGGACGTCTGTGTGATGGTGTCTGTATGTGGGGGACGTCTGTGTGATGGTGTCTGTATGTGGAGGACGTCTGTGTGATGGTGTCTGTGTGATGGTGTCTGTATGTGGGGGACGTCTGTGTGATGGTGTCTGTATGTGGAGGACGTCTGTGTGATGGTGTCTGTATGTGGGGGACGTCTGTGTGATGGTGTCTGTATGTGGGGGACGTCTGTGTGATGGTGTCTGTATGTGGAGGACGTCTGTGTGATGGTGTCTGTGTGATGGTGTCTGTATGTGGGGGACGTCTGTGTGATGGTGTCTGTATGTGGGGGACGTCTGTGTGATGGTGTCTGTATGTGGGGGACGTCTGTGTGATGGTGTCTGTATGTGGGGGACGTATGTGTGATGGTGTCTGTGTGATGGTGTCTGTATGTGGGGGACGTCTGTGTGATGGTGTCTGTATGTGGGGGACGTCTGTATGTGGGGGACGTCTGTGTGATGGTGTCTGTATGTGGGGGACGTCTGTGTGATGGTGTCTGTGTGATGGTGTCTGTGTGATGGTGTCTGTATGTGGGGGACTTCTGTGTGATGGTGTCTGTATGTGGGGGACGTCTGTGTGATGGTGTCTGTATGTGGGGGACGTCTGTGTGATGGTGTCTGTATGTGGGGGACGTCTGTGTGATGGTGTCTGTATGTGGAGGATGTCTGTGTGATGGTGTCTGTGTGATGGTGTCTGTATGTGGGGGATGTCTGTGTGATGGTGTCTGTATGTGGAGGACATCTGTGTGATGGTGTCTGTATGTGGGGGACGTCTGTGTGATGGTGTCTGTATGTGGGGGACGTCTGTGTGATGGTGTCTGTGTGATGGTGTCTGTATGTGGGGGACTTCTGTGTGATGGTGTCTGTATGTGGGGGACGTCTGTGTGATGGTGTCTGTATGTGGGGGACGTCTGTGTGATGGTGTCTGTGTGATGGTGTCTGTATGTGGAGGACGTCTGTGTGATGGTGTCTGTGTGATGGTGTCTGTATGTGGAGGACGTCTGTGTGATGGTGTCTGTGTGATGGTGTCTGTATGTGGGGGACGTCTGTGTGATGGTGTCTGTGTGATGGTGTCTGTATGTGGAGGACGTCTGTGTGATGGTGTCTGTGTGATGGTGTCTGTATGTGGGGGACATCTGTGTGATGGTGTCTGTATGTGGGGGACGTCTGTGTGATGGTGTCTGTGTGATGGTGTCTGTATGTGGGGGACGTCTGTGTGATGGTATCGGGAGGACACGTGAGGGGCAGTGCAGCGGTCATACACGCCGGGCCTCCTGGATGATGGTTCTTGCGGTTGACATTGTCCTTCTCTCCTGGCTCAGAGATAACGCTGCCGCTGCCGCCGTCTTCCGTCCGTGATGGTGTCTGTGTGATGGTGTCTGTATGCGGGGGACGTCTGTGTGATGGTGTCTGTATGTGGGGGACGTCTGTGTGATGGTGTCTGTATGTGGGGGACGTCTGTGTGATGGTGTCTGTATGTGGGGGACGTCTGTGTGATGGTGTCTGTATGTGGGGGACGTCTGTGTGATGGTGTCTGTATGTGGAGGACGTCTGTGTGATGGTGTCTGTATGTGGGGGACGTCTGTGTGATGGTGTCTGTATGTGGAGGACGTCTGTGTGATGGTGTCTGTGTGATGGTGTCTGTATGTGGGGGACGTCTGTGTGATGGTGTCTGTATGTGGGGGACGTCTGTGTGATGGTGTCTGTATGTGGGGGACGTCTGTGTGATGGTGTCTGTATGTGGGGGACGTATGTGTGATGGTGTCTGTGTGATGGTGTCTGTATGTGGGGGACGTCTGTGTGATGGTGTCTGTATGTGGGGGACGTCTGTATGTGGGGGACGTCTGTGTGATGGTGTCTGTATGTGGGGGACGTCTGTGTGATGGTGTCTGTGTGATGGTGTCTGTGTGATGGTGTCTGTATGTGGGGGACTTCTGTGTGATGGTGTCTGTATGTGGGGGACGTCTGTGTGATGGTGTCTGTATGTGGAGGATGTCTGTGTGATGGTGTCTGTGTGATGGTGTCTGTATGTGGGGGATGTCTGTGTGATGGTGTCTGTATGTGGGGGACGTCTGTGTGATGGTGTCTGTATGTGGAGGACGTCTGTGTGATGGTGTCTGTATGTGGAGGACATCTGTGTGATGGTGTCTGTATGTGGGGGACGTCTGTGTGATGGTGTCTGTATGTGGGGGACGTCTGTGTGATGGTGTCTGTATGTGGAGGACGTCTGTGTGATGGTGTCTGTATGTGGAGGACATCTGTGTGATGGTGTCTGTATGTGGGGGACGTCTGTGTGATGGTGTCTGTATGTGGGGGACGTCTGTGTGATGGTGTCTGTATGTGGGGGACGTCTGTGTGATGGTGTCTGTATGTGGGGGACGTCTGTGTGATGGTGTCTGTATGTGGGGGACGTCTGTGTGATGGTGTCTGTGTGATGGTGTCTGTATGTGGAGGACGTCTGTGTGATGGTGTCTGTGTGATGGTGTCTGTATGTGGGGGACATCTGTGTGATGGTGTCTGTGTGATGGTGTCTGTGTGATGGTGTCTGTGTGATGGTGTCTGTATGTGGGGGACGTCTGTGTGATGGTGTCTGTGTGATGGTGTCTGTATGTGGGGGACGTCTGTGTGATGGTATCGGGAGGACACGTGAGGGGCAGTGCCGCGGTCATACACGCCGGGCCTCCTGGATGATGGTTCTTGCGGTTGACATTGTCCTTCTCTCCTGGCTCAGAGATAACGCTGCCGCTGCCGCCGTCTTCCGTCCGTCACGGTTCTCTTCCTCCTATTATTATAACGCGTGGCGGTGGCGATGAATCGCTCCTGTTTTATTCTCCCGTTAGTCGGTGAAGCGTCGTCTTCTTTGTGCTGTTTTTGAGTCTCTCTCCATCGGTCGATGTAAGGTGGAGTCTGGAGATATCCGGTGGAGCCGCGTCCCGGGGTCTCTTATTATTCCTCCCATCCTTCTCCGCTTTCTTTTATTACACTTGACTGTTCGATTCCTTTTTCCGCGTCCACAGATGCTTCTCGCTTTATTCGCCAATTGTTTATAAGCGAATCCGCAGCTGTCACACTACACGCGGTCAGATCTGCCGACAACCGGAAAAATGGGGCAATATATATATTTTATTTATAATTTCATAGATACAATATGACATGGTATACAGCTATACTGGTAATACCGCCTGGTATATGGATATATTAGTAATATAACCTGGTATACAGCTATACTGGTAATACCGCCTGGTATATGGATATATTCATAACACCCCCTGGTATATTGATGTATTGGTAATACCGCCTGGTATATGGATATATTGGTAATACCGCCTGGTATATGAATATATTGGTAATACCGCCAGGTAAATGGATATATTGGTAATACCGCCTGGTATATGGATATATTGGTGATACCGCATGGTATATGGATGTATTGGTAATACTGCATGGTATATGGATATATTGGTAATACCGCCTGGTATATGGATATATTGGTAATGCCGCATGGTATATGAATATATTGGTAATACCGCATGGTATATGGATATATTGGTAATACCACATGTTATATGGATATATTGGTAATACTGCCTGGTACATGGATATACTGGTGATACCGCATGGTATATGGATATACTGGTGATACCGCATGGTATATGGATGTATTGGTAATACCGCATGGTATATGGATATACTGGTGATACAGCATGGTATATGGATATATTGGTAATACCACCTGGTATATGGATATATTGGTAATGCCGCATGGTATATGGATATATTGGTAATACCGCCTGGTATATTGATATATTGGTAGCACATAGCAGTATTATTACAGAGCCATGTGAGTAAGCTACTATAGCAGTATGCTTAGTATAATACCGTATATCTAGTCACCTGACACTTGGTGAGAAAGGAAAATCAGTTCTGAAAAACTAATTCTAAACCAAAGATTCCGATAATCCAGAATGATTAATAATCGGCCACGGATCCCATTATGGCGGAGTGTGAGGAGGTGGCGGCATTTATCTCTCAGTCGCAGACACTCCTGTTACGGGTTTCTCCGGCTCGGTAGTCGGTGTTAGCAGAGTCCTCTCCATCCAAGACAAATGGCCGCTTGGCCGGTGATCAATGACGCTGGATGCAGCTTGGCAGCCGCTCTCTGGCTGTTTGCATTAGAAGATGAATGTATTAACTCCAGCAGATTCACCGCAACCTCACCGCAGAGTTTATACTGCTATACTGGGGGCGGCCATGGAGGTGCAGAGCGAGACGCAACAAGGTTAACCTGTTCAGGAGCGGGGGCTGGAAACAAGGGGGAGAAACATGGGAGAGAGAGGAGGGGGGAAGAGAGAGAAATAGGGGGGGGGGGGGAGAGAGAGACAGGGGGGAGAGAGAGAAATAGGGGGAAGAGAGAGACAGGGGGGAGAGAGAGAGGGGGGGAGAGAGAGGGGGGAGAGAGAGAGAGATGGGTAGGGGAGAGAGGGGAAAGAGAGAGAGAGGGGGGAAGAGAGAGAGAAGGGGGGAGAGAGGGGGAAGAGAGAGAGAGGGGGGAGAGAGAGAGGGGGGAGGGAGAGGGAAAGGGGGGGGAGAGAGAGACAGGGGGGAGAGAGAGGGGGGAGAGAGAGAGAGGGAGAGAGAGAGAGATGGGTAGGGGAGAGAGGGGAAAGAGAGAGAGAGAGGGGGGAAGAGAGAGAGAAGGGGGGGGAGAGAGGGGAAAGAGAGAGAGGGGGGGAGAGAGAGAGAGAGAGGGAGAGAGAGATGGAGGGAGAGGGGAAAGAGAGAGATGGGGGGAGAGAGAGGGGGGGAGAGAGAGCGATGGGGGAGAGAGGTGAAAGAGAGAGAGAGGGGGAGAGAGAGGAGTAGAGGGAGAGGGGGAGAGAGAGGGGGGGAGAGAGAGAGAGGGGGAGAGAGGGGAAAGAGAGAGAGAGGGGGGAGAGAGAGGAGTAGAGGGAGAGGGGGAGAGAGAGAGGGGGGGAAGAGGGGGGAGGGAGAGGGGAAAGAGAGAGATGGGGGGAGAGAGAGATGGGGAAGAGAGGGGAAAGAGAGAGAGGGGGGGAGAGAGAGGGGGGGAGAGAGAGAGGAGTAGAGAGAAGGGGAGAGAGAGAGATGGGGGGAGAGAGGGGAAAGAGAGAGATAGAGGGGGGGAGAGAGAGAGGGAGAGAAAGGGAGAGAGAGAGGGAGGGGGAGAGAGAGAGATGGGGGGGAGAGGGGAAAGAGAGAGAGATGGGGGAGAGAGGGGAAAGAGAGAGAGAGGAGGGGGAGAGAGAAAGGGAGAGAGAGAGAAAGGGAGAGAGGGAGGGGGAGAGAGAGAGAGAGAGATGGGGGGGAGAGAGGGAAAAGAGAAAGAGAGATGGGGGGAGGGAGAGAAAGAAAGGAGAAGGAGAGAGGAAAGAGGGAGAGAGAGAGAGAAAGAGAGAGAGAGAGAGGGAATGGGAAAGAAGAGCAAAGAAGGTAGAGGTAGGGACAGGTAGAAAGAGCTAGAGAGAGGGAGAGAGAGTGGACACTGGATCTGAATTTATCATTTATTTCACAGAAAAATGATAAGGAAACCTACGGCAGGTGTAAGCTGGGATTGGTTTCACTCCATGTGCAAATTGGCAGTGCCCCTCTATATCTTCTCTGTGTCTTCTCTTTATCTTCTCTGTGTCCTCTATCTTCTCTGTGTCCTCTCTCTATCTTCTCTGTGTATCTTTTCTGTGTCCTCTCTATATCTCCTCTATATCTTCTTTGTGTCCTCTCTGTATCTTCTCTCTATCTTCTCTGTGTCTTCTTTATCTTCTCTGTGTCCTCTCTCTATCTTCTCTGTGTCCTCTCTATCTTCTCTGTGTATCTTCTGTGTCCTCTCTATATCTTCTTTATATCTTCTCTGTCCTCTCTATATCTTCTCTATATCCTCTCTGTATCTTCTCTGTGTCCTCTCTATATCTTCTCTATATCTTCTCTGTGTCCTCTCTGTATCTTCTCTGTATCTTCTCTGTGTCCTCTCTATATCTTCTCTATATCTTCTCTGTGTCCTCTCTGTATCTTCTCTGTATCTTCTCTGTGTCCTCTCTATATCTTTCTGTCTTCTCTATATCTTCTCTATATCTTCTCTGTGTCTTCTCTGTGTCCTCTCTATATCTTCTCTGTGTCCTCACTATATCTTCTCTGTCTTCTTCTCTATATGTTCTCTGTGTCCTCTCTATATCTTCTCTGTGTCTTCTCTTTATGTTCTCTGTATCTTCTCTATGTCCTCTCTATAACTTCCTTGTGTCTTGTCTATATGTTCTCTGTGTCCTCTATTTTCTAGTGTCCTCTCTACATCTTATCTGTGTCCTCTCTATGGTGTCTTCTCTGTGTCCTCTCTGTATCTTCTCTATGTCTTCTCTATGGTGTCTTCTCTATATCTTCTCTGTGTCCTTTCTGTATCTTCTCTATAGTGTCTTCTCTGTGTCCTCTATGTATCTTCTCTGTATCTTCTCTATGGTATCTTCTCTGTGTCCTCTATGTATCTTCTCTGTATCTTCTCTATGGTGTCTTCTCTGTGTCCTCTATGTATCTTCTCTGTGTCTTATCTGTGTCTTCTCTGTGTCCTCTATATCTTCTCTATATCTTTTCTGTGTCCTCTCTATGGTGTCCTCTCTGTATCTTCTCTGTGTCCTCTGTATCTTCTCTGTGTCCTCTCTGTATCTTCTGTCTCTGTATCTTCTCTATGGTATCATCTCTGTGTCTTCTCTGTATCTTCTCTATAGTGTCCTCTCTGTATCTTCTCTATAGTGTCCTCTCTGTATTTTCTCTATGGTGTCTTCTCTGTGTCCTCTCTGTATCTTCTCTGTGTCCTCTCTGTGTTTTCTCTGTATCTTCTCTATGGTGTACTCTCTGTGTCCTCTCTATATCTTCTCTGTATCCTCTCTGTGTCCTCTCTGTATCTTCTCTGTATCTTCTCTATGGTGTCCGCTCTGTGTCTTCTCTATGGTGTCTTCTTTGTGTCTTCTCTGTGTCCTCTCTGTATCTTCTCTGTGTCCTCTCTGTGTCTGCTCTGTTTCTTCTCTATGTTGTCCTCTCTGTATCTTCTCTGTATCTACTCTATGGTGTCTTATCTGTACCTTCTCTGTATCTTCTCTATGGTATCCTCTCTGTGTCTTCTCTGTATCTTCTCTATGGTGTCTTCTCTGTATCTTCTCTATGGTGTCTTCTTTGTGTCTTCTCTGTGTCCTCTCTGTATGTGCTCTATGGTGTCCTCTCTGTGTCCTCTGTATCTTCTCTGTATCTTCTCTATGGTGTCCTCTCTGTGTCTTCTCTATGGTGTCTTCTTTGTGTCTTCTCTGTGTCCTCTCTGTGTCTTCTCTGTATCTTCTCTATGATGTCCTCTCTGTATCTTCTCTATGGTGTCCTCTCTGTATCTTCTCTGTATCTTCTCTATGGTGTCTTCTCTGTGTCCTCTCTGTATCTTCTCTGTGTCTTCTCTATGGTTTCCTCTCTGTGTCTTCTCTGTATCCTCTCTGTGTCCTCTCTGTATCTTCTCTGTATCTTCTCTATGGTGTCTTCTCTGTGTCTTCTCTATGGTTTCCTCTCTGTGTCCTCTCTGTATCTTCTCTGTATCTTCTCTATGGTGTCTTCTCTGTGTCTTCTCTATGCTTTCCTCTCTGTATCTTCTCTGTATCCTCTCTGTGTCCTCTCTGTATCTTCTCTATGATGTCCTCTCTGTATCTTCTCTGTATCTTCTCTATGGTGTCCTCTCTGTGTCTTCTCTGTATCTTCTCTGTGGTGTCTTCTCTGTATCTTCTCTATGGTGTCCTCTCTGTGTCTTCTCTATGGTGTCTTCTGTGTATCTTTTCTATGATATCCTCTCTGTATCTTCTCTGTATCCTCTCTGTGTCCTCTCTGTATCTTCTCTATGATGTCCTCTCTGTATCTTCTCTGTATCCTCTCTGTATCTTCTCTATGATGTCCTCTCTGTATCTTCTCTGTATCTTCTCTATGGTGTCCTCTCTGTGTCCTCTCTGTATCTTCTCTGTATCTTCTCTATGATGTCCTCTCTGTGTCTTCTCTGTATCCTCTCTGTGTCCTCTCTGTATCTTATCTGTATCTTCTCTATGATGTCCTCTCTGTATCTTCTCTATGGTTTCCTCTCTGTATCTTCTCTGTATCCTCTCTGTGTCCTCTCTGTATCTTCTCTATGATGTCCTCTCTGTATCTTCTCTGTATCTTCTCTATGGTGTCCTCTCTGTGTCTTCTCTCTCTGATATCTCAGCACTTTTATTATAATGTTAGTGATGATAATGATAAGAACCTCCATAGTTATAATCCTACTCTATCCAGATCTCCGCTAATCGTCTCCAGACTTAAAGTGTCACTGTCGTGAATTCTTTTTTTGCAGAAATCAATAGTCCAGGCGATTTTAAGAAACTTTGTAATTGGGTTTATTATCCGAAAAATGCATTTTTATCATGAAAAATCAGTTTGAAGCTCTCCCCCTGTCTTCATTGTTCTCCTATGGAGAGAGCCAAAGAAAAGACCAAAACAGGACAACAAAGAGTTAATCTACAAATCCCTCACGGGATATCTCCTGTGACAGTCACCACTGACCTGTCTGAGCTCGGATTACAGCTGTCACCCAGCTCCGCTCCTGTAATCCTCTGTTATCTGCTTTCTGCTGCCGGCTAACTCCCTCCTTCCTCCTCCCCCCTCCCCTCTCCATAGAGCAGACAGGGGACGTCTCCTGCAACAAGTCACAATTTTCAGATTTTTTGGAGTGGATGAAAAAGAGGAAGGAGGGAGGGGGGACCTGGGAAAAGGCTTTTTACATGCAGATAATGGCAGATTTGGCTAATAAACCCAATTACAAAGTTTCTTAAAATCGCCTGGACTATTGATTTCTGCAAAAAAAAAAATACGACAGTGACTCTTTAAGAAGACACTAACAACAGTAACAACATGACAGAAATTACCCTCATCTCCTAGAAGTCATTTCCAAAACTTGAAAAGACAATATATCAGGAGGTGAGTGCGGCACAGCGGGGGGAGAAGACGCCTCGGCGGCGGTGGCGGTGCGGCGCTCAGTACTTCTGTGCCAGTGAATAGAAATTGACCATAAGCCCCCGGTAAACCTGATAAGAAAGTAAATCCATGGCTCATACTGTATCAAGAAGTGAAAAGTGAATCATCCAAAACTAAGCTCCTTCTCTGGAGTAAAAGCCTCCGGCTCGAAGGGAAAACCGATTATGTACATAACGAAAAGCCGAAAACTTACAGGAGAAAAGACACCAGAAAAGTCTCCGTGTTCTAAGTGACCTTGTTAAAGTCAAGTACCTGGAATCACAAACACTGAAGAAGCTTCCGCCTACATAGTCACTACGTATACTGTCTCTATCATCTATATTGTCACTACGTATACTGTCTCTATCATCTACATAGTCACTACGTATACTGTCTCTATCATCTATATTGTCACTACGTATACTGTCTCTATCATCTACATAGTCACTACGTATACTGTCTCTATCATCTATATTGTCACTACGTATACTGTCTCTATCATCTATATTGTTACTACGTATACTGTCTCTATCATCTATATTGTTACTACGTATACTGTCTCTATCATCTATATTGTCACTACGTATACTGGGGGAGATTTATCTAACATGGTGTAAAGTGAGACTGGCTCAGTCGCCCCCGGCAACCAATCAGATTCCACTTCTCATTCCTCACAGACTCTTTGGAAAATGAAAGGTGGAATCTGATTGGTTTCCAGGGGCAACTGAGCCTGTTTCTCTTTACACCATATTTGATAAATCTCCCCCACTGTCTCTATCATCTATATTGTCACTATGTATACTGTCTCTATCATCTATATTATTACTACGTTTACTGTCTCTATCATCTATATTGTCACTATGTATACTGTCTCAATCATCTATATTGTCACTATGTATACTGTCTCTATCATCTATATTGTCACTATGTATACTGTCTCTATCGTCTATATTGTCACTACGTATACTGTCTCTATCGTCTATATTGTCACTACGTATACTGTCTTTGTCGTCTATATTGTTACTATGTATACTGTCTCTGTCGTCTATATTGTTACTACGTATACTGTCTCTATCATCTATATTATTACTATGTATACTGTCTTTATCATCTATATTGTCACTTTGTATACTGTCTCTATCATCTATATTGTTACTACGTATACTGTCTCTATCATCTATATTGTCACTATGTATACTGTCTCTATCATCTATATTGCCACTACATATACTGTCTCTATAATCTATATTGTCACTATGTATACTGTCTCTATCATCTATATTGTCACTATGTATACTTTCTCTATCGTCTATATTGTCACTACGTATACTGTCTCTATCGTCTATATTGTCACTACGTATACTGTCTCTATCATCTATATTGTCACTACGTATACTGTCTATATCGCCTATATTGTTACTATGTATACTGTCTCTGTCGTCTATATTGTTACTACGTATGCTGTCTCTATCATCTATATTGTCACTATGTATACTGTCTCTATCATCTATATTGTCACTATGTATACTTTCTCTATCGTCTATATTGTCACTACGTATACTGTCTATATCGCCTATATTGTTACTACGTATACTGTCTCTATCATCTATATTGTCACTACGTATACTGTCTTTGTCGTCTATATTGTTACTATGTATACTGTCTCTGTCGTCTATATTGTTACTACGTATACTGTCTCTATCATCTATATTGTCACAATGTATACTTTCTATATTATTACTATGTATACTGGCACTATCGTCAATATTGTCACTACGTATACTGTCTCTATCATCTATATTGTTTCTATGTATATGGGCTCTATCATCTATATTGTTTCTATGTATATGGGCTCTATAATCTATATTGTCTCTACATATACTTACTCTATAGTCTATATTGTCACTACGTATACTGGCTCTATCGTCTATATTGTTACTATGTATACAGTCTTTATCAATTATATTATTACTATGTATACTGGCTCTATCGTCTATATTGTCACTACGTATACTGGCTCTATCGTCTATATTGTTACTATGTATACTGTCTCAATAATCTATATTGTTACTACGTTAACTTAGTCTATCATCTTTTCTATATTGTTACTATGTATACTGTCTCTATCATCTATATTGTTACTATTTATACTGTGCCTATCGTCTATATTGTTACCCTGTATACTGTCTATACTGTATTAGTACTGATTACAGGACTGCCCGAGGCTATAGCCAAAAATCACAAGACGCTACAACAAGACTTGGAATGGACCCCAAATCCACTGAGGCCAGATCCTATAGTATAAAACCCTAGACCCCACCAGTAAATTATCAGACCCCAGTCAGACTTCTCACTTATCGTACCCAAGACCAGGCATCTAAACCCCTAACCAGACCAGTAAATGATCACACCCCAGACCCTAAATTATCCTAAGTACTACAAAACATAACTTCAGACCACAGACCAGACCCTTAAATTATCAGGTGTAGACCAGAGATCCAAATTATTAGACCCCAAACCAGTCCCTCAAAAATCAGACCCCAGACCATTTCCTAAATTATACTATATTAGACCTCAGACCAGACCCTACATTTTCAAACCTTAGACCAAACGCTAAGTTATCAGACCTCAGAACTGACCCTAAATTATCAGACGTAGACCCCAAACCAGACCCTCAAAAATCAGACCCCAGACCATTTCCTAAATTATCAGACCTCGGACCAGACTCCTAGATTATCAGGCCTAAGTCCAGATGTCTATATGATCAGACTGAAGCAGACTTCCTCGATACTACAGTGCGGTGTGGACGAGGCACTGGTGCCCTATAACAGCAGTATGGCTGTACACAAAGCCGTAACAGGTTTCTAATATACAATGATTACATGGGTATAAGGCCAGTTATTGGGAGTTAGTCTTCCCTCCATTGTACATTGACTCCCAGTATAAATATTCTTGTTAACATAAAGATCCCTTTCATATATTTTCCGTCTATCACGTTGACGTTCCTCTTTCTGTTCCGGCTTTCTTCCCAGCGTTCTCTTCTTTTATCTTCCCTCGCTGACCTTGATTCTCCCGCAGCCTTATGATAGTAGTCTGTCATCTGAAACACCGTGTCTGAACCGCCATTGTCGACTTTTTCAATCAGGAACAATTTCAATTAATAAAACATTTGAGCAAAGGTCATGAAAGAACGCTTCGTGATAGTAATAAAAAGTGGTGCAAACAGAGAAGTCATGAGAGAGGGACGTGGAGGGCAATTTATGCTCGTGTCGCTGTTAGAAAAATCTAATGGTGGCGATAAATTGTCTGATTAATGTGATGAGATTAATGGTAATGACTGCCAGAGTTAAAGGGATGAAGGCTTCAGTAAAGGGGAAACCTCCATTAAAGTCAATGTGTCTCCACGGTCAGCGGCCGTGTCGTCATTTAGTAAGTTTGGAACATATAGAGGTAATAAATTTTAAAATACCAAAAAATACCAAAAAATGAAGATGTTCCTTCCTGTAAAGGGGCGATCCC
This sequence comes from Dendropsophus ebraccatus, assembly GCF_027789765.1. Lineage (NCBI taxonomy): Eukaryota > Metazoa > Chordata > Amphibia > Anura > Hylidae > Dendropsophus > Dendropsophus ebraccatus. The sequence goes on along the minus strand of NC_091465.1, from coordinate 3,977,759 downwards.
AGGATTAAAAGATGTCACCTGTCCATTGAGTATGTGATAAGTGACTGTCGGGCATAGTGTGTCCCATCACTCACCACCACTGGGCCTTCTCCTCCAGTCTTCCTCCTGCCCCCCCTCCTTGGCTGCAGCTCCTTGTCCTTTGATACCTACTAGAGATACTTTAAAAAGTTTGATTGGTCAGTCAAACCCCTCCAATCACTAGAACTGGCAGGTAGAAGCCCACAGCTGTGCACTTCTCTCCCCAGTGGTCCCATAGACTTCTTTAGGTCAGAAATTGGAATGAATTGCTTCTCCCTGCTGGTTCTAGTGGTGGATGGGGGGGTCTTAACACCAAGACCCTGATCATGTACAATGTTTGCCGTGCCTTCAGGACAGTGCCCATTTCAGGCTACTCTTTCCTCTCGCCTGCCTCTGAGCCATAGTAGGGGTTTGCCATAGCGAAGGTGTGTGTTCCTGATCTGCCATTCTGCGTTTGACCTATTTACCTAGCAGTTCGGCACACTGGACTCCACGGTGGTGCATGTAGATAGGAACAAGTCCAACTTGAACAAGTTCAAAGAATTTCTCGGCACTACACAAGTTGCATTGGTGAGTGCCGAGAAATTCTTTGAAATTGACCTATTTACCTGACTAAGTTGACTCGCCTATTCTTGACCCTGGGTGCTGACACTGATGCCACCCGCCCTGAATCCTGACCCTGCTACCTTGCCGCCAGCCTACCAAGAGCCCCACACCAGCCTACCAGCCACCCCACACCAGCCTAACCTCTGCCACCTGTTTTAGATGTTTAGCCCCGGGGATGTATGACCTGTTTGGCCAGCCGCTACCCGCACTAGGACCAGTCTTGGTGTAGCCCCCGGAACCTGGTACCTCTAGCATTATGGTGCTGGATTAAGGGTGAAACACTAGAGAATACATTGAGCCTGCTCCTGAGTTGGCTGCTCAGCCACAATTTCATCATACACTATAAACAGGTGTTTGTCACGTAGAGAACCTACACTTAAAGGGGTTTTCTAATTAAAAGTTAGTCATCCCCTATCCATAGGACAAGTATGAGATCGCAGGGGGTCCAACCTCTGCCCCATCCAAAGGGATCTGTAGATTGGCGCTGAACTATTCAGGTCTGGCAACATTCTCCAAATGCCCGGCATTAGACTCCCAGAAGTTGGATGTCGCCCCAGAGAGTCCTGGAGAACCTGGATACTCATAAGGTCTGTTACATATGTCCCCTTCCCTTGTAATCTTCATCTTCCTAATCAGCCTATGGTGGCCGCCTCGGGTATACGGCATAGTGTATTGCGGTATCACAATGAGGAGGCACTTTATAACATTACGCTGAAGTAAAAGGTCTCTACAGAAAATCAATGTGCTGGCTGCGGTGATGAGGGTGCGGATGTCACCCGGCAGGGTCCTCCCCGTGTCAGACGCACAGAACGAAATCATTTTAGCTAAAGAACTAAACAAATGTCACCTATGAGGAATTGTCCCTGACGTTCTTCGGTATTGAATGTGGGTTTTCTTCTCCGGCGAGCTAATTGTGCGCGGTGTGAAGGAAGGTCGAGCGGCCGTTCTAATGATGAGAAATCTGGAACAATGAGCTGATTCCTCAGGTGTCATTTTACAGCCGGGATCTCAGGGGAAGGAAATTGTATTTTTCTTTACACACTAAAATATGTCACCAGAGTTAAAGAGAACGTCCAATATCGTCCACAATGATGATCGGTTAAACTCCCAATAAAAGGTTCCCGCACAGACGCAGAGTTAGAGGACTACTTTGTGTTCTGTTGCCAAGTGCTGCATCGGCCATTTTAGAAGAATTATGTAGATGCCCTTCTGCCCCACTTGTCTATACCTGTTCTAGGTCATGCGACATGTCTGGGTTCTGATATAATCCCTAATATATCCTACATTTCCCATGATGCCCCTGACTTTGCAGAGATAGATTGGATAAGGTCACATCATACTGCAATTGATTTACTCTGAGTATTAAGTGCAGGAGGTAAAAGATCGGGGAGATACAACTTCTGTCCCTATGTCGCACTGCAGAGTCTGGCTATGTTCACACTACGTAAAAGTACGGCCGTTGTTGCCATCGGCGCCTTTACTTCAGTGGGATCCAGGCGGCAGTGTATACACATCGCATACGCTCCGGCCGGGATCCCATGCGGACCCGCACATAACTGACATGTCATGTAGAAACAGATGTCAGTTCACACAATGAAGCGAGCGGCTCCGGCCGCTTGCTCCATTGTGTGCAGTGGCAAGTTCTGATGCGCCCGCATCAGAACACTACGGCCAGAGAGATCATCCGGCTGGTACTACAGTACCGACCGGGATGATCCGGGCAGAGACCGGCTATTCCGTGGTCTAATACAGAGTGTGAACATAGCCTCTCACTGTATCCCTAAGAGATGCAGTTTTCTCCTATGTCCTAGTGATAGATTAGTGACATAGAACTTCAGCCCCACAACTCACAATATAAAGCTATATCCTAAGTGATGCAGCTTCATCCTGTCTTAGTGATAGATCAGTGACATAGATTTACTGTTCCATAGCTCACATTGCAGAGTCTCAATGTATCCTATGTGATGCAGCTTAATCCTGTGTTATAGTGATGGATAAGTGACATAGAACTTTGTAGTTCCGATTGCAGAGTCTCAGTGCATCCTATAAGATGCAGCTTCTGTCTCCTTATGATAGATAAGTGATATTGACCTTCTGTCCTGTAATTCCCATTGCTGAGTCTCAGTGGGGGTCCTCACCTTTCTCTATTAGTCAGAGGAGAGTGTCCCCATAGATTGCAGCCTTCCCTCTGGAGGACTCAGCGTGTCTCTACATTACATGGATGGATGGGTAGGTATTTTTTGGCACATCCACGAGCCTGATAAAACCTGAGAGTTTAGCACTTTATGACCTGCCTGCTCGGAGCTTTACTGTAAATGAATTTGATATTGATTTTACTCATTGATTTTAATAGATATTATGCAGAATTAGGCGACATCATTAATGATACAGACGACTTTTCTATCAATCAGAAGTTATAGATCAGCGTCTCCAGCCAAAACCTCATCATTTTCTCTATTTCTTCATGGGGACATCCTTGGTTTAGCTAACAGCTTAAAGGAATTGTCAGGTTTCCATTATGAGTTAAAGGGTTAACTCCAAATATACAATGTGTTACCTCCCCACAGGATAGATAATAACTAGCTGATCCAATCATCGCATCCCCCCCCCCCCCTATTTATCCTGAAAATGGAGTCCTATGCTCCAAAATGAAAGGAGTTGCAGTGGGCATGCTCAACATCCTCTCTATTCACTGTCTATGGGATAAAAGGGGTATTCCACTATAAACATAACTTCTGATATGTCGCTGCCCATGGTGAGACTAACCATTTCTTCCATACTCATCATCTATTCAGTCTCCTTCCCCCAGTTCTCAGCTGCTGCTTTCTGCTGAAGACAAAAAAATCTGTGTGAGCTTTTATCTCTGTCTCCCCCTCCTCCCCCCTCCCTTCTGAGATGGCTGATGTAAACAAGTCCCTGGCAGGCTGTATCTGCAACATTGTAGCCTTTAATGCAATGCTGGCAGGGTTATTCTGAGGTCAACTTGCGGATGAATCCACTGTGTTTATCTCTCCCAACATTGCAAAGAAGCTACAATGTTGCAGATACAGCCTACCAGGGACTTGTTTACATCAGCTGTCTCAGAAGGGGGGGAGGAGGGGGAGACAGAGAGAAAGGTTCACACACAGATTTTTGTGTCTTTTTAGCAGAAAGCAACAGCTGAGAACTGGGGGAAGGAGACTGAATAGATAACAACAAGTATGGAAGGAATTGTTAGTCTCACCATGGACAGCAGCATATCAATAGTTATGTTTGAGTGGAATACCCCTTTCACTTAGCTGTTTGTGAATGACCCATAAAAGATGGAGAGAGCTGAGGCCAAGCATGCATTCTGCTGCCCCCTTCACCAATAGAGCAATGGACCTTCATTCTTGCCATCATTGGGTCCCAGTGGTTATATGGCCACCAGTCAGCTACTTACCCGCTGTCTAGTGGACCATTAAAGGAGTTCTCCAGCACTACAAAAACGTCCACTTTCTTCCAGAGACAGCACCGTTCTTGTCTCCAGGTAAAGTGTGGTTTTCAATTAAGCTCCATTCACTTCAATGGAACCAAGTTACAAAACCTGCACATAAACCAGAGACAAGATCGGTGCTGTCTCTGGAAGAAAGTGGTCATGTTTTCGTAGCGTTGGATAACTCCTTTAATAATGTCTTACTAACTTTTATTACAAACATTCAGAGATAGAAGTGATTGTGACTGCAGGTTAGACTACACAAGGTTTCTTTGTGGTGTCTGTATACAGTGTTTTCTGCCCCCGGCTGGTGTCTGTATACAGTGTTTTCTGCCCCCCCCCCCCCGGCTGGTGTCTGTATACAGTGTTTTCTGCCCCCGGCTGGTGTCTGTATCCAGTGTTTTCTGCCCCCCGGCTGGTGTCTATATACAGTGTTTTCTGCCCCCCGGCTGGTGTCTATATACAGTGTTTTCTGCCCCCCGGCTGGTGTCTGTATACAGTGTTTTTTGTCCTTCAGCTGGTGTCTGTATACAGTGTTTTCTGCCCCCGGCTGGTGTCTGTATAAAGTGTTTTCTGCCCCCGGCTGGTGTCTGTATACAGTGTTATTTGCCCCCCTGGCTGGTGTCTATATACAGTGTTTTTTGCCCCCTGGCTGGTGTCTGTATACAGTGTTTTTTGTCCCTCAGCTGGTGTCTGTATTCAGTGTTTTCTGCCCCCGGCTGGTGTCTGTATACAGTGTTTTCTGCCCCCGGCTGGTGTCTGTATACAGTGTTTTCTGCCCCCGGCTGGTGTCTGTATAAAGTGTTTTTTGCCCCCTGGCTGGTGTCTGTATACAGTGTTTTCTGCCCCCCGGCTGGTGTCTATATACAGTGTTTTTTGCCCCCCCGGCTGGTGTCTGTATCCAGTGTTTTTTGTCCTTCAGCTGGTGTCTGTATACAGTGTTTTTTGCCCCCCGGCTGGTGTCTGTATACAGTGTTTTCTGCCCCCGGCTGGTGTCTGTATTCAGTGTTTTTTGCCCCCCGGCTGAAGTTTGTATAGTGTTTTTTGCCCCCCTGGCTGGTGTCTGTATACAGTGTTATTTGCCCCCTGGCTGGTGTCTGTATACAGTGTTATTTGCCCCCCGGCTGGTGTCTGTATACAATGTTTTTGCCCCCTGGCTGGTGTCTGTATACAGTGTTATTTGCCCCCTGGCTGGTGTCTGTATACAGTAATTTCTGCCCCCTGGCTGGTGTCTATATACAGTGTTTTCTTCCCCCGGCTGGTATCTGTATTCAGTGTTTTCTGCCCCCGGCTGGTGTCTGTATCCAGTTTTTTCTGCCCCCGGCTGGTGTCTGTATCCAGTGTTTTCTGTCCCCCCGGCTGGTGTCTGTATCCAGTGTTTTCTGTCCCCGGCTGGTGTCTGTATCCAGTGTTTTCTGCCCCCGGCTGGTGTCTGTATACAGTGTTTTCTGCCCCCGGCTGGTGTCTGTATACAGTGTTTTCTGCCCCCGGCTGGTGTCTGTATACAGTGTTTTCTGCCCCCGGCTGGTGTCTGTATCCAGTGTTTTCTGCCCCCGGCTGGTGTCTATATACAGTGTTTTTTGTCCTTCAGCTGGTGTCTGTATACAGTGTTTTCTGCCCCCGGCTGGTGTCTGTATAAAGTGTTTTCTGCCCCCGGCTGGTGTCTGTATACAGTGTTATTTGCCCCCCTGGCTGGTGTCTATATACAGTGTTTTTTGCCCCCTGGCTGGTGTCTGTATCCAGTGTTTTCTGCCCCCGGCTGGTGTCTGTATACAGTGTTTTCTGCCCCCGGCTGGTGTCTGTATACAGTGTTTTCTGCCCCCGGCTGGTGTCTGTATACAGTGTTTTTTGCCCCCTGGCTGGTGTCTATATACAGTGTTTTTTGCCCCCTGGCTGGTGTCTGTATACAGTGTTTTCTGCCCCCCGGCTGGTGTCTATATACAGTGTTTTTTGCCCCCCGGCTGGTGTCTGTATCCAGTGTTTTTTGTCCTTCAGCTGGTGTCTGTATACAGTGTTTTTTGCCCCCCGGCTGGTGTCTGTATACAGTGTTTTCTGCCCCCGGCTGGTGTCTGTATTCAGTGTTTTCTGCCCCCGGCTGAAGTTTGTATAGTGTTTTTTGCCCCCCGGCTGAAGTTTGTATAGTGTTTTTTGCCCCCCTGGCTGGTGTCTGTATACAGTGTTATTTGCCCCCTGGCTGGTGTCTGTATACAGTGTTATTTGCCCCCCGGCTGGTGTCTGTATACAGTGTTATTTGCCCCCTGGCTGGTGTCTGTATACAGTGTTATTTGCCCCCTGGCTGGTGTCTGTATACAGTAATTTCTGCCCCCCGGCTGGTGTTTGTATACAGTGTTTTCTTCCCCCGGCTGGTATCTGTATTCAGTGTTTTCTGCCCCCGGCTGGTGTCTGTATCCAGTTTTTTCTGCCCCCGGCTGGTGTCTGTATCCAGTGTTTTCTGTCCCCCCGGCTGGTGTCTGTATCCAGTGTTTTCTGTCCCCGGCTGGTGTCTGTATCCAGTGTTTTCTGTCCCCGGCTGGTGTCTGTATCCAGTGTTTTCTGTCCCCGGCTGGTGTCTGTATCCAGTGTTTTCTGCCCCCCGGGTGGTGTCTGTATCCAGTGTTTTCTGCCCCCCGGCTGGTGTCTGTATCCAGTGTTTTCTGCCCCCCGGCTGGTGTCTGTATCCAGTGTTTTCTGCCCCCGGCTGGTGTCTGTATACAGTGTTTTCTGCTCCCCGGCTGGTGTCTGTATACAGTGTTTTCTGCCCCCGGCTGGTGTCTGTATACAGTGTTTTCTGCCCCCGGCTGGTGTCTGTATACAGTGTTTTCTGCTCCCCGGCTGGTGTCTGTATACAGTGTTTTCTGCCCCTGGCTGGTGTCTGTATCCAGTGTTTTCTGCCCCCGGCTGGTGTGGCTGTATACAGTGTTTTCTGCCCCCGGCTGGTGTCTGTATCCAGTGTTTTCTGCCCCCCGTCTGGTGTCTGTATCCAGTGTTTTCTGCCCCCCGGCTGGTGTCTGTATACAGTGTTTTCTGCCCCCGGCTGGTGTCTGTATACAGTGTTTTCTGCCCCCGTCTGGTGTCTGTATCCAGTGTTTTCTGCTCCCCGGCTGGTGTCTGTATCCAGTGTTTTCTGCCCCCGGCTGGTGTCTGTATACAGTGTTCTCTGCCCCCGGCTGGTGTCTGTATACAGTGTTTTCTGCTCCCCGGCTGGTGTCTGTATCCAGTGTTTTCTGCCCCCGGCTGGTGTCTGTATACAGTGTTTTCTGCTCCCCGGCTGGTGTCTGTATACAGTGTTTTCTGCCCCCGGCTGGTGTCTGTATACAGTGTTTTCTGCCCCCGGCTGGTGTCTGTATACAGTGTTAATCCACTTACCCCCCCCCCCTGTTGACATCGGTGATATTTGTTGTTATTTACCCAGAAGTGAATAGTCGGTAATTTTCCCAGATAAAACACGATGCGTCGGTGGGAGCAAAGGGCGGTGATGTAAGAGTTCCCGCACCATCCGCTTCCAGTCAATTGTTTTTAAGATTGATTGTGTAATTCCATCCGTATCTGATCTGATTTCTATTGTTCAGCGTCTCGCACTTCTGACCTATATTTTACTGTTCTTCAAAGACTTTGGATAAAAGTGAGAACAACAAAGAACGTCCGTCAGACGACGCAGAGTAAATACCGTGTATCAGCGCTAAATAGCGGTGTTATCAGCCAGGGACCCGGGGAGGTACATGGGGTACGATGGGGCAGGTGACCCCAGTCTCATCTCGGGGCTGTCACTTACTGACCACTTAAAGGGGCTGAGACAGTGGGGAAGGTGCTACTGTATGGGGTGGCCAGCACATGTGGGTGGTCCTGCACTCACCTACAGGGGACATCGGCCACACAATGTTCCCGCACAGGTGTGACTTGCACGTAACCCTCACATCATTGTACGTTTCCCACCATCTCAGCCTGACCTGGCAAATGGGGAGAAATGTATAGCCTTTAAGGAATTGTTCACCATTTTCTTTCTTTTAAATCAACTGGTGCCAGAAAGTGGCAGAGATCTGTAATTTACTTCTACTAAAAAATCTCGAGTCCTCCAGTACTTATCAGCTGCTGTATGTCCTGTGGTAAGTGGTGTTGTTAGGATAGGGACAGCGAAACACAAGGACAGGTGAGCCCTAGCACTGGCACCGGCCCCTCTGTCCCTACTTGCCTCAGATGCTCTAAGCAGCAACGGACAAGTGGACGGCAGTCCCTGATCTTATCAAACTGCAACACGGAACAACAACACAAAGACAAGACAAACAACCGCAACCGGCCTGAGTGGTTACCAGCGACGGCGTCTCCACAAGCCCAGCCGCACGCTCCGGCTCGCGTTCTAACAGGTGTGTTCTCTCCAGTCTGACACAGTGCTCTCTGCTGCCACCTCTGTCCATGTCAGGAACTGTCCAGAGCAGCAGCAAATCCCCTAAAGCCGTAATAAATCTAGAAATTTCTGGTGCCAAAAGACTGGGAACTAGACAAAAATCCATGACAACGTTCCCGTATTGGAAGGTGTTAGCAGTGCCTCTATTAGGGGTCATAACATGGTGCCCATAGACTGTTATGGGACCGCTGTGGCACGTTGCTTAGACTGAGTGCCCTGGGCTGAAGCATTATGTGGTAATAAACACAGTGTGAATGTACAAGCATTTCTGATAAGATATAGATTTACTATACCCCCATGTGTCTGCACTGACCACCTGTCCCTCTAAGGTGGCCGCACATGCTCAGTTCACTTGCAGTCTCCAGGAAGTACTGGCAGTTGGTTTTCAGCAAGGGGAATTGTGGGAAGGTGTGTGTACTGTTACACGGCAACAGCAGGGTCACCAGGGTCACAGCTCAGCAAGGAAACCAGGAAGTGATTAGATCTATGGGGGAAAAGAACAGTACAGGATGTAAGTTACTTGGCACATCCCGGGTGGGGTGAGATGTCCCCTTTCTATCTATCTATAGTCATCTTATATCTTTCATCTCGATGTATCCGTGACCAGGAACGGACATATACATATACCACACTTAATCCTTCATTTATCTTCTACATATTCGGTTTTGTTAAGATTTTACAAAAAAAAAAGTGAACTCCGCCCCGGGTCCCGTTTACTTTCCCGACATTGATGATTGATTATTTAAATGTCATCGGTTTATACTGGTTATATGTTATATATATATCCATATGATCCTAGATCCCAGTTAGTTCAGATACATGGAAGTCAGATACATTCCCGCTGTGTTTATTCATGTGAGAATTCATTTCACGCTCTGTCGTACATGGCGGCGGGAATCACAGACAAGCTGTTCTGTGCTAGGGGTAAAGTCCTCCATACCTGAGGGATACAATGGCCAGGAGGGGCGGGGGGATACATAATGTGGGGTCATACTCCGGCAAAAAGATAATTCAAATCACCTGGTGTCAGAAAGTTATATAGATTTCTAATTTACTTCTAAGTAAAAATCTTGAGTCTTCTAGTACTTATCAGCTGCTGTATGTCCTGCAGGAAGTGGTGTCTTCTCTCCAGTCTGACACAATGCTCTCTACTGCCACCTCTGTCCATGTCAGGAACTGTCCAGAGCAGGAGAGGTTTTCTATGGGGATTTGCTGCTGCTCTGGACAGTTCCTGACATGGACAGAGGTGGCAGCAGAGAGCACTGTGACTGGAGAGAATACACCTCTTCCTGCAGGACATACAGCAGCTGATAAGGACTGGAAGACTAGAGATTTTTACATAGAAGTAAATTAGAAATCTATACAACTTTCTGACATCAGGTGATTTCACTCCCTGGTGTGGCCCAAAGCCGGTCCTGTTCTGTAGCACACCGGGTCCACCTCCGCTGCCCATTATAGTGCACTCAGGTCATGGTCCCCGCTGGTCAGATAAGATAGCGGCGGTGCTAGAGCAGTTATGGGAAATGAAGCACCAGAGTGAGAGCCGAGACGTTCTGATACAGTGATTGTATAACAGTGCTGCCTACCTGGACCCCATTACCTGAGGAGCCACAAGGCACACCTCTTCCTCCTCATGGTGGGCCGAGGCCCTGCAGGCATCCAGCTGCCTCCCCGCTATCCTATTTCTGCTGATTCAGCGAATCAGATCCACTTGCCCTTTGTTGCCTGTGAAATTACAGAGAGGAGCAGGGACACAGTCAATGGCAGGAGTCCCTGTTCCTGTACAGTGCACTACGTGGCGGGGCCGGGTAGTCTGGGACGTTCAATGTACAGGAGACTTGACAAAACAAATCTGATACCAATCAGGAAATAGGAATTCATCTTTTTGTTGAAATTTGGACCAAATACGGTTTGCGGCACATGGATTTGCACATCTCTATTGCTGTATATACGTATACGGAGGGATGGCAGCCATAGCAACAGCTACAGGGCCCGCCACATCAGGGGGCCCGGTGACCTGCTCAGCCCTGCAGTGTTCCCGGTTAGTTATTCAGGACCTTTGTCCAGAATCTGGCTAACCAGGGAATAGTGTGTACTGCAGGCGGGCCGCCCACCCACCTGCACTACACTAGGGGCCCCGCACCTCAGACTCCCCTCCCCCCGGCTCCTGAGACACTGCTGGGGCAGCACAGAGAGGAAGAAAGAGACAGACCTGCGGGTCACATCACCTGTGTCACATGACCCAAAGGTCCTCGAATGTATTGTGAAGAGATCGGCCTGAGGGGAACAGAGGAGGACAGAGCTACAACTGCTGTGTGTGTGGGTGAGTATACAGTGTATATGTGTGTGGGTGAGTATACAGTGTATATGTGTGTGGGTGAGTATACAGTGTATATGTGTGTGTGAGTGAGTATACAGTGTATATGTGTGTGTGAGTGAGTATACCGTATATATGTGTGTGTGGGTGAGTATACAGTATATATGTGTGTATTGGTGAGTATACAATATATATGTGTGTATGGGTGAGTACACAGTGTATATGTGTGTGTGATTATACAGTGTATTAGGTTCACACACAGTATATTTCAGGCAGTATTTGGTCCTCATGTCAGGTCCTCATAGCAACCAAAACCAATAGTGGATTGAAAACACAGAAAGGATCTGTTCACATAATGTTGTAATTGAGTGGATGGCCGCCATATAACAGTAAATAACGGCCATTATTTCAATACCACAGCCGTTGTTTTAAAATAACAGCAAATATTTGCCATTTAATGGCGGCCATCCACTCAATTACACCATTATGTGAACAGATCCTTTCTGTGTTTTCAATCCACTCCTGGTTTTGGTTGCTATACAGCCTCACAAATACAGCCTCAAATATACATAGTGTGAACATAGTATATGTGTGTGGGGGTGAGTATACTGTATATGTGTGTGGGGGTGAGTATACAGTATATATGTGTGTGGGTGAGTATACAGTGTATATGTGTGTGTGTGAGTATACAGTGTATATGTGTGTGTGAGTGAGTATACAGTGTATATGTGTGTGTGAGTATACAGTATATATGTGTGTATGGGTGAGTATACAGTTTATATGTGTGTGTTAGTATACAGTATAAATGTGTGTATGGGTGAGTATACAGTATATATGTGTGTATGGGTGAGTATACAGTATATATGTGTGTGTGGGTGAGTATACAGTATATATGTGTGTGTGGGAGTATACAGTATATATGTGTGTTTGGGTGAGTATACAGTATAAATGTGTGTTTGGGTGAGTATACAGTATGGGGCTGCGTTCACACTACGTATATTTCAGTCAGTATTGCAACCAAAACCAGGAGTGGAAACACAGAAAGGCTCTGTTCACATAATGTTGAAATTGAGTGGATGGCCGCCATTTAATGGCAAATATTTGCTGTTATTTTAGAACAACGGCTGTTATATAGAAATAATGGCCGTTATTTACTGTTATATGACGGCCATCCACTCAATTACAACATTGTGTGAACAGAGCCTTTCTGTGTTTTCAATCCACTCCTGGTTTTGGTTGCAATACTGACTGAAATATACGTAGTGTGAACATAGCCTATATGTGTGTTTGGGTGGGTATACAGTATATTGGGTTCACACTACGTATATTTCAGTCAGTATTGTGGTCCTCATATTGCAACCAAAACCAGGAGTGGATTAAAAACACAGAAAGGCTTTGTTCACACAATGGTGAAATTGAGTGGATGGCCGCCATATACCAGTAAATAACGGCATAAAGTGACAGCATGGGAGGGAGCGGCGCGACTAGTGTACGAGTACGTCAGTGTTACATAAAGCCCCGCCCCCAGCTTCCCGGACTGATTTAGGAGGTGACTCTTTACTAATCCGCAGGCCCTGTGCTTGGTGCTCAGGAACAGGTGTAGATTTCTGCAATGATTTCCGCCAAGCCTCCTCCCCACCTTACAGCGCTCGCTCCTGCCCGCCTATCAGGCAGGCGGTGGGGACAGCTGGCGTACGACACAGAGAAGGGGTGAATCTGTCCCTTTTCCAAGGTGTAGGCCGGGGCGCATTTTGATAAATGTCCCTTAAAGAGTTTGACATTCAGATGGGGGCCAATCAAAAGTTTTCTATGGGGTCCAGCCATTTTTAGATCCGCCCCTGGCACCGACCTTTGCCCCCGGCCACCATTGCACGTGCCGGACATTTCTGACACCTATAAAATTCCCGCTCTTTTCATTCCATCTTTTCAGATTCGCCTGTAATGAACGCCTCCGACCTTTACCGTCTCCTCCTAATGCGGCGCTCCGGCTTCCCAGGCTGGCGGGATCTCGTCATTATCGTAATGCGATTCCTCCAGCGTTCCAGCTGCTAGTTCAGGACGCCATTTATCCTGTTATTACAGACTTATTTACTGGGCTAAAGCTTTTAGGTTTCTGCATGTTATAGATTATCACTATAAAAGCAAAGTAAAATTAGTCGGGAAGAAGGATGTGACCCCCGACGTCTCCGGTGGATCACAATGCAGTCATTCTCTCCCGGAGAAGACGAGAAGCAGTTAAGTCACAATGAATGATGTTGCCATAGTGACTGGAGACTTGACGGAACGTGCGAGGGAAGGTGGTAAAATGGCTGAGGTAGCGTTTAGCGTGCGCACCTTCACAGAGGTGAGAGTGTAATTCCTCCATCAGCGCCGCTCGGATTCGTAAGGGATTTTGACATCCGGAAACCTCTTTACACATTGATTTGCCGATCGGAGAACAACAATGAACGTTACTTGTCGCCACAATGTTTCATCTGGGCTTTCCAGGATAAGTGATAGTGTGATTTATACCGACGCGTTCTGGCAGCCGCTGTAACACTTCAGTGATCTCGCAGAGAGGGGCTTTGTGCGTCTGGGGTTTCGCCTAAAAAGAGATGGAAGGAAATTCTAGAATAATTACGTTTTCAAGGTAAAAATGTGGCGAGATCCTTATTCACAAATGTTACAAGTCTAACAATAAAACGTGAATATATAGTGTAGTACCATAGTATAGTGACCTACATTTCAATGGGTGGGAAACTACAAATCTCAGCATGCACCCAAAGCCTATAGCGGTCTCCAACCTGCATCTGACTATAACTCCCAGCATCCCTGAGGGCGGCCATCATGGGTGCTCTCCAACCTGCATCTGACTATAACTCCCAGCATCCCTGAGAGGCGGCCATCATGGGTGCTCTCCAACCTGCATCTGACTATAACTCCCAGCATCCCTGAGAGGCAGCCATCATGGGTGCTCTCCAACCTGCATCTGACTATAACTCCCAGCATCCCTGAGAGGCGGCCATCATGGGTGCTCTCCAACCTGCATCTGACTATAACTCCCAGCATCCCTGAGAGGCGGCCATCATGGGTGCTCTCCAACCTGCATCTGACTATAACTCCCAGCATCCCTGAGAGGCGGCCATCATGGGTGCTCTCCAACCTGCATCTGACTATAACTCCCAGCATCCCTGAGAGGCAGCCATCATGGGTGCTCTCCAACCTGCATCTGACTATAACTCCCAGCATCCCTGAGAGGCGGCCATCATGGGTGCTCTCCAACCTGCATCTGACTATAACTCCCAGCATCCCTGAGAGGCAGCCATCATTGGTGCTCTCCAACCTGCATCTGACTATAACTCCCAGCATCCCTGAGAGGCGGCCATCATGGGTGCTCTCCAACCTGCATCTGACTATAACTCCCAGCATCCCTGAGAGGCGGCCATCATGGGTGCTCTCCAACCTGCATCTGACTATAACTCCCAGCATCCCTGAGAGGCGGCCATCATGGGTGCTCTCCAACCTGCATCTGACTATAACTCCCAGCATCCCTGAGAGGCGGCCATCATGGGTGCTCTCCAACCTGCATCTGACTATAACTCCCAGCATCCCTGAGAGGCAGCCATCATGGGTGCTCTCCAACCTGCATCTGACTATAACTCCCAGCATCCCTGAGAGGCGGCCATCATGGGTGCTCTCCAACCTGCATCTGACTATAACTCCCAGCATCCCTGAGAGGGGTTCCATCATACTGTGCATCCACCTTCCATCTTATTTATGGCATCACACTAGGTAACGTATGGGGGAGAAGGAGGTAATATTCTGACAAGTTTTGGAATACTCTTTCCCCTGGAATATCAGGTCAGACAGGTTTCGGTGGTTTCCGGCACAGTTGGGATGGATTCTGTGCTGTTGATGCTCTATGATTTCCCGTAGAGCGATGTGGCACCTTGCTAATGCTAAAACCCCGATACGTTATTTCTTTATTTCAGCAATATGTTTAAACCCATTTACAATGATCCATGGAGCGCGGGGAAGTCTGTTCTGCCAAGAAAGTAGCAATAATTGACACAGTATCCAGCGCTGTGTGAATAATGTGATCATCCCGCCACCCGTGTCTAGCTCCACCGCACCTATGGAGATGATGTACTCGCAGCTCTACAAGGCCGCTCCGCGCTGCCCTGGCGCTTATTCATTAAAATCCAACGTTTTCTCAATAAATATCAGAAAATATAGAAAAATTGTTCAAACTTAATTAAAAAAAAGACGTAAAGTACAAGAGAAGCATCACTGAGAGGTAAAGCACTCCCGTATAGAGCGGCAGAATGTAATATACTTCCTGTTCTCAGGTATCTACAAGGTAAAGCACTCCCGTATAGAGCGGCAGAATGTAATATACCCCCTGTTCTCAGGTATCTACAAGGTAAAGCACTCCCGTATAGGGCGGCAGAATGTAATATACCCCCTGTTCTCAGGTATCTACAAGGTAAAGCACTCCCGTATAGAGCGGCAGAATGTAATATACCCCCTGTTCTCAGGTATCTACAAGGTAAAGCACTCCCGTATAGAGCGGCAGAATGTAATATGCCCCCTGTTCTCAGGTATCTACAAGGTAAAGCACTCCCGTATAGAGCGGCAGAATGTAATATACTTCCTGTTCTCAGGTATCTACAAGGTAAAGCACTCCCGTATAGGGCGGCAGAATGTAATATGCCCCCTGTTCTCAGGTATCTACAAGGTAAAGCACTCCCGTATAGAGCGGCAGAATGTAATATACTTCCTGTTCTCAGGTATCTACAAGGTAAAGCACTCCCGTATAGGGCGGCAGAATGTAATATTCTTCCTATTCTCAGGTATCTACAAGGTAAAGCACTCCCGTATAGAGCGGCAGAATGTAATATGCCCCCTGTTCTCAGGTATCTACAAGGTAAAGCACTCCCGTATAGAGCGGCAGAATGTAATATACTTCCTGTTCTCAGGTATCTACAAGGTAAAGCACTCCCGTATAGAGCGGCAGAATGTAATATACTTCCTGTTCTCAGGTATCTACAAGGTAAAGCACTCCCGTATAGGGCGGCAGAATGTAATATACTTCCTGTTCTCAGGTATCTACAAGGTAAAGCACTCCCGTATAGAGCGGCAGAATGTAATATACTTCCTGTTCTCAGGTATCTACAAGGTAAAGCACTCCCGTATAGGGCGGCAGAATGTAATATACTTCCTGTTCTCAGGTATCTACAAGGTAAAGCACTCCCGTATAGGGCGGCAGAATGTAATATGCCCCCTGTTCTCAGGTATCTACAAGGTAAAGCACTCCCGTATAGGGCGGCAGAATGTAATATACTTCCTGTTCTCAGGTATCTACAAGGTAAAGCACTCCCGTATAGAGCGGCAGAATGTAATATACTTCCTGTTCTCAGGTATCTACAAGGTAAAGCACTCCCGTATAGGGCGGCAGAATGTAATATACTTCCTGTTCTCAGGTATCTACAAGGTAAAGCACTCCCGTATAGAGCGGCAGAATGTAATATACTTCCTGTTCTCAGGTATCTACAAGGTAAAGCACTCCCGTATAGGGCGGCAGAATGTAATATACTTCCTGTTCTCAGGTATCTACAAGGTAAAGCACTCCCGTATAGGGCGGCAGAATGTAATATGCCCCCTGTTCTCAAGTATCTACAAGGTAAAGCACTCCCGTATAGGGCGGCAGAATGTAATATACTTCCTGTTCTCAGGTATCTACAAGGTAAAGCACTCCCGTATAGGGCGGCAGAATGTAATATGCCCCCTGTTCTCAAGTATTTACAAGGTAAAGCACTCCCGTATAGGGCGGCAGAATGTAATATACTTCCTGTTCTCAGGTATCTACAAGGTAAAGCACTCCCGTATAGAGTGGCAGAATGTAATATACTTCCTGTTCTCAGGTATCTACAAGGTAAAGCACTCCCGTATAGAGCGGCAGAATGTAATATACCTCCTGTTCTCAGGTATCTACAAGGTAAAGCACTCCCGCATAGAGCAGCAGAATGTAATATACTTCCTATTCTCAGGTATCTACAAGGTAAAGCACTCCCGTATAGAGCGGCAGAATGTAATATACCCCCTGTTCTCAGGTATCTACAAGGTAAAGCACTCCCGCATAGAGCAGCAGAATGTAATATACTTCCTATTCTCAGGTATCTACAAGGTAAAGCACTCCCGTATAGAGCGGCAGAATGTAATATACTTCCTGTTCTCAGGTATCTACAAGGTAAAGCACTCCCGTATAGAGCGGCAGAATGTAATATACTTCCTGTTCTCAGGTATCTACAAGGTAAAGCACTCCCGTATAGAGCGGCAGAATGTAATATACTTCCTGTTCTCAGGTATCTACAAGGTAAAGCACTCCCGTATAGGGCGGCAGAATGTAATATACTTCCTATTCTCAGGTATCTACAAGGTAAAGCACTCCCGTATAGAGCGGCAGAATGTAATATACCCCCTGTTCTCAGGTATCTACAAGGTAAAGCACTCCCGTATAGAGCGGCAGAATGTAATATACTTCCTGTTCTCAGGTATCTACAAGGTAAAGCACTCCCGTATAGAGCGGCATAATGTAATATACTTCCTGTTCTCAGGTATCTACAAGGTAAAGCACTCCCGTATAGGGCGGCAGAATGTAATATACTTCCTGTTCTCAGGTATCTACAAATATTCAGCAGCTTCATAGCCACAAATCTAGCATCGTTCTCCTTCCATGATGCTGAACATCTCAGAATAAATCAGAAAAGGTCTATAACCTGATCTCATCCCCAGGCGGCCTGTGCCGGTATGTCGGCATGTGGTGCTCATACTCAAATCCCAATGTTTTTAATATTTGTTACCATCTTTTCATTGTTTATAAACATTGATTCTGTAATGTACATGACTGCACTTTTTATTGCTGGTGTTGCATTGTTGAGCAGTGTCTCTTTTATCAGCCTTACATACTATGTCGCTATCGATGGAACAAATTATGGACGTAAGAGGTGTCCCCTAAAACCACTGTGGTTCCTTCCTCCCTCGTACAGAGGTCTTACGGTACGGTTCACACTATATTGACAGCAAAGATCATAGATGACCCTCTAGTCTGACGTCTGGGAAAAAAAAAACTTTTCTAGTCAACTAATTTTATCCATTTCCTCTATAAAAAGGATGTAAAAAAAAATATTATTATTAGGAACCTTTTTGAAAACCTGTTTTAGGATGCCTTCACACATAGCGTATCACAGTGGATTTCATGCTGCGAGTTACGCAGTAAAATTCGCTGCGATACCCTGTAATGTCATTTTCTATGGCTTTACTTTCCCATAGAGGATTTTCATTCCACTGTGAGAATGTAGCCACTTCCCACTAAACCCACAACTGCCAGGCTAATAAGTTACATGGCCGCACTGTAGGCACTGCTACATTGCTCAGTGTTTTGGCTCCCCTATCTGGGCACAATGGTGGATTCTCCCTTACTTGTGGGCACTGCTACATTGGGTTTTGGGTCCCCTATTTGGGTACGTTGGTGGATTCTTCCTTACTTGTGGGCACTGCTACATTGCTCAGGGTTTTGGGTCCCCTATTTGGGTACGTTGGTGGATTCCTCCTCTTCTACGGGCACTGCTACATTGCACAGTCGTGTCGTGTCTCGCCTGTATTGTGATGGATTCTATCCCACGCTCTCATCCAGTTTCAACAATGGTCAATACTGAGGAATTCTCTGCGGGTTCTGATGATTCTGCGTAATGATGGAGATTTGTACAATTTATCTATATCTGGACATTTTCTGCAAGATCATCAAGATATTCTGAAAGTAGTTGAGTTTTGTCCCTCAAGGTGCAGAGGAAAGGGGACTTAATTGTGAAGATGTTGTCGATGGAGACAAAGTGGTTTTTTAATTTAAACACATTAACCCCGAGGGGATGTAATAAGATTGAGACTTTTGCTTTTTTAATATGTTAAATGTCATCTTCTCTACCGTGTTACTGTGCACTTCTAGGTTAATACTGATATAGAATAAGTGTCAAGTACAGTAGAATTACTTAATGCGATGATGTGAGTGTCACATAGACAGATAGTAATGGGTATGTATGGAAGATGAAAAAAGTATCAAAAATATAAATGTTTATGTATATGATGATGATGATGATGAATATCAGTAGATAATCATGAGCAGAACTGGCAAAATGTTCAGGTTCACAATGTTCTCTGAACCCAAACACTCTGTATCCATGTTTTCCTGGCAGACCTAGGGCGGCATCCAACCTCTGCAGCCACCCGGACTCAAATACCGTGCATTCAGGTTCAGAGAACGTTGCAGAATCCAAACATTTTGATACATCCGCTCCAGACTATTTGTAGATACCTGAGAACAGGAAGTATATTACATTCTGCCGCTCTATACGGGAGTGCTTTACCTTGTAGATACCTGAGAACAGGGGGTATATTACATTCTGCCGCTCTATACGGGAGTGCTTTACCTTGTAGATACCTGAGAACAGGAAGTATATTACATTCTGCCGCTCTATACGGGAGTGCTTTACCTTGTAGATACCTGAGAACAGGAAGTATATTACATTCTGCCGCTCTATACGGGAGTGCTTTACCTTGTAGATACCTGAGAACAGGAAGCATATTACATTTTTCCGCCCTATACGGGAGTGCTTTACCTTGTAGATACCTGAGAACAGGGGGTATATTACATTCTGCCGCTCTATACGGGAGTGCTTTACCTTGTAGATACCTGAGAACAGGAAGTATATTACATTCTGCCGCTCTATACGGGAGTGCTTTACCTTGTAGATACCTGAGAACAGGAAGTATATTACATTCTGCCGCTCTATACAGGAGTGCTTTACCTTGTAGATACCTGAGAACAGGAAGCATATTACATTTTTCCGCCCTATACGGGAGTGCTTTACCTTGTAGATACCTGAGAACAGGAAGTATATTACATTTTTCCGCCCTATACGGGAGTGCTTTACCTTGTAGATACCTGAGAACAGGGGGTATATTACATTCTGCCGCTCTATACGGGAGTGCTTTACCTTGTAGATACCTGAGAACAGGAAGTATATTACATTCTGCCGCCCTATACGGGAGTGCTTTACCTTGTAGATACCTGAGAACAGGAAGTATATTACATTCTGCCGCTCTATACGGGAGTGCTTTACCTTGTAGATACCTGAGAATAGGAAGTATATTACATTCTGCCGCTCTATACGGGAGTGCTTTACCTTGTAGATACCTGAGAACAGGGGGTATATTACATTCTGCCGCCCTATACGGGAGTGCTTTACCTTGTAGATACCTGAGAACAGGAAGTATATTACATTCTGCCGCTCTATACGGGAGTGCTTTACCTTGTAGATACCTGAGAACAGGAAGTATATTACATTCTGCCGCTCTATACGGGAGTGCTTTACCTTGTAGATACCTGAGAACAGGAAGTATATTACATTCTGCCGCTCTATACGGGAGTGCTTTACCTTGTAGATACCTGAGAACAGGAAGTATATTACATTCTGCCGCTCTATACGGGAGTGCTTTACCTTGTAGATACCTGAGAACAGGGGGTATATTACATTCTGCCGCTCTATACGGGAGTGCTTTACCTTGTAGATACCTGAGAACAGGAAGTATATTACATTCTGCCGCTCTATACGGGAGTGCTTTACCTTGTAGATACCTGAGAACAGGGGGTATATTACATTCTGCCGCTCTATACGGGAGTGCTTTACCTTGTAGATACCTGAGAACAGGGGGTATATTACATTCTGCCGCCCTATACGGGAGTGCTTTACCTTGTAGATACCTGAGAACAGGGGGTATATTACATTCTGCCGCCCTATACGGGAGTGCTTTACCTCTCATTGATGCTTCTCTTGTACTTTACGTCTTTTTTTAATTAAGTTTGAACCATTTTTCTATATTTTTCTGATATTTATTGAGAAAACGTTGAATTTTAATGAACAAGATCCGTGGCAGCGCGGAGCGGCCTTGTAGAGCTGCGAGTACATCATCTCCATAGGTGCGGTGGAGCTAGACACGGGTGGCGGGATGATCACATTATTCACACAGCGCTGGATACTGTGTCAATTATTGCTACATTCTTGGCAGAACAGACTTCCCCGCGCTCCATGGATCATTGTAAATGGGTTTAAACATATTGCTGGAAGAGAAAAAAATTAAAGTATCAGGGTTTTAGCATTAGTTAGGTGCCACATCGCTCTACGGGAACATATACTAATAAAATTATTTGAGCAAGAGCCGTAGTGATACAATGAGGCCTCATGGCATTCAAATCTCCCGCTCACTCTACAACATATTTATTCCAGGAAAACAATGAAGAAAACCAGTGACCATCAGAGTCAACAGTACGAAACACCTAGGAATAGTAGCATCGGCTTCATATAAGCACGCCACCATCACACCCATCCTCCTTGTCCATCCTCCGACATCCTATTTCTTTAAGACTTCGAGAACAACTTGTTTACCTTGAACTGTTCTCTCACTTTTCAAAATCAGTTTTTAATGAGGAATTTTTGCATATTGAGAATAATATGAACCATTTTGAAATACAAATACAGTGGGGTGAATGGGGGAGATGGAAGGATGAGGGGGGGCTTGAGGCCAGAGTCAACTACCGTATTAGGAAGAGTCTTCCAGTATTAGGAAGGGGATGGATAACAGGAAGGGTAAGAGAAAAAGCAAAATATCAAAACATTGTGGCATACATCTACTATTGTACACATATACGTAAAGATAAACATTTAAGGGGGGATCTATCAACACTGGCATACCGTCTGGTCCAGATGTCATCCAGGATTCCAGAGTGTCTATTGGCTCTACCCTCCATCTTCTCCTACTGCTTTCTAATACTCAACATGGACAATACACAATTCATCATATTTCTTGTAGATTGTAAGCCTCACGTACAAGGCCTCCCTATGTACCAGTCTCTTGTTCACTTTTTATGTTGTTTTCTTGAATTTATGTTACAATCTATATGTTAACCCCTTATCATCTGTACAGAGCTCTGGAATTAAGGGTACTTTAAGACTAAATAATAATACTGCCATTCACCATATTATTTCCTAGTGTGATGACACATACCAGTATGATAGAACTTGGATATATATTTATATATTGATGGGGGATTCTACTTCCTGGAGCACCTTCCTCTCTTTTTTAATGCAGTACCTCTTAGACTACATCATATGGACGATCATCGTGCAAATGATTATATCGTTTAAATATAAACGATAATTGTTTCATGTAACTGCAGCAACAATCAAACGACCAACGAGAAATTGTTCATGCTTCGTTAGGTGCTGATATCAAAATCATTGTTAACGACTATCGTTCTGAGTAATATGGTGAACGATCTCAGGTTAATGAAAGGATCTCGATTGCGATTGTTTATCGCTTATTGTTTAAAATCGCTTTGTCTAATAAGACCCCAAGGCCGGCTTAAGACATTATTAATTGAAGCAGGACTGTAGGAAGATCTGATGGAGCGATCAGTGTGGAGGGATCTGCGGTGCTCGTCACAGGCGGTCACATTTACTGTACTGCTTCTCTAGAACTGTTATTTGGATTTGATTATTATAATTTTATGCCATCTTCTTCATTGGTGTTAAGGTTGCTGCTTCTTTACTATCATTACGTTGGTGCATTAGCTACAAGAACCACTTTATTTTGTCTTGACAGAAAATGCTATTTTTTGTATCAGGTTTTTTTTTTATAATGGAGAGAACGTCTTTACTGGAAAGAAGGTTGGTGGCAGCCATAAATGTTTAAATCTTCAGGTGATCGTGGATCAGAACAAAGCAGCTGAAGTCAAAACCAGATAACAAAGCAGAAATGAAACCAAGAAACTGGGCTGACCCATAGGTCACGAGCTGGAAACATAAGAAGAAGCAAAATGGAAGGGAAAAACGAATTAGGCTGGAGAAGACTGGAAGCTTCATCACTACGGGGTCACAATCCTCCATGGTATTATTTGTCATCCTTTGCAATGTCTGTAGGTTGCTTCTAAATGGAAAGGCCAATGCTGGAATAAGAAGCAGACAAGTCACCTGAAGAGAAGAATAGATAATGGCATGGAGAGAGTGAACTGAGGGATGCTACACTGAAACCTTCTGAAAGCCTCCATGCCCTCAAATGGCTTTATGTATGGAAAAATAAGAGTTACGGCTGTTAGAAGGCGAGGAGTTACAGATGTGCCAAAAAGGTTAAAGAGTCATTTCTATCACATGCTTATATAAATTATTGGGATATTAGATACCCCCTGAAGCAACCATAGTATGTAGTAGGTTGGGAGATGCTATTTAGAGAATTTTTATGGAGATTTCTTTCACCAGTTATGGGGCAGTTTTTAGCGATTTTCATATTTGTTTTGTGTTCTTGTGTGTTTGCAATTTTAGCCAAATTTTTCCTTTTGCCTGTATTCCAGATGGTGAAGTTGCTGCCTCACCTTGGCCGGGCACGCCACCCATGGGGCATTTCTATGACATCCTTATATAAATTATTGGGATATTGGATAACCACTAGAGCAACCATAGTATGTAGTAGTTTGGGAGATGCCATGTCGAGAATTTTTGTGGAGATTTTTTTTCAGCTTTTAGCGATTTTCATAACTGTTTTGAGTTTGTATCTTGCAATTAGCGGGGAGCTGTTACATTTTTTTGTGTGTTTGCCATTTTGAGAACTGCTATCGGGAGAATGGAAGTCTCATTACCTCATCTCATATCCATTAGTAGAATCAATGGGAAGATGGCCGGGCACGTGCTTGTTTTATGGCATTTTATGCTATTGTTCCTTTTTGATTGAATATTTGTTTCTTCGGTTCTCTGTGGTTTTATTTGATCTTTTTTTCTGCATGCATTTTCAGTTATTGTGAACATCTGTTTTGTTGAGACACGACATGATATTATTGACGGTTCTTGCATACTGAAACGGCCATTGTGTTATTAAGACAATGATACTTCAGGCAATGTACTTCTCCCCCAATAAAATCATCATCACCATCTTTTACCTGACTGAAATAGAAAATGAAACCATCTAAAGTGATGCCTTGGCAAGTTTTCTCTTAATCTCCCATATGAACTTTACATTACAATATGTTAATGCTTTGCATTGTTAACAAATAACTTATAATATAAAGTTCTATGATTGAGGTTATGGATGCCATTCATTTGCCTTGTCAGCTGGGTTGTTTAGAGAAAACTTGTTCCATGTAAATTATGGAACATACTGTCCTTAAGATAAGCAATCTGCTAGAAATCATCTCCAGCATGTAATATCCTTCTTTGGAAGCCATTCAACAGTTATTTCCTAATTCTGCAATGTGCTCACGTACAACAAAAGAAAAGAAAAATAGAAAATAGTCTGGAGAAGGGAAGAATGGACATGGAAACCGAGATAAGAGAATAAGTGGTGAAGGGGATAGAAACCATGAAACATGAAGAAAGAGGAAGAAGATAACGATGAGGAAATGGAGAAGAGGAAGGAAAAGAAAAACATGAATGTAAAAAAACAAGAGAAAGAGGAGAAAAGGGAAGAAAAAGAGGGAAACTGAAAAAGAAAACAATAGGAGAGAAGGGAAATGACATGGGGAAAGAGGAAGAAAGGGGAAAAAAGCATAAAAGTAAAGAGGATGGAGGGAAAAGATGGGAAAAAAGAAGGGGAAGACAAAGACGGAAACTGTGAAGGAAAAAGAAAACTAACAAGAAAAGGGAGAGACAGAATAAAGAAGGTCAGTACACAGGTGTAAGCTATATGATGGAGACAAGTGTGGTCAGAGGTCAGTACACAGGTGTAAGCTATATGATGGAGACGAGTGTGGTCAGAGGTCAGTACACAGGTGTAAGCTATATGATGGAGACGAGTGTGGTCAGAGGTCAGTACACAGGTGTAAGCTATATGATGGAGACAAGTGTGGTCAGAGGTCAGTACACAGGTGTAAGCTATATGATGGAGACAAGTGTGGTCAGAGGTCAGTACACAGGTGTAAGCTATATGATGGAGACAAGTGTGGTCAGAGGTCAGTACACAGGTGTAAGCTATATGATGGAGACAAGTGTGGTCAGAGGTCAGTACACAGGTGTAAGCTATATGATGGAGACGTGTGGTCAGAGGTCAGTACACAGGTGTAAGCTATATGATGGAGACAAGTGTGGTCAGAGGTCAGTACACAGGTGTAAGCTATATGATGGAGACAAGTGTGGTCAGAGGTCAGTACACAGGTGTAAGCTATATGATGGAGACAAGTGTGGTCAGAGGTCAGTACACAGGTGTAAGCTATATGATGGAGACGTGTGGTCAGAGGTCAGTACACAGGTGTAAGCTATATGATGGAGACGTGTGGTCAGAGGTCAGTACACAGGTGTAAGCTATATGATGGAGACAAGTGTGGTCAGAGGTCAGTACACAGGTGTAAGCTATATGATGGAGACGTGTGGTCAGAGGTCAGTACACAGGTGTAAGCTATATGATGGAGACAAGTGTGGTCAGAGGTCAGTACACAGGTATAAGCTATATGATGGAGACAAGTGTGGTCAGAGGTCAGTACACAGGTGTAAGCTATATGATGGAGACAAGTGTGGTCAGAGGTCAGTACACAGGTGTAAGCTATATGATGGAGACATGTGTGATCAGAGGTCAGTACACAGGTGTAAGCTATATGATGTAGACGTGTGGTCAGAGGTCAGTACACAGGTGTAAGCTATATGATGGAGACGTGTGGTCAGAGGTCAGTACACAGGTGTAAGCTATATGATGGAGACGTGTGGTCAGAGGTCAGTACACAGGTGTAAGCTATATGATGGAGACAAGTGTGGTCAGAGGTCAGTGTAAGCTATATGATGGAGACGTGTGATCAGAGGTCAGTACACAGGTGTAAGCTATATGATGGAGACGTGTGGTCAGAGGTCAGTACACAGGTATCGGTAATATGATGGAGACGTGTGGTCAGAGGTCAGTACACAGGTATCGGTAATATGATGGAGACGTGTGGTCAGAGGTCAGTACACAGGTATCGGTAATATGATGGAGACGTGTGGTCAGAGGTCAGTACACAGGTATCGGTAATATGATGGAGACGTGTGGTCAGAGGTCAGTACACAGGTACCGGTAAAATGATGGAGACAGTACAAGTTTAGTCAGTCCTTTCATATGTAACCAGTTGAGGACCCAGGTACAAGCAATCACAGGTAGTTATATATGTCAGCAGAACAGTGGAAAGCTCCATCAATGATCTCACAAGAAGGAAGTGGAAAGGCCGAGTGTATATGGGAAGTCCAGAGGTGACACAAGGACAAAGGCGATAAACCGGAGCTGCCCAGCAATGTGAGAGCTCAGTGAGAGCGGCTACTGCCTGGAGCACAGGTCTCTTTGGGTTTGAATCCTCAAACAAATGTACGTCCATCAAGTTCAACCAGAACATGGAAGGAGATGTGGGTAAAGGGAAGGGGTTTCTCAGGAGTCATCTATCAGGCAGCCATGTCACATAACACTTCATATCACATAACACCAGGTCCACTGGATGTACGCCTTACTGCAGATATTAAGCCCCTATTACAAAGCCCAATCTCCACAGCGAGCGCTTGCTTGCTCCTCATTCTCCCGCGCAGGGAACTTTTTAGGGGCGATTGTTAGACCATCCAGGCAGCCCTTGGCTGTCTACTGCCACCACTCTTATTGCACAGGGCGATGGCAGCAGATTGTTGCTATCATGGTTGATATGTTGAAAGACAATGATCAGCTGACATCATGCATATCGCCTGATTGTTGACTTTTATTACATAAAAGTGATTATTGGCCGTAATGGTCGATAATTGGCCAAATACAGCCGGTAATCACTTTGTGTAATAGGGCCTTTAGGCTTTGTAGCCTCAGGCTTGTCCAGTATGAGGCTGCCTGGTCATTGTGGGAACTTTCCATAGACTTCAGCACCCGGTATTACAGATGAGCTAATGTCGCTTCTAGACATTTTACGTCATATTAATATGTAAAAAAGGAGAGACAAGTGGCTGATTAGAAAGGTGACCTTCTATGACAGTGACATGTTCCAAGTCATTGAATCCACCAGAGTGACCCAGCTTTCATGTTTATGGAGATTTCATGAATATATAGCATGAGTAAATGTATGCACAAGCTAACCATGGATGTAGATGGCTTATAAGTAGAACATATCCAGTATAATCCATCCAGGGTAGGTCATTCTTTCTATGAAGTTGCCCTAAATGCGAGTGTTATACATAAACAATTCCAGCACCATATGTTGAAGAAACACATTATTCTGGTCACCTACCTGATATGTATTAGCATTCATTCCTTGCCTCTCATCCAGGACTCCGATTTCTCACAACATGGAAGCAAAACCCTTGACAGGCTGCAATTCACATCAAACTATTGGGTGACCTGATATAGACACATACATCATAAACAAGTCCCCACAGAGTATCCAAGAATATGTTTTATTCACAGCTGTATCACAAGAGTCCAGAGAGACACAAAACCAAGAGCTAAAGATGAAGGACCGTGCAGACAAAGAACCAAGAGCTAAGGGTAAGGACCGTGCAGACACAGAACCAAGAGCTAAGGGTAAGGACGGTGCAGACACATAACCAAGAGCTAAGGGTAAGGACGGTGCAGACACGAAACCAAGAGCTAAGGATGAAGGACGGTGCAGACACGAAACCAAGAGCTAAGGATGAAGGACGGTGCAGATAAAGAACCAAGAGCTAAAGATTAAGGACGGTGCGAACACAGAACCAAGAGCTTAGGAGGGAGGACAGTGCAGATATAGAACAAAGAGCTAAGGTTGAAGGACAGTGCAAACGGAACCAAGAGCTAAGAAGAAAGGAAGGTGAAGACACAAAACCAAGACCTAAGGATGAAGCACGTGCAGGCACAAAACCAAGAGCTAAAGATGAAGGACCGTGCAGACAAAGAACCAAGAGCTCAGATTGGAGGACGGTGCAAACACAGAACCAGGAGCTCAGATTGGAGGACGGTGCAGACACAGAACCAAGAGCTAAGGATAGAGGACGGTGCAGATATAGAATGGAGAGCTAAAGATAAAGGACGGTGCAAACAAAGCTAAGGATGGAGGACAATGGTACAGATATAAAATCAAAACTAAGGATGGAGGACAGTGGTACAGATATAGAACCAAGAGCTAAAGATGGAGTATGATGCAGACATGAAACCAAAAGCTCAGGAAGGAGGATGGTGCAGACACAAAACCAAGAGCTTAGGAGGGAGGACAATGCAAACACAGAACCAAGAGCTAAGGTTGAAGGACGGTGCAAACACAGAACCAAGAGCTAAGAAGAAAGGAAGGTGGAGACACAAAACCAAGACCTAAGGATGAAGCACGTGCAGGCACAAAACCAAGATCTATAGAAGAAGGACAATGCAGATATAGAACCAAGAGGTTAGTATGGAGGGTGGTACAGATATAGAACCAAGAGGTTAGGATAGAGGACAGTGCATACACAGGATCAAGAGCTAAAGATAAAAGATGGTGCAAACACAGAAACAAGAGCTAAGGATTGAGGACGGTGCAGATATAAAGCCAAGAAGTAAGTATAAAGGACGGTGCAAACACAAAACCAAGAGCTTAGGATAAAGGACGGTGCAAACACTGAACTAAGAGCTAAGGATGAAGGACGGTGCAGACACAAAACCAAGAGCTAAAGATGGAAGACGGTGCAAACAAAGAACCAAAAGCTAAGGATGGAGGATGGTGCAGACAAAGAACCAAGAGCTAAGGATAGAGGACTGTGCAGACACAGAACTAACAGCTAAGGATAGAGGACAGTGCAGACACAGAACCAAGAGCTCAGGATAGAGGACAGTGCAGACACAAAACCAAGATCTCAGGATGGAGGACGGTGCAGACACAGAACTAACATCTAAGGATGGAGGACGGTGCAGACACAGAACCAAGAGCTCAGGAGGGAGGACGGTGCAGACACAGAACCAAGAGCTCAGGAGGGAGGACGGTGCAGACACAGAACCAAGAGCTAAGGATGAAGGACGGTGCAGACACAGAACCAAGAGTTAAGGATAGAGGACTGTGCAGACAAAGAACTGCCTGCTAAGGATGGAGGACGGTGCAGACAAAGAACTACCTGCTAAGGATGGAGGACGGTGCAGACACAGAACTAACAGCTAAGGATGGAGGACGGTGCAGACACAGAACTAACATCTAAGGATGGAGGACGGTGCAGACACAGAACCAAGAGCTCAGGATAGAGGACTGTGCAGACACAGAACTAACAGCTAAGGATGGAGGACGGTGCAGACACAGAACTAACATCTAAGGATGGAGGACGGTGCAGACACAGAACCAAGAGCTCAGGAGGGAGGACGGTGCAGACACAGAACCAAGAGCTCAGGAGGGAGGACGGTGCAGACACAGAACCAAGAGCTCAGGATAGAGGACTGTGCAGACACAGAACTAACAGCTAAGGATAGAGGACAGTGCAGACACAGAACCAAGAGCTAAGGATAGAGGACAGTGCAGACACAGAACCAAGAGCTCAGGAGGGAGGACGGTGCAGACACAGAACCAAGAGCTAAGGATGGAGGACGGTGCAGACACAGAACCAAGAGCTCAGGAGGGAGGACGGTGCAGACACAGAACCAAGAGCTAAGGATGAAGGACGGTGCAGACACAGAACCAAGAGTTAAGGATAGAGGACTGTGCAGACAAAGAACTGCCTGCTAAGGATGGAGGACGGTGCAGACAAAGAACTACCTGCTAAGGATGGAGGACGGTGCAGACACAGAACTAACAGCTAAGGATGGAGGACGGTGCAGACACAGAACTAACATCTAAGGATGGAGGACGGTGCAGACACAGAACCAAGAGCTCAGGATAGAGGACTGTGCAGACACAGAACTAACAGCTAAGGATGGAGGACGGTGCAGACACAGAACTAACATCTAAGGATGGAGGACGGTGCAGACACAGAACCAAGAGCTCAGGAGGGAGGACGGTGCAGACACAGAACCAAGAGCTCAGGAGGGAGGACGGTGCAGACACAGAACCAAGAGCTCAGGATAGAGGACTGTGCAGACACAGAACTAACAGCTAAGGATAGAGGACAGTGCAGACACAGAACCAAGAGCTAAGGATAGAGGACAGTGCAGACACAGAACAAAGAGCTAAGGATAGAGGACAGTGCAGACACAGAACCAAGAGCTAAGGATAGAGGACTGTGCAGACACAGAACTAACAGCTAAGGATAGAGGACTGTGCAGACACAGAACTAACAGCTAAGGATGGAGGACGGTGCAGACACAGAACTAACAGCTAAGGATGGAGGACAGTGCAGACACAGAACCAAGAGCTCAGGATGGAGGACAGTGCAGACACAGAACCAGGAGCTAAGAATGGGGGAGTAACTAAAATTCATGGAAACACAAGGGTGGTGGTGAACTTGTTCTGAATAAGGTTAAATTGGGATATGGTTGACAATGCTGGGCAAGAAGGAATTAGAGTTTACCTTGATTGTCTTTTATTATGTGTATATTGTATTGTTTTCATGTTTCTACTATAATCCGCAGGAGAGAAAAAATGGCAATGCTTTTTTATTCTATTTTAAACCTTAAATCCAGATGGGATCTCCGTAAGCCGTGTGAAAACAGATACTGTATTTTGTTGGGGAAAAAAATGACAAATACAATAATAACCTTTCCATTTGTGGCGACCTTGCAGGACAAAGCTTTTTTTTTTTTTTTTTGCAGATCTCTTAACACAAAAGAGAAATCTGTTCTCTTGGATTTTTGCAAACAGATAAAACATTTTTACTGGGAAAAGCAAAAACGTGATTGTTACTATAGGGCAGAATTGCTGGGTTTATACAAGCAGAATATGCGAGTGTCCCAGACTGACAACCAGAGACCGGTGAATAAAGATACTGACTCCAACCTCCCCGCAGAGACATAGATCTAATGCACACCTATAACCTCCAAAATAAAACAGGAAAAACCTGCCTCCCTTTATCCAATTAACCCTTAGTGATGTCGGTGCTCTCCCTGACAACTCCCTCCATGGTGCAGCTATTCCTTTTCATGGAACCAGAGCTCCGCTGTTTACCAGTACTGCACACACAGGACTTCCTTCCTTAGCTAAAAAGCACACACTCCTCTCTGCTCTACCACGACATAGTGCTGGACACGCACTGTGCTGGGGAATGACTTGCACAGTACACTACTATAGACGGCATATGGTGACATCGATGTACTAAAAAAAACTATCCCCCTCAATTGACCGCCAACCCCTCTCCCATGCTGTGTCATCTCCCATTCCTAGCCGTGTTCCCATTCTGTTGGATTCCACTAAATAAAGAGCATAGCCGGGACTTGAGGACACTGCTGAGGGGGGGGGGGGGGTTGGGTGGTGGTGGAGAATGGATGTGCTTAGTTCTCTCCATTCACTTATATGAGAGGTAAATCATGCGACGATAAGTACTGGAAGACTGTTGAGAATACACCACTTCCTGCAGGACATACAGTCTGAGGACCTGACATGGGAAATACCAAGGCCAGGTATCCATCCACAAACATCTGTTTTGGGGTGTTTCCCCTCATCAATGTGGAGCAGGATTCTGGCTATGTTGGAGCAATACCTAGTAGACTAGTTCGGTAAAACGATCACTGATCTCAGCGCTTAACACAGTGACAACCTTGGTGTATTGCCCACTGGGGAATATAAATATGCAAAAGAGTCTGAGGAACCCCCTATTTTTTATGTTTTTTACGTTGAGCAGTCGTGTGGCTACCATGGAGGTAGACCACGCAGATGCTAGTGGGCCCGTTACACAAGCAAAATACGTGGGCTGCCTCTATGGTACTAGCTACAGACGGCCCTGACAGCTCCCCGGCAGCACCACCAGTCGACCCTTTTCCCTGGGAAAAAGACAGCCTCTGGCATGATCTTCCACTCTGCCTCCTCCCCGGGCAGAGACAGCGTGACTTCCATCAGCACCTCCGCTGGCATAATCCTTGATGCACATAATCACATGAACCGCCGCAGTCCTTTGGCTTCTAATCTCCCAGCTCCCTGGCGCGCCAGTAATGTCCCTCGTGTGCTGGGGATCTGGGAAGGCTTCGAACTGCACTGGGTCATGTGAGTATGGAGGGGCCCTCATAGGATTCATGGGGCCCTGTACAGTTTCTTGCTATGAGGCCCAAGAATGTGATGTTGGGATACCTGACACTTCCCGGCGCAGCAGGCAATAGCATATTCTGGCATCCATCTGTACATCTTCTTTCTTGTTACATTATTAACCACAAAAGTCGTGTTTCTGAAACATTTATTACACTGACCTTTCTAGGACTCCAGACAGGATTAAATTGAATCTATTAATTTTAATATTATATAAAACCCAAAGTAAATAAGTATATATAAAATAATAAACAAATATTTAATAAGTGTAAGATGAGGTGTAGATAAAGTTATATTATATTATTATATGTGTGGCCGTTCCTCAGACGTTGCGGTGATGCCGGTGAAGTCGAGCAGAGAAGAACATTGAATAAAATATGAAATCTGTTGTGTATGTGGCGGCATTGAACACCTTTCCAGAATAATTAATGTCAGCAAATACATTGAACTTTAAATAATGAAGGCGACCAAACATGTCTGATGTGTTGTTTTGCTGAACATGAATTAATGATTGAATGATCAAAGCTGCCGCTGCCGCCGCTTCCCATGAACCACGTCCTGAAAATGAAGACAATTCAATAGGAACGTCAGGTATTCAGCGTGCGGCTGTGTCCTGCCCACAGGAACCGTGCCAATATCTTTATTAGTTGGGTAAATGATGCCAGCTGCTATGTGCGGCACATATTTCACTCCCCCTAATGGGAAACGGATTATTCTAAGGTGGAAGAGAACACAAATAAACAGCAATATAGATTCTATACAATGCTACATCCGTTATGTAACCATATGGCCGACATTTACCCATCTGCCGAGAGAGCTCAACAACGTTATATAACACAATAATCATATAGATGCACCTGAGGAGGCTGTCATACCGAGTGTGCAACAGTGGTGCAGAATACTTATATATGTATCAGATAGATAGATAGATAGATAGAATGATAGGAGATAGAGCGTCATTGCCCCAATCCTGCTTTATGGCAGTGAGGTTTGGGGTCCGGCCACTTACCCAGATCAGTCAAAACAGGATCCAAGCACAATACAGACCTTTCATCTGGAGTTCTGCAAGCACTTCCTCCAGGTTCATCGCAGCACCTCCAACATGGCGTGTCGGGCAGAGTTGGGCAGGTTCCCACTATGGTTCCAGGTACAGAAGAGGGCGCTCTCATTCTGGGCGCACATACAGAGAAGCAACCCAGACTCCTATCACCACAAAGCCTCCCTGAGCCGTGGAGCCCAATGTGCCCTCTAACAGGGCATCCAC
Organism: Dendropsophus ebraccatus; assembly: GCF_027789765.1. Classification (NCBI taxonomy): domain Eukaryota; kingdom Metazoa; phylum Chordata; class Amphibia; order Anura; family Hylidae; genus Dendropsophus; species Dendropsophus ebraccatus. The sequence continues at coordinate 3,944,526 of NC_091465.1, read as the reverse complement.
CACCAGTCCAGCCAAACCCCACAACATGCCCTGACAAAAGCCCAAATAAAGGGGGTGATAGAGAGATACCAGGGGCAATATACAGAGGAATGGAGGAGAGCAATAAGTAACTCCCAGAAACTCACCATCTACCAGTCACTACAGAGAGACTACACCATGGCGCCATACCTAGAGAGGCTGCACCACCCCAAACACAGGCAGACCCTAAGCCTCTATAGACTGAGCGCCCACAGCCTGGAGATAGAGACGGGACGGCACAGACAGACATACAAGCCGCAGGAGAGCCGACTGTGCCGGCACTGTGAGCAGGGAGACCTGGAGGATGAGGCCCACTTCTTGCTACACTGCAGCAAATACTCATCCACCAGGGTCACCTACTCCCAGAGACTCTCCACCATCATCCACCAGGGTCACCTACTTCCAGAGACTCTCCACCATCATCCACCAGGGACACCTACTTCCAGAGACTCTCCACCATCATCCACCAGGGTCACCTACTTCCAGAGACTCTCCACCATCATCCACCAGGGACACCTACTTCCAGAGACTCTCCACCATCATCCACCAGGGTCACCTACTTCCAGAGACTCTCCACCATCATCCACCAGGGTCACCTACTTCCAGAGACTCTCCACCATCATCCACCAGGGTCACCTACTTCCAGAGACTCTCCACCATCATCCACCAGGGTCACCTACTTCCAGAGACTGTTCACCATCACCTACCAGGGTCACCTACTTCCAGAGACTCTCCACCATCATCCACCAGGGACACCTACTTCCAGAGACTCTCCACCAGGGACACCTACTTCCAGAGACTCTACCATCATCCATCAGGGACACCTACTTCCAGAGACTACACCATCGTCCAGGACTTCACCACCATAGATGAGGAGAGGAAACTGCCCATTCTGCGGGGGGAAGAGGAGGCCGCCCTGGAAGTAGCTGCCCAGTATGTCTCCACCTGCCACCAGCTGAGGGGATCATAAGATACCATGGACTGTTTTACACCCTATAGCCAAATCCCCTTACCCCAAATCTACCCTCTTTCCCACATTACACCCCTCTCCCCCACACCCCATATATATTTTACTCTTTGCTTTGGCAATGCTAAATCTTTATTTTGGACCTGCCATTAAAGCTTTTTTTGAATTGAATTGATAGGTAGATAGGAGATAGATGTCGCTATGACATGTCAGAAGTTTGTTAAAAGAAAGGTACAATTTAATGGTCACCAACAAAGTTGTTGCCATGCTTCTCTGTTTCCCGTGGTGCTCTACGTTATTGGTATATATATATATATATATATATATATATATATATTTACAGAGATCACGTCTATTGCTGGATTTCCTGCATTAGAGTTGATGCAGTACATTGCCTCCCTTTGCTGTCACTGCTGATTCACCACTGCACTTATTGCACTATGTGTCACTGCTCACAGCCGTCGGCTTTAGTGGCATGTCCACCCTTCAGGACCTTTTGATGTTGCAGCTCTTCAATGCACTGTGAAGCAAGTATCAATATCAAACAACATGGTTTGCATTCCAAAATATCACTTCCCGTGTCCTCTTCTGTGTCCGGTGTCTTCTGCATCTCCGGTGTCCTCTTCTGTGTCTGGTGTCTTCTGCATCTCCGGTGTCCTCTTCTGTGTCCGGTGTCTTTTGCAGCTCCGGTGTCCTCTTCTGTGTCCGGTGTCTTCTGTATCTCTGGTGTCCTCTTCTGTGTCCGGTGTTTTCCGCATCTCCGGTGTCCTCTTCTGTTCCCAGTGTCTTCTGCAACTCTGGTGTCCTCTTCTGTGTCTGGTGTTTTCTGCATCTCCTGTGTCTGGTGTCTTCTGCATCTCCGGTGTCCTCTTCTGTGTCCAGTGTTTTCTGTATCTCCGTTGTCCTCTTCTGTGTCCAGTGTTTTCTGTATCTCCGGTGTCCTCTTCTGTGTCTGGTGTCCTCTTCTGTGTCCAGTGTTTTCTGTATCTCCGGTGTCCTCTTCTGTGTCTGGTGTCCTCTTCTGTGTCTGGTGTCCTCTTCTGTGTCTGGTGTCTTCTGCATCTCCGGTGTCCTCTTCTGTGTATGGTGTCCTCTTTTGTGCCTGGTGTCTTCTGCATCTCTGATGTCCTCTTCTGTGTATGGTGTCCTCTTTTGTGCCTGGTGTCTTCTGCATCTCTGATGTCCTCTTCTGTGTCCGGTGTCCTCTTCTGTGTATGGTGTCCTCTTCTGTGCCTGGTGTCTTCTGCATCTCCGGTGTCCTTTTCTGTGTCCAGTGTCCTCTTCTGTGCCTGGTGTCTTCTGCATCTCCGATGTCCTCTTCTGTGTCCGGTGTCCTCTTCTGTATCTCCGGTGTCCTCTTCTGTGTATTGTGTCCTCTTCTGTGCCTGGTGGCTTCTGCATCTTCAATGTCCTCTTCTGTGTCCGGTGTCCTCTTCTGTATCTCCAGAGTCCTCTTCTGTGTCCGGTGTCTTCTGCGCTGCCTCCTGCCCGCTCAGCTAATTACTGACTGAGACAAGACAGCTTCATTACCAGTGATTGGCTGAGTGGGTTGTCACTCTCCAGACAAGAGTAACAGCCTGCTCAGCCAATCGCTGGCCGTTGCTGTCCCATCTCATTCAGTAATTAGTTGAGCAGGCTGGAGGCGGCACAGAAGAGGACACCGGAGATGCAGAGGACACCGGAGATACAGAAGGCAAGGGACACAAAGATGAAACTGGGGAGTGTGGACAGGTAAGGTGAGCACCAAAACTGTACTAAAAAAGCAGGACAACAGTTTATCTGTGTTAATGCAGTTCGTTAAGGTACAGTTTGCAAGTTTCCAAATTTTACGCCAATATTCATAAATCTTGCAAACTAAATTTTTTTAACATTTGCTGATCTCTGGTAATAAAGTGAAAAAAAACCCTGATTGGCTGTAAAAAAACAAACAAAAAAAACCCCTGTTTTTAATAGCTTGTAGAAAGTTAAAAATGGCCAAATTTAGTAGAGCTACAAAAAAATTGTGAAGGAACATAGAGGGAGATTTATCAAACTGGTGTAAAGTAAAATTGTCTAAGTTGCCCTCTAGCAACCAATTAGATTCCACTTTTCATTCCCCACAGATTCTTTGATGAATGAAATGTGGAATCTGATTGGTTGCTAGGGGGCAACTTAGACAATTCTACTTTAGACCATGTTTGATAAATCTCCCCCATAGTCGAAGGCTACGCTCACACAATGTCAAAAAGACCTTTGTGTGAACATAGCCTAAAACAGTGCCAGTCAATCTGACCCAATAATCATCTTCTTATTTTTATTATTATATATCTGTGTATATCTCACAGACAATAGGCGTCTTATAAGTATCAGGAACTCATAGCTGTAATGGTGTCATAAACCTTCAACGGATACAGGAATAATAAACTACAGTGCTGGCCAAAAGTATTGGCACCCCTGCAATTCTGTCAGACAATACTCCAGAAAATGCTTTGGTAATAATATCTTCATTCATTTTGCTTACAATGAAAAAACACAAAAGAGAATGAAAAAAAAGTCAAAATCATTGATCATTTTACACAAAACTCGTAAAAATGGGCTGAAGAAAACTACTGGCACCCTCAGCCTAATACTTGGTCGCACAACCTCTAGACGAAATAACAGAACAACGGCTTCCGGTAACCATCAATGAGTCTCTTACAATGCTCCAGGTCCCTGAGATTTGAAGGGCGCCTTCTCCAAACGGCCATTGTGAGATCTCTTCACAGGTGTCTATGGGATTCTGGTCTGGACTCATTGCTGCCCCTTTTAAAGTCTATAGTGCTTTTTCTCGAACCATTTTCTAGGGCTTTTTGAAGTGTGTTTTGGGTCATTGTCCTGCTGGAAGACCCATGATCTGAGGGAGACCCAGCTTTTTCACACTGGGCCCTACATTATGCTGCACAATCTGTTGGTAGTCTTCAGACTTCATAATGTCATGCACACAGTCAAGCAGTCCAGTGCCAGGCCGCAAAGCAACCCGAAAACATCAGGGAACCTCCGCCATGTTTGACTGTAGGGACCGTCTTCTTTTCTTTATCCCCCTGTAAACTCTATGTTGATGCCTTTTCCCAAAAATCTCTACTTTTGTCTCATCTGACCAGAGAACATTCTTCCAAAAAGTTTTTGGCTTTCTCAGGTAAGTTTTGGCAAACTCCAGCCTGGCTTTTTTATGTCTCTGGGTCAGAAGTGGGGTCTTCCCGGGTATCCCACCATAGAGTGCTTTTTCATTTAGACGCCAACGAATAGTACAGGGTGACATTGTTGTACCCTCGGACTGCAGGGCAGCTAGAACTTGTTTGGATGTTAGTCAAGGTTCTTTAGCCACCATCCGTACAATCTTTTGCTGAAATCTCTCGTCAATTTTTCTTTTCCATCCACATCTAGGGAGGTTAGCCGCAGTGCCCATATCTAGGGAGGTTAGCCGCAGTGCCCATATCTAGGGAGGTTAGCCGCAGTGCCCATATCTAGGGAGGTTAGCCACAGTGCCCATATCTAGGGAGGTGAGCCGCAGTGCCCATATCTAGGGAGGTTAGCCGCAGTGCCCATATCTAGGGAGGTTAGCCGCAGTGCCCATATCTAGGGAGGTGAGCCGCAGTGCCCATATCTAGGGAGGTGAGCCGCAGTGCCCATATCTAGGGAGGTTAGCCGCAGTGCCCATATCTAGGGAGGTGAGCCGCAGTGCCCATATCTAGGGAGGTGAGCCGCAGTGCCCATATCTAGGGAGGTTAGCCACAGTGCCCATATCTAGGGAGGTGAGCCGCAGTGCCCATATCTAGGGAGGTTAGCCGCAGTGCCCATATCTAGGGAGGTGAGCCGCAGTGCCCATATCTAGGGAGGTTAGCCGCAGTGCCCATATCTAGGGAGGTTAGCCACAGGGCCATGGGCGTTACACTTCTTGATGACACTGCGTACGATAGACACAGGAACATTCAGGTCTTTGGAGATGGACTTTTAGCCTTGAGATGGCTCATGCTTCCTCACAATTCTGCTTTTCAAGTCCTCAGCCAGTTCTTTGGCCTTCTTTCTTTTCTCCATGCTCAATGTGGTCACACAAGAACACAGAACCGAGGTTGTGTCAACTTTAAAGGGGTACTCCAGCGGGGGGGGGGGCACTTTTTTGCTGGGACCAGGGAGGAGGTGGCTGAGGGAAAAGACGTCCACTCACCTACCAGGTTCCACGTGACGTCTCAGGTCCGCTCAGCCACTCGGTGAAGGAGGCAGGATCCGTTTCAAGTTCGTTCAGATCGCGCCCCCTTCACTGAGTGGCTGAGCGATCACGTCTATGGCCCACGTCAGACAACCGGAAGCGGCCGGGCACCGGAGCGCCGCGATGCGGGACCCGCCGCTGGAACCGGGGAGATGAGTGGACATCTTTTACCTTGGCCACCTCCTCTCAGGTCCCAGCAAAAAAGTGCCCCCCCGCTGGAGTACCCCTCCAATAAGTAATCCATTTCATCTGGCTGCAAGTGTGATTTAGTTATTGCCACCACCTGTTATGTGCCACAGGTAAGTAACTGCTGGGAGTTACACAAATTACAGAAGCATCACAGGATTTTTCTAAGGGTGCCGATACTTTTGTCCACCCCCTTTTTTATGTTTGGTGTGGAATCATATCCAATTTGGCTTTTTGACAATTTTTTTTTTTTGTGGTTTTCCATTGAAGACAAATTAAATATAGAGATTAATACCAAAGCATTTGTGATTGCAATCATCTTCTGGAGGAAATTGAGTATTATCTGACAGAATTGCAGGGGTGCCAATACTTTTGGCCAGCACTGTATATAAAGAATGTGTCATCTCGAATAAAACATAAAATAAAACAGACAAAATTCAGGATACCTACAGTATTAGTCATCTCGTGACTTGGTAACATTGAGGAGCAAGGCCTCATGCCATTTGTCTGTTGATGTCAAAAAAGTACATTTTATTAAAAATTGTTTAGTTCCTGTATATATTTTATCTTATAGGGACAATGACGTATGTAGTACAGGAAACTGGCCCGTCTAGGGAAACTGGGCCCATCTTGTGATTTCTATCCTATGGATCAAAAAGGGATGAGAGAGGAACAAGCATGGATCCTCTAATACCGACGCCGGGGAAAGAAGGTGATGGAAACGGGAACCCAGGGTCCTAACTAGTGTTGAGCGGAGTTGCTGAAGTGTTTGGGTTTGGTAACATTCTCTAAAGCCAACCATTCGGCATTTGACTCCCAGGGCGGCATCTTACTTCTCCAGACACCGAGAGTCAAAAGCCAAGGGTTCTGGTTTGAAGAATGTTGCCGAACCCTTCAGCAATTCCGCTCATCACTATTCGTGACCTCATCTGCATTTTGTCCCTTTTTTCTGATATCATTATTGTAAACGAGACAATTGTAAAGATTCCGGTGAGAGTTATACAATGCCTGTAGTATTTCTTCCATTTATTATGTAACAACAGACAGAATCGTTTTGTATATATTGCAGTAATCCTTCACATACATCGTTGAGGTGGAGCCGAGGTTTGGTCCATTTCTCTGCAGAAAAATAAAGTCTATAAATATATATATATATATATATATATATATATATATATTTAATTTTTTTTGTTTGTTTTGTTTTGGGGGGGGGCTTATTCTTGCATCTAACATTAACACAAAAAGAACCGTATCTATATAAAAATCATTTTTATTTTGACTATATGTGTATCTGAAAATTGTACATGGTAAATCAAATAGTGAAATATGTCATTATGTATAAAATAGAATCACCGCACAAACAACCTACAACTGGGAGCGAAAGCCAAAAAGAATGATGAATAACAAGCAGAAAAGTAAAGTCAGCTCCAAATATTAATCCAATAAATCAGTTCAATGTCAAAGAAAAAAAAAACTGAACAAGCAAACTAAAAGTGTCTGGGGTCTATGTACTATAACTGTGCTTTATAAAGTCCTGGTCAATGTACAGAATGAGATCAAAGTGCCCTTCTATTATACAGTATAAACTCACAGTATATAATATCTAAAACCCCCACCTGGTGGCCGCTCCTGGAGATCGTGTGGGCCCCGATGTTTTTGTTTTTAAGGTTATTGTTGAATACGTAAATAAGACATCAAATCGAAGATTTCTCTCATTCTGCATTCTCTCTATCATTTCCTACTCTACAACAATCCAGAAATAGGGAATTCTTGGCAAAAATTTTTTTTTAGCATTTTTCTATTCTTTTAAAAAAATATTTGTAAACTTGTTTCAATGATTCAGTCATTCTATAATTTCCTACTTCCCTCCATGAATAGGAAATTCTTGGCCTAGCTCCTTTAATATAGTTTATTTTTCAAAAATAACAATAATTTTTTTAATAAACTTTATTCGTTCCTTCACTCTAGGATTTCTTACGTCATCCTAGAAACAGGGAATACTTTTTATAAGTTTATTTTTGAAAAAAGTTTTTCTTTTTTAAAGCTTATTTATCTAATCTTAAATGTCTTATATGACTCTGTGTACATAATATTAAATGATCGTATTATACTGTATTATTTTATTTTTTATAGTCAACATTGGAAGCATTTGTCAGATTTTTTTTTTTTTTTGGTAACAATTTTTTATATTTTCTAAGTATATTTATTTTCACTGATCTCACTGATACAGAACATTGTCATACTTTTATATTTTTTTATATATCTATTTTTTTCATTTCTTGTCCCTTTTCCCCTTAAAAGTCAACATTTAGTAAATCTACTTAATTATTTGCTTCCGTTTTTTTCCTTTCATTATTCAATCATTCCCTGATTTCCAGCATGACCTTATCGATAGATTTGGGATTTATTTATTTGACTTCTTTCTTCGAGATCTCCCTGTGTCCACCTATTCATTTAATAGGAAACAATCAAATAGGAAATACTTTGAATACTTTTTTTTTTTAATCTAACTTTTTGGTAAATAATTTTTCTTTTCTTTTTTTTGTCCACCTCCCGCCAAAAGCTATAAAATTAAAAATGACCACTTTTTTTTTATTATTATTATTATTCCCTCAACATAAAATTAACAAAGATAATACAAAGTATTGTTGCATATAGGTTTTCAGTATTACAGTATTAAAAGGCAATTCAATACTTTAAAGAACAATTCAAATACTGGTTCCTTAGAAAAGTCATACTTTCACATGGATATCTTTGAGTATTTACTTATTTTAAAGCAGTAGCAATGACTGTTCTTAAAATGATACATAAAATTCTAAGTGTAATAAAAGAAACGTGTTTAACAAAACAATAGCCAATAAAATGCTACACCACCAAAAAGAAAAAAAGAAAGAAAAGAAACGTATTTTATTGTCTCTATACAATGTATAATTCCCTATAAACAGGTCACCAATTCCTTATTGTTGCCGCTTTTTAGGATGAGTTCACGTCATTTCCAGTGGAAGTCTCCCTCTTCGACTCATGGCACATATTGGTATTATTGGCACAGGTTCAAAAATCACAGTCCAAATCCAAAAATTCACATGGTCAGTCTTTTTTTGTTTTTGATAATTTCCTTTAAACGTTGAAATGTATTTTTTTTCTTCATTTGTCTTTTATCCAAAACAAACCAAAAAACTTTTTTATTTTTATTTATATATTTTTTGAGGAACAAAATGACAGTGTCTGTAGGTTTTACATGTTATAAAAATATATTTGTCCAGTAGAGTTCTGCTCTTTGAGTCCCATTCGTAAACAAAAATAGTCGACACCTGTTTGTTTTTTTTTGTTTTTTTTTACAGGTTCACTAAGGGAATCCTGAAGAGAAGAAAGAAAAGAAGACAAATCAATAAATGTATTATGAGAGGGAGAGGGGGGGGGGCGTCATATGACATCATTATATAATGCACCAGACAGTTTTTTTATTTAGATTTCATGTATATAATGTAGAAATTTTTTCAATATTCAAATACTTTCTTCCCCCATCACTACAGAATGGTCAATATCACAAGTACAACTTGAAGCTCCTGTGATCCAATGCTTTTTTTTTTTTTTTACAAGACCCCCTCCCCTACTATGTACAATCATATGTGGCCTCTGGAGCCCTGGTGTCACTACTACTTTTGTCACTTCCTACAGCTATGGCCGCTTCTTCAGATCAATCTACAAGGTTCGTGAGTTTTTAAAGGGGAACTATCAGCAGGTTAGATGAACCTAGCCTGCTGACAGCTCCCTAGTGGGCGCTGAGGATGAAGGCACTGTATGTCTCTTACCTTCATCCTCAGCACCGCCCCCTGCTGTTAGTTGTGCCCAGTAAACATTAGGAGTATAGTCAGTACAGTAGCGCAAAGATTTACACAGTTTTGTAGCTCCTGGCAACGATATGAATGGTGATGCCGGGAAGTCTCAAGTCTGTTCCATTGCACATCGTCCGTAATTATGGATCATGCTTGGAACGCGTAGATGACCCCTTACTTTTCTAAACTTGATTTTAGCTTGTTTTATTGTCCAGATATTGGGCACAATTCTCATGACTCATTTTTGCAGAGAGCGTGCTTATAGAGTCCAGTTAGGTGATTTGCATTGTGGGAAGTGTGATCCTTAGGTTGTACAGTAAGTACTAAATATCCCGGCGTGTTCTGGGTTGTCAGAGAAGTTTCTTAGGTGTGCAACAGCCTGGATGGCTAGTTTCAGTGGTGACAGCAGAATTGTGAATGCAGCTCTGAAGTATAATAAAGCTGCAACTTAGAATCAGTACTACATGGACAATATAATCTATATCTACAGTCCTAAAAATGTTTGCAAAAAGTTTACATATCTTACGACCTAATCAGTGACAGAGAATTATAAAAATATATTAAAAACAGAATAATATAAAGTAGATTTCCACCAACGACAAAGATGAATCTATAACAAAAGGCACATACAGCACAGGTCATGGCTATGATCACAAAACATACTTTTTATAAAAAAAACCTTGGCCGTTGTTTTGAATTTACTCATTGGCCGCTCTTTCCATAATCCAATTGTTTGCACTGACACCAATGCAAGCAACGGCCATTGTTTCACACATTGCTACGGCCGTCAAAATAATCATTATGTCAATTATTTCCATAGACTTCAATGCAATTTTAATTTAAAACAACTGCCATTGTTTTGAGTGCCAAATAATGGCGTTTTTTATACAGCATGTGAACTATAACTAATAAATATGCAGCTTAAAATTAAATTCCAGAAAATAAATCATAATCCAGAGTCCAGCAGCCCCATCAGAGTCATGCAATCCGTCATGCATTCATGCAAGTCAGGGATCAAGTTCAATCGGTTTGGGCTTTATTAGGAGAAATCTGTAAAATGGTAACTGTTCTGTGACATCACTTCCTGCCCTTCTGTGTCATCCCTTCCTGCTCTTCTATGACATCACTTCCTGTTCTTCTGTGACTTCACTTCCTGCTCTTCTGTGACATCAATTCCTGCCCTTCTGTGTCATCACTTCCTGCCCTTCTATGACATCACTTCCTGCCCTTCTGTGTCATCACTTCCTGCCCTTCTATGACATCACTTCCTGCCCTTCTGTGTCATCACTTCCTGCCCTTCTGTGTTTTCACTTTCTGCTCTTCTGTGACATCACTTCCTGCTCTTCTGTAACATCACTTCCTGCCCTTTTGTAACATCACTTCCTGCTCTGCATCTATTGGCTGTAACTGCACTTTACAGACTTTTTGTTCTGCCTACATCTCTGCAGAGAGCTGCAGAGCAGGAAGTGATGTCAGAGAGGGCCTTGCCCAGTACAGGGGGGCGTGGCTTTACTTCCTGTGGGGTCAGGACCTGCAGACAGGGCAGCCATGAATGGCCTTATGCTGAGCTGCTGTTCATGGATATAACATGGACTACACAAATAATGTTAATGCACCAAATGTTCTTTGGCGTTCGCTGCCTCTATATAGCGCACCGAGCAAAAACTTGTATTTGGGGAAAAGATTTAATGGCCTGGTTAATGTCCTTGAACCTATTGGCTCCATTGTACTATTATAGCTGGAGCTATAATAAACAGAGCATGAATTTACATACGGTACGCTAACGTAAAAGGGATATTACTGGAAAAAAGATCTCAATTAAATATACTAAGTAATTAAAAAAAAGCTTTTTAAATTCAAAATTATATAATAATAAAAAAAAGCAAAACAAATAAATAAATAAGTGATATATTAATTCCATTCTGTGTTTTAGTTTCTGTTTCTATGGGTCTGTTCACACTTAGGAACAGGTGAAGAACTGAAGAGGAAAGTTTTCTGCTTGGAATTTCCTTTTATTTGGCTCTGGCGGAACATGCGTGGCATTCGAGAAAGTGAAAATTCAAAGCCCCGATGACTTCTTTGGGATTTCAGCTCTGGTGGAATAGGTGCCGAATTGGAGCAGAATGCAGCCGGAAAGAGGAAATTCAAAGCCCCACTGACTTCTATGGGATTCCTCTAGTGGAATCAAGTGGACATGTAAATTCTTTGGGCAGAAACTGGATCCGCGGAGGAACATTCCGCGCGAAAATTTCACGGTGTGAACAACAACGCAGAAATCCAATGGAACACTGCTCTGTACATATTTAATGGGCGCAATTATAAGCGGAATATGCAGACAATTAGTTGCGTATTCCTCAGTGTGACCATACCCTATCCAATCTAATACAATGTAATTCCCATTGGCGGAGGTCTTTCCTTCTGAGTAAGTGAATTGTCACATAAAGTCTTATAGTTGGTAAAAAAAATACACACACATATATATATATATATATATATATATATACACATATATATACTGAAAATCAGAATTCTCCACAAGTCAGCTGAGATTTACGAGTCAATTTAGATTTGGGCAGAAAGATGTGAAGTCCAGCGGAAGATAACTTGACAGGAGGTGGACGCACTGATATGATTCAGAAAATGTTGTCGAATTAGGTCAAGTAGAAATCTGAAGGGGATCTCAACTCTGGTAAAGGGCGTCACTGAGGCTCGGATTCTGCCATCGGGGTCCGGGAAAAACGCTAAATTTAATCTATAGTGATAGCCGGAGAGCGACTGCAATAAAGCTAGTGTGAATAACCGGCAGGATGACATTGCTGGAAGAGGAGGTTTAGGGCCGGTATAAAGTAGATGCCTAACATGGTGCAAGAAGTGTGATTCCCGATGAGCGAGGAGCAGGAGCCCCCCCCCCCCCCGCCGTCTCCTTCATCAGCTGCCAGATGAGACGCTGTTTATGTGTTACCGCGCCAGCTGCAATAGTAATAAGGTGTTAAAGCTGTCACGCTAGGGTCGCCCTCTTCTCTGTCAGCCTGCTTATTGCTGAACAAGGGGTAGAAGAAAGTCTCCGAAATTCCATCAGCAATTCTGTATATAGAATAGGAGGTCTGGAGGAAAGTATAACTCACTACCTCATGAATATAGATGAGTCTGCTTGGTGTTATACCGTACAGTAGGGCCGTGGTTGTCAATGTTCCTAAGACGTCTGCCCTTTACTGAAATATACTACATCAAAGCTCCCCCAAGGTTATGCTAACACGCTGTGCCAGAGATTAAAAGTACAACAGAAACATGGAGGGACGACCCCTCAGAGATGTATGATACACCCCTGAGATACAAGAACCATGCGGTGAGGACCTGGGTTATACGGGAAGGAGAATGAAGGTTATAATATAACTCATTCATTTACTATGTGGTCTGCATATGGGCAGAAGGAGGGTTGGCAGTAAGGAAGCAGAGAGGTCTCTGTATTATCAGTATTATATACAGAAACCCACAGCGGGTCAGCGAGGAGCAGCTTCAGCCAATAGCTGCCGAGCAGCAAGTCAGTAAGGAGCAGCTTCAGCCAATAGCTACTGAGCAGGAAGTCAGTAAGGAGCAGCTTCAGCCAATAGCTACTGAGCAGGAAGTCAGTAAGGAGCAGCTTCAGCCAATAGCTACTGAGCAGGAAGTCAGTAAGGAGCAGCTTCAGCCAATAGCTGCCGAGCAGCAAGTCAGTGAGGAGCAGCTTCAGCCAATAGCTGCCGAGCAGGAAGTCAGTGATAAGCAGCTTCAGCCAATAGCTACTGAGCAGCAAGTCAGTGAGGAGCAGCTTCAGCCAATAGCTGCCGAGCAGCAAGTCAGTAAGGAGCAGCTTCAGCCAATAGCTGCCGAGCAGCAAGACAGTGAGGAGCAGCTTCAGCCAATAGCTGCCGAGCAGGAGGTCAGTGAGGAGCAGCTTCAGCCAATAGCTGCCGAGCAGGAAGTCAGTAAGGAGCAGCTTCAGCCAATAGCTACTGAGCAGGAAGTCAGTGAGGAGCAGCTTCAGCCAATAGCTGCCGAGCAGCAAGTCAGTGAGGAGCAGCTTCAGCCAATAGTTGCCGAGCAGGAAGTCAGTGAGGAGCAGCTTCAGCCAATAGCTGCCGAGCAGGAGGTCAGTGAGGAGTGGCTTCGGCCAATAGCTGCCAAGCAGGAAGTCAGTGAGGAGCAGCTTCAGCCAATAGCTGCCGAGCAGGAAGTCAGTGAGAAATGGCTTCGGCCAATAGCTGCCGAGCAGGAAGTCAGTGAGGAGCAGCTTCAGCCAATAGCTGCCGAGCAGGAGGTCAGTGAGGAGTGGCTTCGGCCAATAGCTGCCGAGCAGGAAGTCAGTGAGGAGCAGCTTCAGCCAATAGCTGCCGAGCAGGAGGTCAGTGAGGAGTGGCTTCGGCCAATAGCTGCCGAGCAGGAAGTCAGTGAGGAGTGGCTTCGGCCAATAGCTGCCGAGCAGGAAGTCAGTGAGGAGCAGCTTCAGCCAATAGCTGCCGAGCTGGAAGTCAGTGAGGAGCAGCTTCAGCCAATAGCTGCCGAGCAGGAAGTCAGTGAGGAGCAGCTTCGGCCAATAACTACCGAGCAGGAAGTCAGTGAGGAGCAGCTTTGGCCAATAGCTGCTGAGCAGGAAGTCAAGGAGGAGCAGCTTTAGCCAATAGCTGCTGAGCAGGAAGTCAGTGAAAAGCAGCTTCAGCCAATAGCTACTGAGCAGGAAGTCAGTGAGGAGCAGTTTCAGCCAATAGCTATTGAGCAGGAAGTCAATGGGGAGCAGCTTCAGCCAATAGTTACTGAGCAGGACGTTCTGGGGGTGCACAGAAGGGGGCATTATCCAATTACGAGACGGTCTCAGCCAATCACTGATGGGACAGCACCGTTGCCGTTGTTGATTGGCTAAACAGGCTGTCACTCTCAAGGAGAGTTTGTCTCGGAAGTAGTGATGGCTGCAGTTGGAGGGGGACACCAGAGAGCATGGAGGTAAGTATAACATGTTTGTTATTTTCTCTACTAGGGTAGAATTATGTAACAAATGTCCTTACACTGGATAACTCCTTTTACATTATATTCCTTTTAAAAGATTGACTGCACTACATTCAGGGAATGCATTACAGTAAGCTAGGAACGCTGTATCCATCTCCAGCTTACAGTAATGGATTCCCTGAGATGGACGCACTTTGGGTCTCTCCCTGGAAGTGCTGCGGGCTGCTGACCACAATGGGGATTTTTGAGCAGAAGCACAAAGTTTTGCACATTGCTCACCAGATTTTGCCAAACTGTGCAACAAATTTTGTTTTGCCGCTGGCGGGGAAACGCAGTGACGGGAAAACACTGGACAGTGCAGAGGAGATGTAAATCGGGTTTGATTTATATATAGATTTTACATACAGTAAAACTACCTTAGATCAAAGATTGAAATATAGAAGATTGTCGGCAGAAAAAGACAACTGGGTCCATCTAGGCGGCACTTTTAGTATTTCTATTCTTATTGTCTTAGGATAGATATATGTATATACCAGGCAGGTTACATTCTGTTATTGTAGATTTAGATCAAGATGAAGAAAAAGAGAAAAGAGTAAACTAAGGGACTCAAAGGGTTGTGTGTGAGGGCGTTACTTCTGTAAAAAAAAAAATTTTTAAATGTTTTATTTCGTACTTAATTTTGGCTTAGTAGTGGAAACCATCCAGGGTTTGGCATCAGCCAATAAACCAGCTAATGCTAACCCCCTGGTAGAAGAAACAGCAATTCAGGATTAGGCAGTAGCAGGTTGGTATTATTAGGCCATTCTGGTAGTGCCAGGCTGCTACTGCTTGGGTTATGAAAAAGAGGTACCTTACACTTTGAGGCTGGGTTCACACTACGTATATTTCAGTCAGTATTGTGGTCCTCATATTGCAACCAAAACCAGGAGTGGATTAAAAACACAGAAAGGATCTGTTCACACAATGTTGAAATTTAGTGGATGGCCGCCATATAACAGTAAAAAACTGCCATTATTTCAATACAATGTCCGTTGTTTTAAAATAACAGCAAATATTTGCCATTAAATTGCCATCCACTCAATTTCAACATTGTGTGAACAGATCCTTTCTGTGTTTTTATTCCACTCCTGGTTTTGGTTGCAATATGAGGACCACAATACTGACTGAAATATACGTAGTGTGAACCCAGCCTAAAAAAAAATAAACTGCAGCCTGCTTTTGTCCAGTCTTAGTCTTTTTTTGACGCTTTCAGCCTGGCAGACCAAGTTCTTTCCAGTATCCCTGGGGCCTGGAGTAATAATTGGGGTAAGGACTAGCAATTTTACAGACTAACACCAAATCCCGGCTAAAGTAATGGATGCCGTCTATCTGACACTACTTTCACTACTAAGAAATAAATAAATAAAAAATTGTACACAGTGTCGGCTTACTGTCTGGCTTACTGTCAGCTCCCACTGGCAAAAACCTGTGCCAAAAACTTTCTGCTTCTGTCATGGAAACCCTACGGCAGTTGCTGTGCGGCAGCAGGACAACTCTACGTGCAGCAGCATCGGATTGCTGTAGAGGCCTTTTAAGTTACATGTTGTGGTGTTGTGTATATATACATGTTGTGATGTTGTGTATATATACTCCAAATAGTGCCAATAAAAATACTACATGTGCCACAAACATCAAGCTGCTCCACAACTACACTGACAGCAAGTAAAAAAGTAAAAAAAGTAAAAAATGTCTTTGCTGGATCCTGAAGGCCAAGACAGGCCATGTCCTCATGTGTTTCCATGGTGGGGAGGTTGCTGGGCAGACGTTCCATGTCACCCGCCCATAGGCCGCACACTGACAGTATAATTCCCACTCAGAACTTGAATATTTATATCTGTCACGTTTATTTGAACACAGGAACTCGACTGGTGGAAGTAATTGACGTCTCAAACTTTCTGAGTATCTTCAATTAGCTAAATATTATATGAGCACGAGGTATGAAAATTATGGGATCTGACGGCCAGAGAAATAGATGACGGTACGGGGGTGTCCGGAGGAAAAAGGTTACACTTAAAAATCCCCGGCAGGGCCTTTCCAATGGTGGCCATACTATTGTTCATAGGTTCCTCCATCCCAACACATAGGAAATGGCCATTCAGCCAAGTTCTATCTCGTCGGCGACCTCTGAAGCTCTGAGTAGCAGGATCAGCACTGGAACAGCAGCGGGGCTATGGGGAGGCCATGCTCATAGGTTTTCCAGCCACTATGACCCCTTCTAAAAATATTTTTGGTAATCCTTTTTAAATGAGTTTAAAGGGTATTTTTCATACATTATGGGGGAGATCTATCAAACTGGTGTAAAGTGAAACTGGCCCAGTTGCCCCTAGAAACCAATCAGATTCCACCTTCCATTCCTTACAGATTTTTGGGAAAATGAGAGGTGGAATCTGATTGGTTGCCGGGGGAGACTGAGCCAGTTTCACTTTACACCATGTTTGATAAATCTCCCCCAGTGTTTTTGTTTGTACACTTAGGGGGGCATTTATTAAGTCCAGCGTTTTTTTACGCCGGGCTTATAAATGCCCCCGCAGCTCCGGCGCTACGGGGATTTGTGTAGAGGCGGACAGCTGAGGACTGGAGTAGGTTTTCGGCGTACATTTGGGCGGAACTGATGGTAACTGATGGCTGAGTCCGCGCCCTCCGTTCTGCCCACTACACGTCCCCTTTCCGCCCCCCTGGGGTACTGGGCGGAAAGTGCCGATTTGCGAATATTTTATTCGCAGATCGGCCATTTGCGTATAAAAAAATATGCAAATCGGCACTTTCCGTTCACCGGATGATACATGTGGCCCTTAGTTGTTACTTGCCAACTCTATGGTGCAGATACACTACTACACTGCCTCTGATAGTGACATAGGTAACTACAAGCTGATAGATAGATAGATAGATAGATAGATAGATAGATAGATAGATAGATAGGAGATAGATAGATAGATAGATAGATAGATAGATAGATAGATAGATAGGAGATAGATAGATAGGAGATAGATAGGAGATAGATAGGAGATAGATAGATAGGAGATAGATAGATAGGAGATAGATAGATAGATAGATAGATAGATAGATAGATAGGAGATAGATAGATAGATAGATAGATAGATAGGAGATAGATAGATAGGAGATAGATAGATAGATAGATAGATAGATAGATAGATAGATAGGAGATAGATAGATAGGAGATAGATAGATAGGAGATATATAGATAGATAGATAGATAGATAGATAGATAGATAGATAGATAGATAGGAGATAGATAGATAGATAGGAGATAGGAGATAGATAGGAGATAGATAGATAGGAGATAGATAGATAGGAGATAGATAGATAGATAGGAGATAGATAGATAGATAGATAGATAGGAGATAGATAGATAGATAGATAGATAGGAGATAGATAGATAGATAGATAGATAGATAGATAGGAGATAGATAGGAGATAGATAGATAGGAGATAGATAGATAGGAGATAGATAGATAGGAGATAGATAGATAGATAGGAGATAGATAGATAGATAGGAGATAGATAGGAGATAGATAGGAGATAGATAGATAGATAGGAGATAGATAGATAGGAGATAGATAGATAGATAGGAGATAGATAGATAGATAGATAGATAGATAGATAGATAGATAGATAGAAGATAGATAGATAGATAGGAGATAGAAGATAGATAGATAGATAGATAGGAGATAGATAGGAGATAGATAGGAGATAGATAGATAGGAGATAGATAGATAGATAGATAGATAGGAGATAGATAGATAGATAGATAGATGATAGATAGATAGATAGATAGATAG
This sequence comes from Dendropsophus ebraccatus, assembly GCF_027789765.1. Lineage (NCBI taxonomy): Eukaryota > Metazoa > Chordata > Amphibia > Anura > Hylidae > Dendropsophus > Dendropsophus ebraccatus. The sequence goes on along the minus strand of NC_091465.1, from coordinate 3,926,475 downwards.
ATAGGAGATAGATAGATAGATAGGAGATAGATAGATAGATAGATAGATAGATAGATAGATAGATAGATAGATAGGAGATAGATAGATAGGAGATAGATAGATAGATAGATAGATAGATAGATAGATAGATAGGAGATAGATAGATAGATAATAGATAGAAGATAGATAGATAGATAGATAGATAGATAGATAGATAGATAGATAGGAGATAGATAGATAGATAGATAGATAGATATGAGATAGATAGATAGGAGATAGATAGATAGATAGATAGATAGATAGATAGATAGATAGATAGGAGATAGATAGATAGATAGATAGATGATAGATAGATAGATAGATAGATAGATAGAAGATAGATAGATAGGAGATAGATAGATAGATAGGATATAGATAGATAGGAGATAGATAGATAGGAGATAGATAGATAGATAGATAGATAGATAGATAGATAGATAGATAGGAGATAGATAGATAGGAGATAGATAGATAGATAGATAGATAGATAGATAGATAGATAGGAGATAGATAGATAGATAGATAGATAGATAGATAGATAGATAGATAGGAGATAGATAGGAGATAGATAGATAGATAGATAGATAGATAGATAGATAGAAGATAGATAGATAGGAGATAGATAGATAGATAGATAGATAGATAGATAGATAGATAGATAGATAGGAGATAGATAGGAGATAGGAGATAGATAGATAGATAGATAGATAGATAGATAGGAGATAGATAGATAGATAGATAGATAGATAGATAGATAGATAGGAGATAGATAGATAGATAGATAGATAGATAGGAGATAGATAGATAGATAGATAGATAGATAGATAGATAGATAGATAGGAGATAGATAGGAGATAGATAGGAGATAGATAGATAGATAGATAGATAGATAGATAGATAGATAGATAGGAGATAGATAGATAGATAGATAGATAGATAGATAGGAGATAGATAGATAGATAGATAGATAGATAGAAGATAGATAGATAGGAGATAGATAGATAGATAGATAGATAGATAGATAGATAGATAGATAGATAGGAGATAGATAGGAGATAGATAGGAGATAGATAGATAGATAGATAGATAGATAGATAGATAGATAGATAGGAGATAGATAGATAGATAGATAGATAGATAGATAGATAGGAGATAGATAGATAGATAGATAGATAGATAGATAGATAGATAGATAGGAGATAGATAGGAGATAGATAGGAGATAGATAGATAGATAGATAGATAGATAGATAGATAGGAGATAGATAGATAGATAGATAGATAGATAGATAGATAGATAGGAGATAGATAGATAGATAGATAGATAGATAGATAGATAGAAGAGCAGGGATGATGTTGCCCTCTGTACGTTCTATATTTAGTTCCTCTTTCATGTGATACGTCTGAACTCGCTCGGCTCCAAAAAGCAGGTTACTCCCAAGTTCTGAGGAGACTGGAGTAAAACACTTCAAAGGTCACATCACATCCCGCTCCTCACTTTGCATTTTATCAGTGAGGTAGAAAGCAGCTGTGACTTATTCTAGAAGTGACTATGAGGATCAGGAGAGGATGAGACGAGGACAAGGGAGGAGAGGATGAGGTCTGTACAGGGAATTAGCAGAATATATGTGACATATACAAAGGCCCACGTATCACAGAGTATATATATATATATATATATATATATATATATATATATATCAGAGCCTATTAATTAGGGGGAGCAGGATCTCATCCTAATCTTTAAAAAAAAAGTATTTTCCCTTTTTCTGTCTGCTGGTTCTATGTAAATGTCCAGAGACCCCAGTTGGCCACAGCCAATGTGTCTAGAGTATTACAGTATATAGAGTACAGGGAGGAGGGGGATGCAGCTGCAGTATCTCCTTCTCAGGGTTATTTTGTGCATAGACCCTTCCTGTAACCAGCCAGGACCACTCCCAAAACACACAGGAACCCCAAACCTCTAGAGAACTACTAAACCAGCCCAAACTCTCCCCTGCATTCAGCCCCCCTCCCCTGTACTGGAGGGGGCAGGGGGCCTTGTTATCTAGGTGGGGGCACAGCTGTCAGGCTATTGATGGTATAAATACATACATACATACATGCACACACACATACATACAGATGTAGCCACGGTTAACATGATCCCTGACGCAACAATTGTGTCAGGGAGCTGTGTTAAGTCAATTGGAGTGTCGAGTTAAATGCGTCATTGTGATCAAGTTAACACACCCTACATCTGTATACATACACATACACACACACACACACACACACACACATATAGATACATACATACACATACATGCATACATACACATACACACATACATACATATGCACATACACACATAGATACATACATACACACATAGATACATACATACACATACATACATACATACATACACACATACATACACATACATATTTTAAACACACACATACACACACAAACATACATACATACACATACTGTACACACACATATACATACATACATACATACATACACATATACACACACATACATACATACTGACACATACTGTACACACACATATACATACATACATACATACATACATACACATATACACACACATGCTGTGATACCTCTTTAGCAGTTTGAGCTCAGATTACAATTTCCCGTCCACATTTACACTAATCTTCTCATTCCATATGACGTACTGGACAGCTTCACTGTCAGATATTACAGCAGTTTTTGAGCCAAACCAGTATCCTTTTGATATAGATTCATAGACTTTGTCTGTCAGCTCTTCGGAATATGGACAATTGTTTTAGCTCATAGACTGTTTTGATAATTTGTACTAGCATGACCACATTGTGTACTGTTGGGGGAATATACTGTATGTCTATGAGCTTTATCCACCTTTGTAACCAAATTTATTTTATTTTGTTAAATCTACAATGAATAAGGAAGCAACTTTGCAGATAATATTTAAAGGAAAACTCAGGCAAAAAAAAAATCTTCCAAATCAACTTATTTCAGAAAGTTATAGTCTTTAAGTACTTATCAGCTACTGCATGTCCTGCAGGAAGTGGTGTTATCTCTCTAGTCTGACACAGTGCTCTCTGCTGCCCCCTCTGTCCATGTCAGGAACTGTCCAGAGCAGGAGAGGGTTTCTATGGGGATTTGCTGCTGCTCTGGACAGTTCCTGACATGGACAGAGGTGGCAGCAGAGAGCACTGTGTCAGACTGGAGAGAATACACCACTTCCTGCTGGACATACAGCAGCTGATAAGTACTGGAAGAATGGAGATTTAAATTACATATCTATATAACTTTCTGACACCAGTCTCCTCTCCTGACGTTAGGTACAAATGAAATGCATTGATATTGTAAGCAGTAAGAGTATATTTCATGTGCATTCAGTAGTCGTATACGGTATGAGCGGTACGTACCAGTATATAGAAACATGGCGTCTGCCCTGCCCTCAGGAAGAAAAACAGACTTCAGCCAGTCAGCAGGAGATTTCAAACCATTTCTCAGACACAAAGGCCACAGGAATTAGATGGCGGTCAGAAGACGTAGGTCTGCAGCGAGCAGAGAAAAGGGCTTGCGCGTGCTGGTACGTAACACACAACAAGCAAGCCTGGTCAGGCCTGCTGCAAAAACATCATCCCCAATCAGAAGAGGCGTGCGCTAAACCAATGCTTTACTGGCGGCTTGGCCTCTCCCTCATGTACAACAATGGAGGAATCGGTTTTGGAATACGTTTGCGGATACTTACTGCCGAGCGTTTGCTTCTTCTCAATGAGAGATCTTGTCTCCCTACCTGGCGTCCTACTACGGATTCATTATCATTGTACTTTGCTCCACCTGGTGAAGGACGTTACGGGGGTCTCTCATCTCCACAAACCCTTTTTCTGATGAAGGATCAGCTGATCGCCACCGGTTTGGCTTCAGGTGATAGTGAAGAGGACCCTGGGCCATTCTGCAGTATCACCTGACAGGCGCTGGGCATGATATCACCTGGCAGGCGCTGGGCATGATATCACCTGACAGGCGCTGGGTATAATATCACCAGACAGGCGCTGGGTATAATATCACCTGACAGGCGCTGGGTATAATATCACCTGACAGGCGCTGGGTATGATCTCATCTGACAGGCGCTGGGTATAATATCACCTGACAGGCGCTGGGTATGATCTCATCTGACAGGCGCTGGGTATAATATCACCTGACAGGCACTGGGCATAATATCACCTGACAGGCGCTGGGTATAATATCACCTGACAGGCGCTGGGTATAATATCACCTGACAGGCGCTGGGCATGATATCACCTGACAGGCGCTGGGTATAATATCACCTGACAGGCGCTGGGTATAATATCACCTGACAGGCACTGGGCATAATATCACCTGACGGGCACTGGGCATGATATCACCTGACAGGCGCTGGGCATGATATCACCTGACAGGCGCTGGGTATAATATCACCTGACAGGCGCTGGCTATAATATCACAGTGACAGGCGCTGGGCATGATATCACCTGACAGGCGCTGGGTATAATATCACCTGACAGGCGCTGGGCATGATATCACCTGACAGGCGCTGGGTATAATATCACCTGACAGGCGCTGGGTATAATATCACCTGACAGGCGCTGGGTATAATATCACCTGACAGGCACAGGGTATAATATCACCTGACAGGCACTGGGCATGATATCACCTGACAGGCGCTGGGCATAATATCACCTGACAGGCGCTGGGCATGATATCACCTGACAGGCGCTGGGCATAATATCACCTGACAGGTGCTGGGCATGATATCACCTGACAGGCGCTGGGTATAATATCACCTGACAGGCGCTGGCCATAATTTTACCTGACAGGCGCTGGGTATAATGTCACCTGACAGGCACAGGCCATAATTTTACCTGACAGGCGCTGGGTATAATATCACCTGACAGGTGCTGGGTATAGTATCACCTGAGAGCGCTGGGTATAATATCACCTGACAGGCGCTGGGTATAATATTACCTGACAGGCGCTGGGTATAATATCACCTGACAGGCGCTGGGTATAATATCACCTGACAGGCGCTGGGTATGATCTCATCTGACAGGCGCTGGGTATAATATCACCTGACAGGCGCTGGGTATAATATCACCTGACAGGCGCTGGGTATAATATCACCTGACAGGCGCTGGGTATAATCTCATCTGACAGGCGCTGGGTATAATATCACCTGACAGGCGCTGGGTATGATCTCATCTGACAGGCGCTGGGTATAATATCACCTGACAGGCGCTGGGTATAATATCACCTGACAGGCGCTGGGTATAATATCACCTGACAGGCGCTGGGTATAATCTCATCTGACAGGCGCTGGGTATAATATCACCTGACAGGCACTGGCCATAATATCACCTGACAGGCGCTGGGTATAATATCACCTGACAGGCGCTGGGTATAATATCACCTGACAGGCGCTGGGTATAATATAACCTGACAGGCGCTGGGCATGATATCACCTGACAGGCGCTGGGCATGATATCACCTGACAGGCGCTGGGTATGATATCACCTAACCAATAGTGATCTAATAGGAGAGGGACGGTATGGGGTACTAACCAATAGTGTTGAGCCAACGTGTCAAACTGTTCCGATTCTGCAACGTTCTCTGAACCCAGGTACTCAGCATTTGACTATGCCATACTGACCATCCTAAGGCTGCCAGGACATGGGTACAGCCTTTGGTTGTACCAGAGTGTTCCAGGACTCTCTAGGGTGGCATCTAACTTCTCCAGGCAGGGGGAGTCCAATGCACCCGGGTTCAGGGAACGTTGCCAAATCCGAGTAGTTCGTAAACTCTGCTCAACACTAGTAACCAAGCAACCCGTGCTGACAGTCAGGTTGTTCATAGGCCCAACCTAGGACCCCCAGCCTCCACCTATAGCGGCTACTATCCACCCAACTGCATCAACTAGCTTCCTATTGCACACGCAGGTCTCATTGTGATCCAACCCATCGGAAACCGACTCTTGTAACGGGAGATTGTCCCTGAGTTCTTGTATCTTGGGGGGTTGTTATTGGGTCAGAGCCAGGACCTTATAAACAATCTTCTTTTACTCTGGTGGGCAAACAAACTTAAATGGCCCAGTAATGTTTTGTGGGATAACCCCTTTAAGCGGTGAGCTAGCCCAGTAATGTTTAGTGGGATAACCCCTTTAGGTGGTGAGCTAGCCCAGTAATGTTTTGTGGGATAACCCCTTTAAGCGGTGAGCTGGCCCAGTAATGTTTAGTGGGATAACCCCTTTAAGCGGTGAGCTGGCCCAGTAATGTTTAGTGGGATAACCCCTTTAAGCGGTGAGCTGGCCCAGTAATGTTTTGTGGGATAACCCCTTTAAGCGGTGAGCTGGCCCAGTAATGTTTTGTGGGATAACCCCTTTAAGCGGTGAGCTGGCCCAGTAATGTTTTGTGGGATAACCCCTTTAAGCGGTGAGCTGGCCCAGTAATGTTTAGTGGGATAACCCCTTTAAGCGGTGAGCTGGCCCAGTACTGTTTTGTGAGATAACCCCTTTAAGCGGTGAGCTGGCCCAGTAATGTTTTGTGGGATATGCCCTTTAAGCGGTGAGCTGGCCCAGTAATGTTTTGTGGGATATGCCCTTTAAGCGGTGAGCTGGCCCAGTAATGTTTTGTGGGATATGCCCTTTAAGCGGTGAGCTGGCCCAGTAATGTTTTGTGGGATATGCCCTTTAAGCGGTGAGCTGGCCCAGTAATGTTGCACGTTTGTATGTACCTCATTATAATGGTTACTCTGAAGTTTGTCATATAAATTGGATAACAAACTCTTTTTCCATTTCATCATACGACTACCCGGTGTAGCGAAATGAATGGCCGCCGCGTCCTGCACCCACAATTCACCGACTTCATTATAATGTAATTGTAACTCGGGCCGATGGTTTTCTTCTGACACTTCTGGAATGTTAATAAAAGTCGCCATAACAGAAAGTCTGTACTTTTTCCAACCTGTTCAAATAATTATTTGCTGTCACTTTATTCTAATATAATCATGGAAAAATGTAGCGGCGTCCGCCAGCCGAGTCTGGTGAGTTTGGAATATATTACAAGGTAAAATGGCAGATATGATGTCAATAGTTTTTCAATATTACATTAAAGGGAATCTGTCAGCTCCCGGGCCCTAACTGAGGTGCTGACAGTGTGCTGGAGCTGGCCGACCCCTGAGGGCTGTACCTGAGGGGGTGACAGTGTGCTGTATCTGTACCTGAGGTGGTGACAGTGTGCTGTATCTGTACCTGAGGCGGTGACAGTGTGCTGTATCTGTACCTGAGGGGGTGACAGTGTGCTGTATCTGTACCTGAGGAGGTGACAGTGCGCTGTAGCTGTACCAGAGGGGATGACAGTGTGCTGTAGCTGGCCGACCCCTGAGGGCTGTACCTGAGGGGGTGACAGTGTGCTGTATCTGTACCTGAGGCGGTGACAGTGTGCTGTAGCTGTACCTGAGGAGGTGACGGTGTGCTGTAGCTGTACCTGAGGTGGTGACAGTGTGCTGTAGCTGTACCTGAGGTGGTGACAGTGTGCTGTAGCTGTACCTGAGGTGGTGACAGTGTGCTGTAGCTGTACCTGAGGTGGTGACAGTATCCTGTAGCTGTACCTGAGGGGGTGACAATGTGCTGTAGCTGTACCTGAGGTGGTGACAGTGTGCTGTAGCTGTACCTGAGGGGGTGACAGTGTGCTGTAGCTGTACCTGAGGTGGTGACAGTATGCTGTATCTGTACCTGAGGAGGTGACAGTGCGCTGTAGCTGTACCAGAGGGGATGACAGTGTGCTGTATCTGTACCTGAGGGGGTGACAGTGTGCTGTATCTGTACCTGAGGCGGTGACAGTGCGCTGTAGCTGTACCAGAGGGGGTGACGGTGTGCTGTAGCTGTACCTGAGGCGGTGACAGTGCGCTGTAGCTGTACCTGAGGCGGTGACAGTGTGCTGTAGCTGTACCTGAGGGGGTGACAGTGTGCTGTAGCTGTACCTGAGGGGGTGACAGTGTGCTGTAGCTGTACCTGAGGTGCTGACAGTGTGCTGTAGCTGGCAGTGCCCTAGTCAGCATGGTGCCTTTTGGTTATTTGTCCGTGGAGTGGATTACGTACAATCTCGGGTCTCCTACTGTAATGAAGAGTCAATGAGGAGTTGTGGCTCAGTGTTTGTGCCGCACTAAAACACGCCTCACCGCTCCTTCCTACTCTTCATGAATAATCAATGCTAGGCCATTCAGCAACATCTGACTGCAGATCTATTGGCAGATGCTGACTGACAGCTGAGCGAGCAGGAGGCCGGGCAGCATTGATTATCTATGAAAAGGAAGTAGGAGTGGTGAGGGGGCCAGAGTGCAGCGCAAACACTGAGCCACAACTCTGCTTTGACTCTTCTTTACAATAGGAGACCCGATATTGTGTATAATCCACTCCACGGACAAATTACCAAAAGGCACCATGCTCACTAGGGTACTGCCAGCTACAGCACACTGTCAGCACCTTAGGTAGGATCTGGAACTGACAGAATCGGTTTAAGACCAAAAAGAGAGGAACGAGCACACCCTTTGCATCTAGAAGATCTGGTACTTTACATATAAGATGGGCTGCTTTATATACAGACCAGCTCTACATCTGCGATCTAGGGCTTCACAGCAACACGTTCTCTATAATATCTGAGGATTATCGCACCTTAAGTGCCTTCTTCTCTACAGGAAACGGTGAGATGAGTAAAGGGAACTCTGTATTAAATCTTACCACTTAATGTGACAAGTGGGGCGCCACCTTATAATAAACATTGAAATACACAAATTACCAGCCCAGATGGCGCAATCCCTGAGATCTGAAGGAGGAATCAGTTCTGTAAGACTAATCTGGTCAGCTTCTATGAGGAGGACTGGGGGAGGCTGTGTATATAGACCAGCCTGGGGGAGGCTGTGTATATAGACCGGACCTGGGGGAGGCTGTGTATATAGACCGGACCTGGGGGAGGCTGTGTATATAGACCGGACCTGGGGGAGGCTGTGTATATAGACCGGACCTGGGGGAGGCTGTGTATATAGACCGGACCTGGGGGAGGCTGTGTATATAGACCGGACCTGGGGGAGGCTGTGTATATAGACCGGACCTGGGGGAGGCTGTGTATAAAGACCGGACCTGGGGGAGGCTGTGTATATAGACCGGACCTGGGGGAGGCTGTGTATATAGACCGGACCTGCGGGAGGCTGTGTATATAGACCGGACCTGGGGGAGGCTGTGTATATAGACTGGACCTGGGGAGGCTGTGTATATAGACCGGACCTGTGGGAGGCTGTGTATATAGACTGGACCTGGGGGAGGCTGTGTATATAGACTGGACCCATGGGGAGGCTGTGTATATAGACTGGACCTGGGGGAGGCTGTGTATATAGACCGGACCTGGGGGAGGCTGTGTATATAGACCGGACCTGGGGAAGGCTGTGTATATAGACCGGACCTGGGGGAGGCTGTGTGTATAGACCGGACCTGGGGGAGGCTGTGTATATAGACTGGACCCATGGGGAGGCTGTGTATATAGACTGGACCTGGGGGAGGCTGTGTATATAGACTGGATCTGGGGGAGGCTGTGTATATAGACCGGACCTGGGGGAGGCTGTGTATATAGACCGGACCTGGGGGAGGCTGTGTATATAGACCGGACCTGGGGGAGGCTGTGTATATAGACCGGACCTGGGGGAGGCTGTGTATATAGACCACACCTGAGGGAGGCTGTGTATATAGACTGGACCTGGGGGAGGCTGTGTATATAGACTGGACCTGGGGGAGGCTGTGTATATAGACTGGACCTGGGGAGGCTGTGTATATAGACTGGACCTGGGGGAGGCTGTGTATATAGACTGGACCTGGGGGAGGCTGTGGGTGCTCTGTATCTATGCTCTAGTCATAAGAATCCATTGCCGTGGGCAGGTTCAACAGACTATCCAAGGTGAAGGGTCAGGGGGGCTGGATTTTTGCCATATGACATTTTGTTTAAGGAGAGCGGCAACAACATATAACGCTTGGCCTTCTTTAGTCATTGGATCCTGTGCCACATAGGTCGGTCCATAATATGAGGATGCTGGGACTAGGGGAGAATATATGTATATGGTCAGTAACTCAGGTGGACCCAGCTCTTTGGTTGGTAGTTCACTTTAAGGGCCATTATGTCATAATATAATTCCCAGAAATGGGCAGATTTTCCTTCAATTAACCTCTGACCCCTGGGGTCTCTGTGTGGCGGTGTCCGCGCTTCAACTGAAAAAAGATTGTTGTGATGAGACGACCCCATATTTTTTGGAAAGTACACGGCCATTGATCTTATAACCATATGCCATTGGAATAACCATAAATTCTCTCTTCTGCATTTATTTAAAGCAACGTTAAACATCATTACAGCAGAACTTTAGAACTTATTCCTGGAGGCCAATGGGTCCAATAAAGCATTTGTTTAAGGCAACATAAAAAAAAGCAATGAACTATATTAACAATGCAATACAATAATGGGAAAAGAACCGTGATTTACAAATACAATGCTTACAATGGTCACAAATGAGCCCTAAAAACAGAAAAGCCATATTACAAATGAGATACCTAACACCCAGCAATAATTGGTCAATACATATTATAACGTTATTACATACATGTGCGAAATGGTTTGAAAATTCTTGCCAATTGTTTACTGCAAAAATGCAATAATTCTAATGTAAAACTTTTGTAGGCTCTATTCAACGGAAAATAATGGCAGGGCCCCTCGTCCTATGATAAAGTAGCCTATTAGAGACGTGAAGTAGCCTAACAGAGACATAAAGTAACCTAATACAGACGTAAAGTAACCTAATAGTGACGTAAAGTAGCCTAATAGTGACGTAAAGTAGCCTATTAGAGACGTGAAGTAGCCTAACAGAGACATAAAGTAACCTAATAGTGACGTAAAGTAGCCTAATAGAGACGTAAAGTAACCTAATAGAGACGTAAAGTAGTCTAATAGTGATGTAAAGTAGCCTAATAGAGATGTAAAGTAACCTAATAGTGACGTAAAGTAGCTTAATAGAGACGTAAAGTAACCTAATAGTGGCGTAAAGTAACCTAATAGAGGTGTAACGTAGCCTAATAGAGATGTAAAGTAACCTAATACTGATGTAAAGTAACCTAATAGTGACGTAAAGTAGCTTAATAGAGACGTAAAGTAACCTAATAGTGGTGTAAAGTAACCTAATAGAGGTGTATTGTAGCCTAATAGAGATGTAAAGTAACCTAGTAGTGACGTAACATAGCCTAACAGTGACGTAAAGTAACCTAATAAAGATGTAAAGTAGCCTAATAGACATGTAAAGTAACCCAATAGTGACTTAAAGGAGCCTTATAGAGACGTAAAGTAACCTAATAGAGATGTAACGTAGCCCAATAGAGACGTAAAGTAACCTAGTAGTGACGTAACATAGCCTAACAGTGACGTAAAGTAACCTAATAAAGATGTAAAGTAGCCTAATAGACATGTAAAGTAACCCAATAGTGACTTAAAGGAGCCTTATAGAGACGTAAAGTAACCTAATAGAGATGTAACGTAGCCCAATAGAGACGTAAAGTAACCTAGTAGCGACGTAACATAGCCTAATAGAGACGTAAAGTAACCTAATAGAGATGTAAAGTAGCCTAATAGACATGTAAAGTAACCCAATAGTGACGTAAAGTAACCCAATAGTGACATAAAGTAGCCTAATAGAGATGTAAAGTGACCTAATAGTGAATCTAGTCACATATTTAGTCTTTGATATCAACTGCAATAATTAATTTCAGGAAAAATCCAGATAAAAACCATTCAAGAAGAAAATGAAAGACAACAGAGATTAATGAACAGGGAAAAGAAATGTCGGAGATCAATAATAATAAATAATAAACAGAAATGTCTCATCAGTAGAGATGAGCGAACCTAGAGCATGTTCGAGTCGATCCGAACCCCGAATGTCTGGCATGTGATTAGCGGTGGCTGCTGAAGTTGGATAAAGCCCTAAGGCTATGTGGAAATCATGGATATAGTCATTGGCTGTATCCATGTTTTCCAGACAACCTTAGAGCTTTATCCAACTTCAGCAGCCACCGCTAATCAAATGCCAAATGTTCGGGTTCGGATGGACTCAAACCCAAACCCGGTTCGCTCATCTCTAGTCATCAGCCAAAAGTTTATAAAGAATTTTTTTTTTACAAAAATACAACAATATATTATAGCATTGTATTATGGTCATTATAACCGGTCAGGTAAGCTACTGCATGATTCCTGCATAGGAGTTCCCTGTAGCCCCTCTTACTGGCTCTGGTCTTCTGATCCTTTTATGTCTCACCATTTTTGATAAACTGAGGCCTATAAAATATGCAAATTAGCTCATTTGGAGCACTAGAGGGGGTTCCTCGGCCCCCCAGAGCCCAGCTCCGCCTGTCTGTTGCCTCTGATGTCCATGCTGGACAGAGCGACCAGTGCGTTGGGGGGCCCAATGGGTGATCAGCCCTGCAGTATTAGACTATGTTTACAAAAGTTTTTTCCTCTCCGTTATTTTGAATTTAAAATGATGTCTGTCATTTGGCTGTTTGTCCGTCCATCAGTGCAATGACGGCTGTTGGTCCATTATTCTGACTGGACTGATCGCCCTTTCTCTTTAATTGTAAATTCCATTGAAGTTAATGGCAAAAACGGTGAAAGGACGGTGAAAAAAGAAAAACTGTGTGTGACCAACTAAAAAATAACATCCGGTGTTTGGAAAAGTTGTCTGAAAATAATTATCACAATCAGACGTCCATGCAGACAACGTCCATAATTTTATACACTGTGTCCATTGGACGTCCCTCATTCCATTGACTTCAACACATTGTATTGAAGTCAATTATATTGCGGCAATAACGGACATCTTTTTAACCCCTTCAAGACCGAGCCAATTGATGCACAGATGTCCGGGTCAACTTAATGCAATGTTCCTCGCCGCCTTCTAAGAGCCATAGCGCTTTTATTTTTCCACCTACAGGGCTGGTTGGGGTCATTTTTTGCGCCATGATCTTTACTTTTTATTAATATTATATTGGTGTAACAGAAAGTTTCATCCCTTTTTGTTAATATTTTTTTCTGATATTTAATTTTAAAAATTCAGCAATCCTGGTGTGTTTTTTTTCTGTTTACGCCGCTCAACGTGCGGAAGCAATAATGTTATATTTTAATAGTTTCTGCACAATTCCGCACGCTACGCTTTATATAATATGTTTATTTATTTTAAGATATTTTTATAATGGGCAAGGGGGTATATTCAACTTTTATTGGAGGGGTTATAAGGGGTTTTTAAATACTTTAAAAAACTTTTTTATTTCACTTTTTTTGAAACTTTTATTTTACTGTAAAATATGCAATCATTAGATTGCATGTACTGATCTATGCTATGCCATAGCATAGCTCAGATCAGTACTATCAGGGATTTATGCATAGAGCCTGTCTGAGAGCATACATAGACTCTATACATAGATCGCCGATCCAACAAGAAGGAGGTAAGTAACTTACCCCCGCCCGTCGGTACCAGTGATCAGGACCCCCACAGCATGGCTGCGGGGGTCCCGATCAGTCAGTGACAGGCGCTAGTCCTGTCACTGACTACCTTAAACGCCTCGATTGCTATAGATTGCGGCATTTAAGGGGTTAATGACAGGCAGCTTGCTGACATGAAGGGGTTAAATGTAAAAAAATCGCCTGCCTTTTCTCTTTTTTTTACATTGTGTGAACATAACCTAAGTTACATGGTAGTGAGGCTCCAAGTTAGCTTTTGAGTTGTTCCAGTATGTTCCATTTTCCAGCTAGTAGCCGTATCCAGTGTATCCAGTGACAGAAAATGTCCTACACTGGGCCTGGCCCTGTGGCCAGTATCTGATGCTGCGTTCCTGGACTTTATGCTCATTCCAGTTTACAGAGTTCTGTCTGAACAGCTATGGCCAACAAAAGAAAATCCTGGGGTGTAACTGCTGCTGATCAGGGATCAAGGCCTGTCCACACTGTGAGGGTCATTCTCAAAGTCATCTTTCAAGTCCTCCAGAGATTCTACAGTCAAGCCAGTGGATTTAAGAAGCCCTGTTCACCTGTATGCCCCGCAGGAGTTGCTCGGCCTCTTTGGCATCTATCGAATGGCTAGCTCCACCCAGTGGTTCACCCCAAGAGCCTGCACTCCTGACATGTGCAGCTCCATCGCAACATTGACGTTCTCTCTCCCGCTTTACTGTGAGTATGGGTATTCTTCTTAAAGTCTTTTTTCTAAGTAATTGCAAGTTCTAAGTAATTGCCGAAGTTATCAAACATCCTACAGTGAGTGTTGTGCAAATTGGACAGGTCCCTTCTATATTGTCTGCTCTGCCACAAAAGTCAAGCCTAGCCTGTTCTGCAACTATCACTGTCTCTCTACATTTACCTTACGTACTATCAAACTGCACAAGAGAGGTACTGAGAACACTTAAATAGGCATGTAATGGGTAACAGGGAAAGCCAATTACAACTCCAAGCCCGTGACAAGTGCCGCAGCGGTACTGAAATATTCTAGCTCTTGCATACAAAACCTGAAGCCTCAGCCCAGCATATCATTATGTGAGGTACCACCACGGGTGTTGCTATTGGTTACACCCTTCGTAAAAGCCTGTACTTCAAGGCTATGTTCACATGCTGTGAACATCCGGCCGTTCCGTGACCCTGGCCACGGAGCTCTGATGCGGGCGCATCAGCGCGCGCCCGCATCAGAGCTTCCCATAGCCCACAGTGAAGCAAGCGTCCAGAGCAAGCGGAGGGCTTTCTGTGGCTAGAATTCACTGAATTCCGGCTGCAGAAAACTGACATGTCACTTTTTTCCAGCGCCGCATGGGATCCCGGCCAGAGCACATATGATGTGTGTACGCTCCGGCCGGGATCCCATTGAAAATAATGCTATGTTCCACCCCTCAAAACTACGTCGGTAGTTCTGCGGCGAGAACTACGTCCATAGTTTTACGTAGTGTGAACATAGCCTAAAGGTTAAGTGGTAATGTAGTAGTAGCAGAGTTTTACCACAAGATGTCGTTATTGCAGGTAGGTATTCCTAGCTGTTGCGCGGCTGTAGTACTCAAAGGATAATTGTTTGTTTGTGTACCACATGTACCACATTCTTCTCTTGTCCAATCTCTTCGTACTTCTTGCACATATACTCCTCGCCCACTCACAGCACACCTTATATGCTCTGTATGTAGGAAGTCACATGGGTAGAGGAAGTGTAGGGTCTTTTGCCTTTGGACTCTATAGAGGAAGGACACACGCCAGAACGCTCTCTACAGCGGTCCAGTTGGGCCCTGGCTCCTGCCAGGTTCCCAGTCTTAGTTGTGGTCTAGACAAAGAGCACATGAATCTAGACACAGTTTCTTCTGCAGCAACCTCACTACACTAGAGAGGACAAGTCAGGGATCACCATAACCCGCGCCGTGGACAAGGAGAGACACAGTGCAGGACAGTATCCATAAAGAAGTCAGGAAATGATCCGGATAGAACAAAGTTGCTAGAAGCTGTCAGGAACTTACCTGACCGGGATCCAGCGCCGTCCTCAGCCTCCAGGCCGCGGCGCTGCCTCCCGACGTCCTCCCGAGTGCCGTCACGGATAACCAATGGCATCCCAAGGTCTGGGGCTTGTGTCACCCTCTAGGACGGGTCACCCGACACTGGTGGGCAATAGGTGGTTCAAAGACCAAAAAGTCAAAACACAGGCACAAGTACTCTTTTTACTCTCAAGTATTCTTTTATTTCTACCTCCGAAGTTCCGGCAGAGCACAATACTACTTGGATTGGGACTCTCTCGACATCCTCCTCTCTACTTCTCTGATCCTCCCTTCTACTTCTCATCACGCAACCAAGTCAACACGACTGTACCACTCCTCGTATTCTTAGTGAAGATCTGATCTCTAAAGTACTAAGTAACTTATCAAGTATAAAGTATTGTATCACGGCAAAGCTGTATTATCTGCTGCCTACCTCACGTATCCTCAGAGTAAACAAGATAATATTTATGATAAAGAGACTCTGTGATTCCTCATTAAGTACCGACACAGCACACACACCCTCCTTGGGTCATCTCCCTTTTCTGTGGGTGGCAGTGCCATTAGAATGGTTGGGTAAAAGCAGGTGTGCCACCACACCTGTGTGCCCAACCGGCACTGGCGTCATGACACAATGCCACCGGGCAAGGCTATATCTTGGCCAACCACCATAGAGCTGCACACCGGGGTTGTACTCTCTATATGTATGTATATACAGCCCAGCATACCATTATATATCCAGCCCAGCATACCATTATATATCCAGCCCAGAATACCATTATATATTTATACAGCCCAGTATACCATTATATATATATATATACAGCGCAGCATGCCATTATATATATACAGCCCAGCATACCATTATATATATATATATATATATATATATATATATATATATATATATACAGCCCAGCATACCATTATATATATACAGCCCAGCATACCATTATATATATACAGCCCAGCATACCATTATATATATATATATATATATATATACAGCCCAGCATACCATTATATATATATACAGCCCAGCATACCATTATATATATATACAGCCCAGCATACCATTATATATATATGTATACCCCAGCATACCATTATATATATACAGCCCAGCATACCATTATATATATACAGCCCAGCATACCATTATATATACACAGCCCAGTATACCAATATATATATATATATATATATATATATATATATATATATATATATTTATGCGCGCACACAGGCCAGCATATCATCATATATATACAGCCCAGCATACCATTACATATATACAGCCCAGCATACCATTACATATATATAGCCCAGCAAACTATTATATATATATATATATATATATATATACAGCCCAGCATACCATTATATTTATACAGCCCAGAATAGCATTATATATACACAGCCCAGCATACCATTATATATACAGCACAGCATACCATAATATATATATATATATATATATATATATATATATATATATACAGGCCATCATACCATTATATATATATATATATATATATATATATACAGGCCAGCATACCATTACATATATACTGCCCAGCATACCATTATATATATACAGCCCAGCATACCATTATTTATATACGGCCCTGCATACCATTATATACAGTATATACAGCCCAGCATACCACATTATATATATATATATATATACACCCTGGCATACTATTACATATACAGCCCTGCATACCATTATATATATACAGCCCAGCATACCATTATATATACAGCCCAACAAACCATCTATATCATAAAAATGAAAGTCTGTCTGTCTGTCCCATATAGACTTCCAAACGCCTGAGCCGTTTGACCCCAAATTTGGCACACAGATACATTGGGTGCCCGGGAAGGTTAGAGCGAAGGTCCCGTCCCTGCCAGATGTACAGTAGGGGAAGGGGAAGGGGAGAAGCGCCCCATAGAAATGACTGGGAGAATCTCCACACTGCACACACAGGTGATATAATTAGCTGCAGCTGCCCAGGAGAAATGGCAGTTGGGAGTCTTAGCAACCAATAGAATTTCTACTTTCATTTTCACAGGGAGCAATGGTTGCTAGGGCAGCTGCCTCACAACATCCACAGTAATAACTGGTAGACCCCTACTCCATCTATACAGTACATGTATATACAGGGCACTACAGGTATACAGGACCCCCTACTCCATCTATACAGTACATGTATACAGGGCAGTATTACCAACTGCTGCTGCCCTAAGCACTAAACCTGAGGATGCCCCATCTTCACTATCTTCATCTATTTAGCATCATGATAGATTGGTAGATAATAGCTCCAGAGGTCACATTTAACACCGCCATATCAGACCCGACCAATACCGCCATACCAGACCTGACCAATACCGCCACACTGTGACTGGATAACACTGCCATACCAGACCTGACCAATACCGCCACACTGTCACTGGATAACACTGCCATACCAGACCTGACCAATACCACCATACTGTGACTGGATAACACCGCTCTACCAGACCTGACCAATACCGCCACACTGTGACTGGATAACACCGCCACACCAGACCTGACCAATACCGCCATACTGTGACTAGATAACACTGCCATACCAGACCTGACCAATACTGCCACACTGTGACTGGATAACACCATCATATCAGACCTGACCAATACCGCCACACTGTGACTGGATAACACCGCCACACCAGACCTGACCAATACCGCCATACTGTGACTAGATAACACTGCCATACCAGACCTGACCAATACCGCCACACTGTGACTGGATAACACTGCCATACCAGACCTGACCAATACCACCATACTGTGACTGGATAACACCGCTCTACCAGACCTGACCAATACCGCCACACTGTGACTGGATTACACCACTATACCAGACCTGACCAATATCGCCATACTGTGACTGGATAACACCGCCATACCAGACCTGACCAATACCACCATACTGTGACTGGATAACACTGCCATACCAGACCTGACCAATATCACCATACTGTGACTGGATAACACCGCCACACCAGACCTGACTAATACCGCCATACTGTGACTGGATAACACTGCCATAGAAGACCTGACAAATACCGCCACACTGTGACTGGATAACACCACCACACCAGACCTGACCAATACCACCATACTGTGACTGGATAACACTGCCACACCAGACCTGACCAATACCGCCATACTGTCACTGGATAACACTGCCACACCAGACCTGACCAATACTACCATACCCCGCTTCGAAAAGACACTAGATTTTCTGGCAAGTCTGAACAGGAGGTGTAAGACTAGAAAAATAAAAAAAAATTAAAAAGTTGTTCCTTCCCCCTGCTCCCTGGTGCTGCCCCCATGCAAGGTGCTGCCCTAGGCAGACCACGAGTGCCTAATGGTAAATATGACCCTGCAGGTATACAGGACACTACAGGTATACAGGACCCCAAAACTATACACTACAGGTGAACGGGACCTCCACCAGCTATATACTACAGGTATACAGGACCCCAAACTATACACTACAGGCATACAGGACCTTCACCAACTCTATACTACAGGTATACAGGACCTCCACCGACTATATACTACAGGTATACAGGACCCAAACTATACACTATAGGTATACAGGACCTCCACCAACTATATACTACAGGTATACAGCGCCCCTACCAACTCTTTACTACAGGTATACAGGACCCCAAACCATACACTACAGGTATACAGGAACTCCACCAACTATATACTACAGGTATACAGGACCCCAAAACTATACACTACAGGTATACAGGAAATCAACCAACTCTTTACCACAGGTATACAGCACCTCCACCAACTCTATACTACAGGTATACAGGACCCTCAAACTATACAGTACAGGTATACAGGACCCCTGAACTATATACTACAGAACACTACAGGTATAAAGGACACCAAAACTATACACTACAGGTATACAGGACCCCAAAAGTATACACTACAGGTATACAGGACCTCCATCAACTATATACTACAGGTATACAGGAACCCAAAACTATACACTACAGTTATACAGCACCCCCACCAAATATATACTACAGGTATACAGGACCCCAAACTATACACTACAGGTATACAGGAATCCAAAACTATACACTACAGGTATACAGGACCTCCACCGACTATATACTACAGGTATACAGGACCCAAACTATACACTACAGGTATACAGGACCTCCACCAACTATATACTACAGGTATACAGCACCCCAACCAACTCTATACTACAGGTATACAGGACCCCAAACTATACACTGCAGGTATACAGGAACTCCACCAAGTATATACTACAGGTATACAGGACCCCAAAACTATACACTACAGGTATACAGGACCTCCACCAACTTTATACCACAGGTATACAGCACCTCCACCAACTCTATACTACAGGTATACAGGATCCTCAAACTATACAGTACAGGTATACAGGACCCCTGAACTATATACTACAGAACACTACAGGTATATAGGACCCCAAAAGTATACACTACAGGTATACAGGACCCCAAAAGTATACACTACAGGTATAAAGGAACTCCACCAACTATACACTACAGGTATACAGGACCACAAAAGTATACACTACAGGTATACAGGACCTCCATCAACTATATAATACAGGTATACAGGACCCCTGAACTATATACTACAGAACACTACAGGTATATAGGACCCCAAAAGTATACACTACAGGTATACAGGACCCCAAAAGTATACACTACAGGTATAAAGGAACTCCACCAACTATACACTACAGGTATACAGGACCACAAAAGTATACACTACAGGTATACAGGACCTCCATCAACTATATAATACAGGTATACAGGACCCCAAACTATACACTACAGATATACAGGAATCCAAAACTATACACTACAGGTATACAGCACCCCCACCAACTCTATACTACAGGTATACAGGACCCCAAACTATACACTACAGGTATACATGAACTCCACCAACTATATACTACAGGTATACAGGACCCTCAAACTATACACTACAGGTATACAGGACCCCCAAACTATATACTTCAGGTATACAAGATCTCCACCAACTCTATACTACAGGTATACAGCACCTCCACCAACTCTATACTACAGGTATACAGGACCCCAAACTATACACTACAGGTATACAGGACCCTAAAACTATACACTACAGGTAAACAGGACCTCTACCAACTATATACTACAGGTATACAGGACCCCAAACTCTACACTACAGGAATACGGGACCCCAAACCTATACATTATAAGTATACAGGACAGCCACCAACTATACACTACAAGTATACAGGACCCCAAAACTATACACTACAGATATACAGAACCTCCATCAACTATATACTACAGGTAGACAGCACCTCCACCAACTTTATACTACAGGTATACAGGACCCCCAAACTTTACACTACAGGTATACAAGACCTCTACCAACTATAAACTACAGATACACAGGACCCCCAAACTATACACTACAGGTATACAGGACCCCACAACTATACGCTACAGGTATACAAGACCTCCACCAACTATACACTACAGGTATCCAAGACCCTTAAACTATAAACTACAGGTATAGAAGACCTCCATTAACTATACATTACAGGTATACAGCACCTTTACCAACTATATATTACAGGTATACAGGACCCCCAACTATACAGTACAGGTAAACAGGACCTCTACCAGCTATACACTGCAGGTATACAGTACTTCCCAAACTATACAGTACAGATATACAGCCCCCCCAATTATACACTACTGGTATACAGGACCTCCCTCAACTATACACTACAGGTATACAGCCCCCACAACTACACACGACAGGTATACAGGACCCCCTCAACTATACACTACAGGTATACAGCCCCCCCCAACTATACACTACAGGTATACAGCCCGCCCAACTATACACTACAGGTATACAGGACGGATGTTTGACATTTTTAGTTTATTTATAATGTGCATAAGCTACAATTTACATAAATAGTGCAGAACTGTCGGGTATATAGGGACATATAGGGCTACTGACGATTTCCCCTTAAACAAAAAAAACAAGGACATAGATTGGCCTCCTGGGCACCTTAGAATAAATCTAATTAACACACTGACACTTTATACCTGGGCAGCGCCGGGTACATTTTCTAGTTATATATATACACACACACCCTGGCTTACTATTACATATACAGCCCTGCATACGATTAGCTGTGCTACCACTATCAGAAATCACTGCCTCTAAATCAATCTCTTCTGAAGTCTTTGCCAGAACTGCTGCTATGATGCTGGATAGAGGATTCCTCCTCCCCAAGTGCATTCATTTACAATTGGAAACATTGAGCTGCAGTTTCCTTAGTTTTGACTTTTCTTTTTTGGTCCACTGGGCTTAACCCTTCGATATATTGTGACTGTTTTCCTGGGTGTATATGTAGTGTTCTGCATCAGTGTCGGGACTTACAGTACGGTGGAAACCTCTTTGCCCGTCATACATGCAGAACGTGATGACAACCAGACCGCAGCGACCGCTATGGCTTATCTCCACACCAGTGCCTGAGGCTAAGGTCGGGTTCACACTGTGTTTTTGCAAACAGTTTTTCTAATCAGTTTTATGCAGAAAACAGATGAAAAGTGGATGAAAGAGAA
Source organism: Dendropsophus ebraccatus (assembly GCF_027789765.1). NCBI lineage: Eukaryota > Metazoa > Chordata > Amphibia > Anura > Hylidae > Dendropsophus > Dendropsophus ebraccatus. The sequence continues at coordinate 3,904,133 of NC_091465.1, read as the reverse complement.
GATGCATTTGTGTACGTCCGTTTGGATCCATTTTTCCATTGACTTAGAATATACAAAAGGGATTAAAATAATGGATGAAAACGCATCTTTTTTAGCGACCATGTTATTGTGTATGCAAAAAAACAACAAAAATGCATTTTGATCAGTTTTCCTAATATGGAAGTCAATTGAAAAACTTATCCAAACGGATGCAAACAAATGCATAAAACGGATAGAAAAACAGATCGCAAAACCCCAGTGTGAATGTGACCTAATCGCATATACTGCAGCATATACTGAATCCTCTGCAGGGAGTCGGCTCTTCTCTCCATAACATGCGCAGTCTAGTCGTCTCCGTCCAGTCTCCTCACCGTCTCTCGGCTCCGTATATAATATTTCTCCCCTTCCTTTAGTTGAGTTTCTCGGATTCCGATCATCTGAATATTAAAGTTCTGAAAGTTCCCTTCTACTTCTCTGCCTTTGTTCTATGGTCTCCGCATCGCAGATGATTTTTCAGCATTTTCCCAGGTGATCCGGAATCTTCTCTTTTCTCTTCTTGTTTAGCAAAAAAATGACAAATTAGTGAAGGATTATAGGAAGATGGCGGCGCGGCCCCGTATTTATTATTCATAGAGAGAATATCTATCTATCTATCTATCTATCTATCTATCTATCTATCTATCTATCTATCTATCTATCTCCTATCTATCTATCTATATATCTATCTCCTATCTATCTCCTATCTATCTATCTATCTACCTATCTATCTATCTATCTATCTATCTATCTATCTATCTATCTCCTATCTATCTATCTATATATCTATCTCCTATCTATCTCCTATCTATCTATCTCCTATCTATCTATCTATCTATCTATCTCCTATCTATCTATCTATCTATCTATCTATCTACCTACTTCCTATCTATCTATCTATCTATCTATCTATCTATCTCCTATCTATCTCCTATCTATCTATCTATCTATCTATCTATCTATCTATCTATCTATCTATCTCCTATCTATCTATCTATCTATCTATCTATCTATCTCCTATCTATCTATCTATCTATCTATCTATCTATCTATCTATCTCCTATCTATCTATCTATCTATCTATCTCCTATCTATCTATCTATCTATCTATCTATCTATCTATCTATCTATCTCCTATCTATCTCCTATCTATCTATCATCTATCTATCATCTATCTATCTATCTATCTATCTATCTATCTATCTATCTCCTATCTATCTATCTATCTATCTATCTATCTATCTATCTCCTATCTACCTATCTATCTATCTATCTATCTATCTATCTATCTCCTATCTATCTCCTATCTATCTATCTATCTATCTATCTATCTCCTATCTATCTATCTATCTATCTATCTATCTATCTATCTATCTCCTATCTATCTATCTATCTATCTCCTATCTATCTATCTATCTATCTCCTATCTATCTCCTATCTATCTATCTATCTATCTATCTATCTCCTATCTATCTATCTCCTATCTATCTATCTATCTATCTATCTATCTATCTATCTCCTATCTATCTATCTATCTATCTATCTATCTATCTATCTCCTATCTATCTATCTATCTATCTATCTATCTATCTATCTATCTCCTATCTATCTCCTATCTATCTATCATCTATCTATCATCTATCTATCTATCTATCTATCTATCTATCTATCTATCTATCTATCTCCTATCTATCTATCTATCTATCTATCTCCTATCTATCTATCTATCTATCTATCTCCTATCTATCTATCTATCTATCTATCTATCTATCTATCTATCTCCTATCTATCTCCTATCTATCTATCTCCTATCTATCTATCTCCTATCTATCTATCTATCTATCTATCTATCTCCTGTCTATCTATCTATCTATCTATCTATCTATATATTATCTATCTATCTATCTATCTATCTATCTATCTCCTATCTATCTCCTATCTATCTATCTATCTCCTATCTATCTATCTATCATCTATCTATCTATCTATCTATCTATCTCCTATCTATCCATCTCCTATCTATCTATCTATCTATCTATCTATCTATCTATCTATCTAATGTCCATAATAGAGCGCACTCCCAGTTCCAGTGCTGGAGTGCCAAGCAACGGAGATCGGATTAAATCTCCAACTAAATAAATCTAAGAATTTTGCGGCACATCCGTATAGTGAAAAAAGTTGTGGTATTTATTGGTGCATCAAAAAGCAAGTGCAACGTTTCATTCTCATCTCGAGACCTTTCTCATCCGTCTGTCAGTACATTTGTCCATGTACATTTATATCCTCCACTGGAAACAATTATTTAGCGAACAAACAATTTTTTGCTAATTTCATTACCCGAGCGATCTGGCTAATCTGTGACTAATTGTTCTTTGGTATAATGTGCCTATAGCGTTTCTGTAAATCACAGGCAGCTTTTCATGCATTAGGTCACTCTGGGACCTGAACATGTAGCACAATATCATTAGACGTTGAAGGGGCCGATTGTTGTTCGCATCCTGCGTGGAGCCGCAATCAAACTTCTCTTCTTTTGGCAACACAGCAAGAAGAGAGGCTGTAGCTTGGGGGAGAATGGCAGATGGTGTTCTTCTATGATCTATCAGGCAGTGTGCTCGGCGGTACAGCAGAACGTCTGGTGGGGAGAGGTCAGGATGCAAACATGAAATTAAATCTCTGCCACAAAGCGCTCACATCTTTCACTAGTTGGGTTTAGAATTCGGGATTGAAGTCGGTTGCTTTGCAGTTCGCTCTTTGTCTTTCATGATGTCGCAATGTTTTGTGTTTAGTTGCAGAAAACTGTAAGTGAATCCTTAGAAATAGCCGGATTTCTCATTATTACAATGATAGAACTTGGTGTAAAAATATTATTTCCTCAAAGACTTTATAACTGTAGAACAAAATCCGAGACCATTGCGCTAGAATCGAGAACAGTCTGTGACTTTTTGCTCTAGTTTTCTGTTGAATTGCCTGGTGTCAGTCCTGGAAGCATTGGCAGGTATTCTCCACTGTGCATGCAAGCGAGTGGGATTGTGGGAAACTAGGTGCACCGCCGCATGGCCGCATGCTATGTTCCTACAAAGTTTTTTCTCGCCGTTTTTTAAAAGAAAAAATTACGTCCGTCATTTAGCTGTTTTGGCCGTCCGTCAGTGCAGTGACGTCTGTCAGTCCATTATTCTAGCTCAGCTGGACTGATCGCCCTTTGTCTTTAATTGAAAAGTCTATTGAATTTAATAGTAAAAATGGTGAAAAAAAACCTGTTTGTGAACAACTAAAAATTAACGACCACTGTTTGAAAAAGACGTCTTAAAATAATTGTCATCATCATGATTTTGATGTCAGCGCAGAAAACGTCCGTTATTTTACATACTGTGCACATTGCACATTCTTCATTTTATTGACTTTATTTCGCTGAAGTCAATTACATTGCGGCAAAAACGGACGTTTTTAGATAGAAGAGGCGGACACCATCTCTTTTTTTCATGTAGTGTGAACATAGCCATGTAGAGTCTTGTGATTGAGTCTTAGTGGCATACATCGGAAGAAATACACTACCCGGTAACAGTTTTAGAACATCTCAGTTTTTAACATTTAACTTTGTTTTCACGAATGATATGTAGATTTGACAGTAGCGCCCCCTAGCTGATGCAATTCTACAGAAATTTCTTCCTAACATTTGTGGCCGAAGTTTCCACCAATCTGCTGGGTTTGTAGGTAGCTTTTCTTTTGCACTTCTATCCAGTTCATTCAAACAAGCTCAGAGGGTCTAAGGCTCAAGACTGCCGCCCGATACTACCGGCTTCTTACATGGTTCTGACTTTGGGTCATTGTCTTGCTGTAGTATGACCAACTAGGTGCACCAAGGTGATCTCACGGCCAATGATGTGGTCTTCCTTCTTGTCCGGAGTTCCAGTCACCTGCACAGGTTGTCGGCAGTAGAGCCCCAGACCATGACACTTCCACCTCCACATCTGACAGGTGGGGTCAATCACCAAGATTTTTTGCCGCACTAAGCTGTGACTGAGGACTTTTTGCTTTGAGCCACCAGTTATGTAGACTATTGACTCTCTGAAAGTTGACAACTTGTAGTGGCCTTTGGTCTTCCTGTCCGTCTCTTCCTTTTCCCAATAGGTTTTTCGCATGGTTTAGGAAACTGTCCCGGTTGCCACCTTGACTTTCTTGGCAATTTATCCATAGAACAGACCTAAACCTCTATGGAATAGAATTGTCGGTCTGCCTTCTTTTCTTGCCATGATGATAGCAATGTGCTCTGTCCTGAAGAGCAAAGCTGTCTAAATTCTCCAGCCCTAGGGGGCGCTGTCCTACAGTCTGTTCCAGCCCTTGTTATACTGTATAGAATTAGGGGGGCTGGGAATCATTTCCAGAAGGTAAGGGCACCAGTGCGAAAAGTCTACAAAGAATAATTCGCTTTCTGTGTTACTCGCAATTTCTTCCCTGAAAAAAACCTTTGGTTAGAATGGAAATTTCAGACTATTGTTGTGTTTGAGGTTCGAAATTGACTGCATTTATTATTTTTACCTTTTTTTAGAACCTTTGAGCTGTTTCATGGTATTTGCTATACAAGAACTGTGTAACGGTGAAAAATAACTGGAGCAGTTGAAATGTACTTTCTAAAAATTTGACCTGTACTCAATGAATTGTATGTTTCAAAGATACTTTGCAAATTAGAGCAATAACAGGGGCGGACGGTGTGAAAAAAGGATACAAAATAATTTTGAAAAACATCCATCTGTTCAATCCACAGCCCCTGGGTCGCCACTGAACTCCACTTTCTAGTGACATCTCAGGAAATGGTTGGTGTATCACTAGCAATGAGCGAGTCCATGTTTTTCACCATTTGAATACTGGTGGCAAAAGAAGTTGGATGCAGCCCTAGGGAGTCCTGTTGGATACAGCCATAGGTATCCATGTTTTCCTGGACCCCTTAGCGCTGTATCCAACTTCTTCAGCTACTGGTAATTAATTGCCAAACAATCGGACTCGAGCATGGTTGAGTTGAGTTCATCTCTTCTTATCACTCTCTACAGTGACCCAACCACCAAGGCCTGGAACTGGTTCCGCAGGCTTGTGTTGTTATTCATGGAGGGACCAGGAATGGAGATCAGTGGAAACCCTGTAAGCACCGGAATGGGTGATGTGTGTCTCATCTTTATAGTCAGCCCTCAGACAGACCCATTAATAGGGCCAATGGTGGATGAAGGGCTGATGACCCACCTCTCCGATCCAGAGAAGGGAACCACAAAGAAGTATGGCTTCTCCTCTACTGGACTCACAAACCATTTATAACAAGGTCGCTTATTCATCTTAATGGAGGACGTGCAATACCAAGAGTCTCTGTAGCAGCAAGTGTAGTTAGAGAAGCCGGGCCTGCTAAGCTCCATAACATGAAACCATATGGACCCGGTGTACTGCCAGGAGCCCTCGTGTACATACACAGATGTGTGAATGAGGCTTTAGACACAATATGTGAATTAGTCAACTAGTAAATGTTTCATGGGCTAAGAAGTTGTATGCACCATGTTCTTCCTTAGATGCTTTGTTTTCTGGATTGACCAATCTATTCTGAAGACTTCTTTTCTGGGTTAACCCCAAAATGAGCCAATAAGATCCTCACAATAGAGGAGTCCGTGCAGCTAAGGAGATGTTCAGGGGGCTCCGCAGGAGACTTTACCGCTCTAAAACCGATCCGGGAAGAAGTGAGACGTCTATGTGCAAGAGATCAGGTGATCCAAACTACATTAGATCAAATACAAGAGGCCTACAACTCCTGATGGGAAAGACAGAGAGTACATGGGATGGAGTTTTACCAGTTTTTCCCCTTGGTAAGAAGGGATCTTGCGGCCTCTCTACCTAGTAGTAATATATGATTTGGTTGAGGCAAATGGCTCTGTTAGTGGAGGAATCAATGAGGATTTGCTATTACTATAAACAGCCCTTTATAAGCTTTGCTTGAAGGGGTTGTTCCAGCAATACCTGTCACCTTTCCACAGATTGGAGATAATTGTGTCTATGGGGCTGCTGGAGATGATCGGGCACAGGACTTGGCTATCTCCTGCAGGCCCATAGACTGTAAATAGAGCAGTAGTATGAACACATGGCCAACAACTAGGGTCTCCTCTTCTCCAGATCACTGGGAGTCCTAGTAGTTGGGCCCCATCAGACACACATTATCCACCATCCTGTGCACTGGGGATTAGAGCTGTTGGTGGTACAAACCCTTTATATTCACTGGATATGCTATAAATGACATATAGGTGGAGTACCAAGCTAAGGAAGGATGGGGTTTCCATAACGCCTACCCAGCAATCTGAGAAGATTGGTTGTTGGGAATAGAGTTATAGAATGGAAAAGCTCACTTGGTTCCTTCCACAACTCCCAAAGACTTCAAGGACGACAACCATCGACATGATGAGCATCTCACCATTCTGTGTCTGCAGGCTAGGTGCTGATGGAGCTTAGTAAGCATGTGCCCTATTATTTGCCGTAGGTGGGCCTTCACCGTGAGGTATTTATGGCGTATACTGTGGACCTGACATATACATGTGGACCTGACATATACATCGAAAGTGGAAAAACTACTTTACTAACCCACTGTACGAAGAATTACAAGCTTGGAAATAAATCCTTGGAAATAGGATAAATGGTTTTGGTAAATTGGTAATATTTCTACACTCTGCTCTAGAGACCTGTCAAAATGGGTTGTTAAGAGAAAAACTTTCTACGAAACTTGGGGTGATTTTAAAATATCAAGCTATACTCACCTACCCGATCCCCCACAGCTCCCACCCTCCTCATTGCCACTGCCTGACTTCTGATGTCCCCACTGGAACTGCCCCACTCAGCCAATCAGAGGCCTTGGCGCCATCTCAGATCAGCATAGGTGGGGCACTTTCTGAAGGGTCAGGACATCACAGCTATGAGGAAGAAGCAGTGGAGGTCTCAGCAGCGGCAGGGGATCAAGGTAGGTAAGTAAAGCACCACCTCAGGTTTGGAGAATATGCCCCCGCCCCTGGCAACCTGAACGCCTAGGTAAAATTTCTGAATTGTCATAGCACATAGAAACAAAATTATAATCGATCAATTGACGTCTTATTGAGTGAATTCCCAATATATAGAAAAAGCTGATAAGACTCTGAAGGGTCAATTATAAAGATTCTCTGTTTGTCATCTCGGACGTCACACACATTGGACAGTGTTCACACTCCAGCGGTTCATCATATATCACTCTCATAGTTAGCAAGGAAACATTCAGAACATGTATTCTAAAAAATAGAATGAATTTCATGAAATCAGAGCATTGAGGCCACGTTCACACAATGTCTACATAAAGGTTGTTATTTGGCACTCAAAACAACGGCCATTGTTTTAAATGAAAATTGCATTGAAGTCTATAGACAACGGCCATAAATAGTTGATGTGATCATTATTTCGACGGTCGTAGCAAACAGCGGACGTCGTTCAGTACATTGTGTAAAACAATGCAAATCATTGCATTAGGAAAAGAACGACCGCTCTTTTTCTAAAAAGTACGTTGTGTAAACATAGCCTTATTCTGGATCAATAATCCAGACTTCCTGCTGGTCGATATCCACAATTCTATGTGATATTATAAGGTTGATAAATTTGCTCAATGTTTTTTGAATGTGCAACAGACACAACTCTGGAATCAGATAATAAAATCTACTTGGCTATTATAAAAATTAGTAAGAGGGGCAGAGCGTATCATGAAGGGAAGTGGCCACCGGGGCGCGCAAAATTTACCAGAGAACTGGTGCAAATGGTGGCTGGGGGTAAAGTCTCTGAGCCACCCCAATGTCTTTCAATAGCCATTCACTGCCCCATATGAGGTCATAGAGTTTCTCCATAGAGATCATGGACGTAGCAATGGTGATGGACCTCGGATACCTACTTCTCATGGATCTGGGTTACAAACTTAGGAAAAAGTTTCCCAAAAAAATTGACCAATACACATTACACCCAACTTGTCCGCTAAACTTGTGACCAGAAACACAATAGATAGAAGAACCACCGTAATGTAACCCGACAAGCTAATGTTTACTATTAGGACATCTAGAAGGTTCCTTAAGGGACAGTTAGTGGGAGCTTCTAGACCCCCTAAATAGAGTCGATGCTGAAGGAGTAGTGGGTGGAGTTGTATCTGTTCCAAGTGATGGCGCTCTCATTCTCTCATTACAAGAAGGGCCATCAGCCTTAAGATACCTTTAAGTCTTCACTTATGCGGCCTGCCTGGAACGTTTTGCTCCGTCAACCTTTTTCCCTGTGATCCAATCACGTTACAGCTCACCATAAACAAGAAAAAACTCCATTCAATAAAATAAAGTTGAGTATCGCTATTAGTAACAATAAACCGGAACACAAGCCGCTCCGCTGACTCTCACTGCTCTTATACATTTTCCGTTGAATAGATACAATAGTTTAAAAATTAAATTAGAAACTTTACTGTAGGTTAATTTTTTTTTAAATTTTTTATGCAAGAATGTAAAACCAACCAAACCCTTCAGAAGGCGGCCCTTATATTCTGTGGGCGGAGGCGGCCCTTATATTCTGTGGGCGGAGGCGGCCCTTATATTCTGTGGGCGGAGGCGGCCCTTATATTCTGTGGGCGAAGGCGGCCCTTATATTCTGTGGGCGTTCAGCCTAAACCCAGATCTTCAGAGAGAAAAAGTGAACACTGGTTGCAATGAGCAGTTTTAAAACTATTTTGTTTTTAAGGGGCTCGGAGAGTCGGAAAATAAAAAACTAAAAAGAAATAACGTTTTTTCTTGATCAACAAATGTCAATGAATGTTGCATTAATGTTATATGTATGGAAACAAATTGTCTCAGAAGATGAAACATGCGTCACGTGAGATCAGAGTAATGTACGCAGGGTGCTTTGTGCTCTGTGTGGCTTAGATCGTTTTTCTTAACAGCAACACCATAAGGTTGGGAGTGGTACTGCGCTTCCATAAGGTTAGGAGTGGTACTGCAGTCTTAAATCTTAACAGAACACCATAAGGCTAGGAGTGGTACTACGCTCTAAATTCCATAAGGTTAGGAGTGGAACTGCAGTCCTAATTCCTAACAGCACACCAGATAGTGAGGAGTGGTACTGCGGTCCTAATTCCTAACAGCACACCAGATAGTGAGGAGTGGTACTGCGGTCCTAATTCCTAACAGCACACCAGATGGTGAGAAGTGGTACTGCGGTCCTAATTCCTAACAGCACACCAGATGGTGAGGAGTGGTACTGCGGTCCTAATTCCTAACAGCACACCAGATGGTGAGGAGTGGTACTGCGGTCCTAATTCCTAACAGCACACCAGATGGTGAGGAGTGGTACTGCGGTCCTAATTCCTAACAGCACACCAGATGGTGAGAAGTGGTACTGCGGTCCTAATTCCTAACAGCACACCAGATGGTGAGGAGTGGTACTGCGGTCCTAATTCCTAACAGCACACCAGATGGTGAGGAGTGGTACTGCGGTCCTAATTCCTAACAGCACACCAGATGGTGAGGAGTGGTACTGCGGTCCTAATTCCTAACAGCACACCAGATGGTGAGGAGTGGTACTGCGGTTTTAATTCCTAACAGCACACCATAAGGCTAGGAGTGGTACTGTGGTCCTAATTCCTAACAGCACACCAGATGGTGAGGAGTGGTACTGTGGTCCTAATTCCTAACAGCACACCATAAGGCTAGGAGTGGTACTGCGGTCCTAATTCCTAACAGCACACCATAAGGCTAGGAGTGGTACTGTGGTTCTAATTCCTAACAGCACACCATAAGGCTAGGAGTGGTACTGTGGTCCTAATTCCTAACAGCACACCATAAGGCTTGGAGTGGTACTGTGTGGTACTGTGGTTTAAATTCCATAAAATAAGGATTGGTACTGTGGTCTAAATTCCATAAAATTAGGATTGGTACTGTGGTCTTAATTCCTAACAGCACACCAGATGGTGAAGAGTGGTACTGCGGTCTTAAAGGAGAAGTCCAGCAAATTTTTTTATTAAGGTATAGTATTGCCCCCCAAAAATTATATCACCCAAATCACCAATATACACTTATTAAGGGAAATGCTTATAAAGTGCTTTTTTCCATGGTGATGTCACTTCCTGGATGTCACTTCCTGGATAACATGGTGATGTCACGACCCGACTCCCAGAGTTGTGCGGGCTGTGGATGCTGGAGAGGAAGATGGCAGGAGGACACTGAGGGAAACAGGGCACTGGAGGGACACTGCGAATCCCTCTGCCATCATCCATTCTCTAGCAGCCACAGCCCGCACAGCTCTGAGAGTCAGGTTGTGACATCACCGTGTTGTCCAGGAAGTGACATCACCATTTTATCCAGGAAGTGACATTACCATTTTAACCTGGAAGTGACATCACTATGTTATCCAGGAAGTGACATTACCATTTTATCCTGGAAGTGACATCACCATGTTAACCAGGAAGTGACATCACCATGTTATCTAGGAAGTGACATCCCCATGTTATCCTGGAAGTGACATCACCATGTTTTCCAGGAAGTGACATCACCAGGTTATCCAGGAAGTGACATCACCAGGTTATCCGAGAAGTGACATCACCCTGTTATCCAGGAAGTGACATCACCCTGTTATTCAGGAAGTGACATCACCATTTTATCCAGGAAGTGACATCACCATGTTTTCCAGGAAGTGACATCACCAGGTTATCCAGGAAGTGACATCACCAGGTTATCAAGTAAGTGACATCTCCATGTTATCCAGGAAGTGACATCACCATGTTATCCAGGAAGTGAAGCCTTGATGCAGCAGTAAGTGCAGGGAGAAAAGCTCTTTATAAGCATTTCCTGTAATAAGTGTATACTGGGGATTTGTATAACTTTTTTCCGGACTTCTCCTTTAATTCCTAACAGCACACCATAAGGCTAGGAGTGGCACTGCGGTCATAATTCCTAACAGCACACTATAAGGCTAGGAGTGGCGCTGCGGTCATAATTCCTAACAGCACACCATAAGGCTAGGAGTGGCACTGCGGTCATAATTCCTAACAGCACACCATAAGGCTAGGAGTGGCACTGCGGTCATAATTCCTAACAGCACACCATAAGGCTAGGAGTGGCACTGCGGTCATAATTCCTAACAGCACACCATAAGGCTAGGAGTGGCACTGCGGTCTAAATTCTTTGTACAAAATATATCTTGAGTTTGTTGAAGAAATTTACTGTTTAAACTATATAAAAAAACTGAATCTCACCTGGTTAAATCATCAACTCAGATGACAGGTTTTCAACAAAAATGATGGGTTTAAAAAGTATTTAAAGATTGTAAAAATATTCTCAGTTCTGAAAAGCTGTCTGGGCCGCAAAATTATTGTCATGAGCTTTTCAAAAAGGAAAAAACAAGTAATTTTCTGCTGAGAAAAGTGGCGGGCCTGCACCCAATCTATGGGGAAGAAGCTTCCAAGGACATTTCTATTTCTCAGACTTTTTTCATCCGCCTTCTACTAGACAGTTGTGAGGGAGCTCATCTCCAGCGGCTGCGGCTGTCAGGACGGAACGTTCTCTCGATGGCTCCTTTGTCAAAAGTTACTGTTTGAGTTATAGTTGGGTGGATTTGTCTTCAATTATAGAAAGTGTGTGGAGGATTACTGTAGGTCAGGATTCTAAGTGGAGATCAGCACTGATAGCTTATATAGGAGACCATGGTGGGAGCCGACACCATCTTAATCTGGTAATGAATGGGCTGTTATTAGTAGTTTTATTTGGAGTATTGAGCAGACTTCTCCCAACCTGACCGCTTTACTGGAAACAGATCATTGATCTCAGGGAGACCAGCCAAAGATAACACTGCCGGCTGCTGGTTAAAGCACTCAATGCAGTGACATCCTAGGTGCATTGCCCCCTGGGAAACATGAATATGCAAAAAAGAGCCTGTGTGGCCTCATCTAAGAGTCTCAAAACACAGGAGTAGCCAGATATCCCTCCGGGAAGACCCAGCCAAGTAGGGAAACCACCAAAACCACCATATTAAGTGGCCCTGACCGCTTGTCACTCCCAGTGTCTGGAGAAGTTAGATGCTGTCCTAGGGTTTCCGGGAACACAGCCTACGGCTTTATCCATGCTTTCTAGGACCCTCTAGGTTGGCATCCAATGTCTCTATCCACCGGGAGTCAAAAGTCGAGTGTTCATGTACAGAGGACGTTGATGAACCCAAACGACAAGTCTGTTCTACAAATCTGCAGTAGTTAGGAGTCCTTCACTGGTAAGTATTTCCTGATGGGCGGCCTCTAGTAGGACCCCTAGTGGTGAGCTGTAATATGGAGGGGCACCCGCCTCGAAGTGTTTGCTTTCCTTGCAGCACCACCACAGGAGACATTACTACCCTGTCACTATTGAAGGCAATGAGATGATGACACTCTTTTCTATAGTATAGGTGCCAAGTTTTTGAGTGTTGGGACTCCTACCGATCACAAGAATGGGGGTCTCCAGTCAGCTATGTATGCTGCCACTCCTTTCAACTCTATGGGACTGATGGTCTGATGATTGGACTATGGACTGATGATTAGTAGGGATTGCAATATTTACACGCCGTCAGACATATCACCTTTCCTATGTAAAGGAGTTATCTCAGATTAGGAGAATATTCCAGAAATAGCGCCACTCTTCACCTCAGTCTGTGTCTGGTATTGCAGCTCAGCTCTATTAAAGTGAATGAGGATGAGTTGTAATACCAAACACAGACTGAGGACAGGGGTGGCGCTGTTTGTGGAAGAAGGAAGCTATGTTGTTCTAATCCTGGATCACTCCATAATACACTGCTCCTTCACAATGGAAACCACTGGAATATAAATAAAGGAATTTATTATTATTATTATTGATATAAATATTATTCTTATTGTTATTAGTTGTCATTGTCACTGTTATTATTATGATTGTTGTTATTACTATTAATTTACACGGCTGGTGGAGAAAACATCATATAACTTCTTTACACAGTTACTTTGATGGTCGGTGAAAAGTATTTGTTGATCAAGAAGAAACAATGGTAAAAATATGTAAAAGTAGAAGCTGTAGAATATTCCGGAGAGGAGGGAGCGGGGAGCGGATAGGATTATTGGGTTTCTGAGCGTCACTGCTTTATAAGGTCCAATTGTTATTTACAACAGAAGGAAATGTTCCCGACCTGAGATACCGATGAACGATTATTATTGTATCATTAGGGAATATTGTGTCCGATGGTAAAGAGATTTTATACCCCCCCCCCTTTATTGTCCGCCATTAATAACCAAGCTTCTATAGTATAATAAAGGAATCACTGGACCTGGGCTCAGCTTTATTTCTGTATACCTGAGGAGCGTGAGATAGATAGATAGGTAGATAGATAGATAGATAGATAGGAGATAGATAGATAGATAGATAGATAGGAGATAGATAGATAGATAGATAGATAGATAGATAGGAGATAGATAGATAGATAGATAGATAGATAGATAGATAGATAGATAGATAGATAGATAGGAGATAGATAGATAGGAGATAGATAGGAGATAGATAGATAGATAGATAGATAGGAGATAGATAGATAGATAGATAGATAGATAGGAGATAGATAGGAGATATATAGGAGATAGATGGATAGATAGATAGATAGATAGATAGATAGATAGATAGATAGATAGATAGATAGATAGATAGATAGATAGATAGGAGATAGATAGGAGATAGATAGATAGATAGATAGATAGATAGATAGATAGGAGATAGATAGATAGATAGATAGATAGATAGATAGATAGATAGATAGGAGATAGATAGATAGATAGATAGATAGGAGATAGATAGATAGATAGGAGATAGATAGATAGATAGATAGATAGATAGATAGATAGGAGATAGATAGATAGATAGATAGATAGATAGATAGATAGGATAGATAGATAGATAGATAAATAGGAGATAGATAGATAGGAGATAGATAGATAGGAGATAGATAGATAGATAGGAGATAGATAGATAGGAGATAGATAGATAGATAGATAGATAGATAGATAGATAGATAGGAGATAGATAGGAGATAGATAGATAGGAGATAGATAGATAGATAGATAGATAGATAGATAGATAGATAGATAGGAGATAGATAGATAGATAGATAGATAGATAGATAGATAGATAAATAGGAGATAGATAGATAGATAGATAGATAGATAGATAGAATATAGATAGGAGATAGATAGGAGATAGATAGATAGATAGATAGATAGATAGATAGATAGATAGATAGATAGATAGATAGGAGATAGATAGATAGATAGATAGATAGGAGATAGATAGATAGATAGATAGATAGGAGATATATAGATAGATAGATAGATAGATAGATAGATAGATAGATAGATAGATAGGAGATAGATAGATAGATAGATAGATAGGAGATAGATAGGAGATAGATAGATAGATAGAATATAGATAGGAGATAGATAGATAGATAGATAGATAGGAGATAGATAGATAGGAGATAGATAGATAGATAGATAGATAGATAGATAGATAGGAGATAGATAGATAGATAGATAGATAGATAGATAGATAGGAGATAGATAGATAGATAGATAGGAGATAGATAGATAGATAGATAGATAGATAGATAGATAGATAGAAGTGGAGGAGAACAATCTGTTTTAGGGCCGACCACTCTCGGCAGATTTTTTATATTTTTCAAATTACTTTGTCGCTCTCCAATTTTGCTGAATATTAACTTACAACATTTAATTGTTAAACGTTAAAAAACGTGTCCCCTTAAAGTGAATGTTATTTTTATGTCCCACCTTGTGTCCTCACTCATTCCCTAATACATCCCTATAATGCTGTGAATGGGCAAAGCTGAATGATAATATTCTGGCTTCCTGGAGCCGCCACTAGGGGGAGCTAATGTCAGTGCTGGAGCCTTGACCACTATAAACCTACATTAAGAAATAATATTTATATGAAAAAAATAGAAAATAGTGTCTGAGCCTGGATCTTATCAGAACAATAGGAAAAGGTTCAACTTCCTCTAAACAAGTAAATATTGTAACGTCTCAGAGGGTGCAGTGATTGTCACCGATACCCACAACATCCCTACATGATAAAACAACACAAAACACAAATAATAACACACATACAATAAGATACAAGGTGATACCACATCTCCCAACTGATTCAAAATGAGCAGAACACAGAACTTCATAAAGCCATGGGCTCGCTCACCTATTGCCATTGAAGGTGGTCTTGTAGGCTCCGGTCTGGTGTAACGCCTCGTCCGTGTAGACAGGTACCGGGGTCCTTACACACTCATGGGAACACTGCAGGGTTTCGTTGTATGCGGTGAATATGTCCATGTTGCTGGGCACACGGGCCGGGGTGAAGTCGGTCAGGTTTTGGCAGCTCTCTTCTTGTTGAGTGATCTTTCGTTGGTGACTGTTCCTCCTGGCATTTCCGCTTTGTGCGCAGCTATAGGGAAAATAAGACGGTGATTATGGCGGCTGGAGTCTCAGGAGGCAAAGATCTGGGTTATCACCACATCAGACCATAAGATGCCGGAGGGGGAAAGGTTTTAGGAATCAGGAAAGAGTTAAAGGGGTTGTCCAGGCTTAGAACAACATGGCTGCTTTCTCTCAGACACAGCACCTCTCTAGTTCTCTGGTTGAGTGCGGGGGTTTGGGGGCTCATTTCCATTAAAATGATTGGAGATGAATTGTAATACTCCATACAACCTGAGGACAAGGGAGGAGCTGTTTTTGCAAGAAAGTAGCTGTGCTTTTCTAATCCTGTATAACCCCTTTAAAGTGACTCTGTGTCCACCCCCCCTACACTCACACGCACACAAACCGGCAGGACCGTCTGTTTGATGAGGGTAAATGTGACTCTGCTGCCACCTCTGTCCATGTCAGGAACTGTCCAGAGCAGCAGAAAATCCCCATAGAAAACCTCTCCTGCTCTGCACAGTTCCTGACATGGACAGAGGTGGCAGCAGAGAGCACTGTGTCAGACTGGAGAGAATATACCCCTTCCTGCAGGACATACAGCAGCTGATAAGTACTGGAAGATGGGAGATTTTTATATAGAAGTAAGCTACAAATCTATATAACTTTCTGACATCAGTTGATTTGAAAGTATTTTTTTTTACCGGAGTTTTCCTTTAAAAGACCAGAAACGCCATTTTATAACAATTCAGTATCTGTAAATAATTCCGGATTTAATCTCTTCCTGCCAGTTCTGTCTCCTTCCTCTGCGCTCGGTTTCTCTGGAAGCTTTGGCAGTCGGTGTTAGCAAGCATTTCCATGGAGCTGTGTGACTGGCTGTACAGTATGGAGGAGGAGGAGGATGATTACTGTTATTATTAGTGCTGGAGCTGATATACAGCAGGGAGCGACCACAGGAAGATTCTCTGCTATTAGGTTGTCACAATCTCTTACAATCCTGTAAATTACAAATCTATAGAACTGTCTGACACCAGCTGATTTGAAAGGAAAAGATATGTGCCGGAGTGCCCCTTTAAATAAGGTTCTTAGGGGAATCATTTTTAATATATAAAAACAAGACCAAGAGGACACAGTGTGAGGTCAGATGCTGGAGAGATCAGAAACAACAGATGAGGAAAAAGCTGAGGGCACTCACCGTTTACGTGCAAATCCTTAAATCCTGATGATACTTTAAAAACCATCAGGACATATCATCGCAGGCGGGGATGCCAAGCACTCACCAGCACAGAACGTAGCAGCTGTTTCATGCTCATGTGCGCTTCTTGTGTCTGATGAAGCGCGCATGCACACAAAACAGCTGCTATAAGAACTTGGCGTTCCTGCCTGTCCGGTTTTTAAAGTATCATCAGGATTTGAACATAACCGGTGAGTGCCCTCAGCTTTTTCCTCATTGAATTGTTGTGTGTTCAAGACTTTTATGTATGAGGTGCCCCTCCGAGGCAACCACCGTCAGTCCAATTCACACTTAGTTCCTGCCATTTACTTGCAGCCATGCATAGAAGTAGTGCCGTGTTCTTCCTAAATAGACTGAACACAAGAGTAGTAGATGCTTGGAACAAACTTCCAGCAGATGTGGTAGGTAAATCTACAATATCTACAATAACGTAAACCTGCAGGGTATATACATATATCTTAGATAATAAGAAAGGAAATAATATAAGGGCGGACTAGATGGACCAGGAGGCCTTTTCTTCCGACAATCTTCTATGTTTCTATGTATCAACAATGGGGTAACCGGTTCCTGCATCAAAGAAGCCAAAGCTGGAGAGATACCAAGGCACTCCAGGTGTGGGCGCTCTTTGCAGATCCAGGGAAACACTCTCTATAATGGACAGCCTAATGTTAGGAACATCGGGAGCCCAATGTTACTCTTTTAGCAAGGGCCCTAACCAATGAAAGGACTCAAGCGACCAACGAGAAATTGTTCATCGTTCGCTCATGGCTCATCCTTTCCTGTAATTTCACACTCGTTCAGTATAATTCCGCATTCTTTCACTGTAATTCCACATTCGTTCGCTACAATTTCGCATTCGTTCACTGTAATTCCGCATTCGTTCGCTATAATTTCGCATTCATTCGCTGTAATTCCGCATTCGTTCCCTGTAATTCCACATTCGTTCCCTATAATTTCGCATTCGTTCACTGTAATTCCGCATTCGTTCCCTCTAATTTCGCATTCGTTCACTGTAATTCTGCATTCGTTCGCTATAGTTTCGCATTTGTTCGCTATAATTTTGCATTCGTTCCCTGTAATTCCGCATTCGTTCGCTATAATTTTGCATTCGTTAACTGTAATTCCGCATTCGTTCGCTATAGTTTCGCATTCATTCGCTATAATTTCGCAATCATTCGCTGTAATTCCGTATTCGTTAGCTATAATTTTGCATTTGTCGCTGTAATTCCGTATTCGTTCGCTATAGTTTCGCATTCGTTCGCTATAATTTCGCATTCGTTCGCTGTAATTCCGCATTCTTTCGCTGTAATTCCGCATTCGTTCGCTATAATTTCGCATTCGTTCACTGTAATTCCGCATTCGTTCGCTATAGTTTCGCATTCGTTCGCTAGAGCTTCGCATTCATTTGCTGTAATTCTGTATTCGATAATTTCGCATTCGTTCGCTGTAATTCCGCATTCGTTTGTTATAATTTCACATTCGTTCGCTATAAGTCCGCATTCGTTCGCTATAATTTCGCATTCATTCGCTGTAATTCTGCATTCGTTCGCTGTAATTCCGCATTTGATTGCTATAATTTCGCATTCGTTCGCTATAATTCCGAATTCGTTCGCTATTATTTCGCATTTGTTCGCTATAATTTCGCATTCGTTCGCTGTAATTCCGCATTCGTTCGCTATAGTTTCGCATTTGATCGCTATAATTTCGCATTAATTCGCTGTAATTCCGCATTCGTTCGCTATTATTTTGCATTCGTTCCCTGTAATTCCGCATTCGTTCGCTATAGTTTCGCATTCGTTCGCTATAATTTCGCATTCATTCGCTGTAATTCTGCATTCGTTCGCTGTAATTCCGCATTCGTTCGCTATAATTTCGCATTCATTCCCAGTAATTCCACATTCGTTCGCTATAGTTTCGCATTCGTTCGCTATAATTTCGCATTCATTCGCTGTAATTCTGCATTCGTTCGCTGTAATTCTGCATTCGTTCGCTATAATTTCGCATTCGTTCGCTATAATTTCGCATTCGGTCGCTGTAATTCCGCATTCGTTCGCTATAGTTTCGCATTTGTTCGCTATAATTTCGCATTAATTCGCTGTAATGCCGAAATTCGTTCCCTATAATTTCGCATTCGTTCGCTGTAATTCCGCATTTGTTCGCTGTAATTCCGCATTTGTTCGCTGTAATTCCGCATTCAATCGCTATAATTTCGCATTCATTCGCTGTAATTCCGCATTGGTTCCTTCACCAGATGGAGTAAACCATCGTAGTTCCAATCCTAGTAACTATCCTAACGAATATCGTGCTGTGTAATGTGGGGAACGATTTCAGGTTAACGATAAACAAGCTAGTTTGTGATTGTTTATCGTTAAAAATCTCTTAGTCTAATAGGACCCTAAGACTATTAGTGGGATAAAGTCTCCCTTACCAGTACACGGTCAGGGCTGCCCCCAGGTATGGTATCTGTGGACCCCTGGAGTCTGGGACCATGGTTGGGCAGGTCTTCAGAATGCTTAGTTACCTTGCTATGGACCCTTTGATGTCACCACCATGGATACACCAAGGCCAGTATACCCTTGTATCTCAACACAATGAGCCTTCGAAGACCAATAGACCACCATGGGCCTTCTGAGGCCAATAGACCCTTGTATGTGAACACAATTAGCTCTTCGAGCCATTGGACCCTTTTATATCAACACAACGTTCCTTCCAAGACCAATAAACTCCTGCATCTAAAGTCATTGAGCCCTCCAAGGCCATTAGATCATTTTGCATTAGCACAATGTTCCCTGGAGGACCAATAAACCCTTGCATGTCACCCCATCATCCCTCCAAGCCTAATACTCTCTCTGTGTGAGGAAGGAACATAGATAGGGCGGTCATATCCAGTAGAAAACATCTAATATTAGAATCCTAGGTTTTGGTAATTCTTAGTTTCCTAAGGCAATAAATGTGGACCTGGGCCTGGGGTGGATTTCACCACATGTCACCCCATTAGGGCGGCGGTGACCGATACGCGAAGTGTCCGACCTCTTCTTTGGCTCGGCACTCTGGAGTTGTCTGAATGCAGGTGGCCGTCTCCCGGGGGGGAGGTAACGTCCTCCATTCCATAGTGGTCCTCAGATGTTTTATAGCGTTCTGGGAAGGCTGCGCGTCCTGATACTTGTGGCAGCGGCTAGAAAAAATCTATTCACTTGATTTATTGAAAAGTAAAAGCAATTTTATTTCAGCTGTCTCCAATAAGTCAACTGCAACGAGTCGGAGTGAAATGATAGTGTTTTTCAGTAAGGTAAGATATAGATAAGGGCGGCAGGGTGCTAGCTAAAATAGCTCGGAGTATGACGTCTGTCTACAGGCAATGACTTTCTGTACAGATTACTAATAGACATGAGCGAATCTCCAGCACGATTGGTTTGTCCAATCCCGACCATGCGACATTTGGTTCCCGGAGACTAAAGGAGTTGTATGCCGCCCTAGGGAGTCCTGGTGTATTAATATCTTTAAAGGTAATCTGTCACTAGGTATATTCCACCTTAAATGAGGGCGGCATAAGCTAGTGACATAAAATTCTGAACAGATCCGTGTATTACTTACATCATTCTGTTCAGCCGTTCTCCTAATATGCAGGAGAATAGGATTGTTGACGCACCCCCATCCCGCCCCCCAGGTGCTGATTGACAGGTGACTGCCTATACACAGCATGGATAGATAACTGCCAGCTGGTGGGCGGAGTTTTCTGCTTCTCATGAATATCCAGGACTACTGGGCTCATGCACATAATGGAGAGGACTACCTATTGTCCATGTTATACAGGAGGAGATCTCTGGATCAGCTGCACAGAACAATGTAAGTGATACATCAGCCTGATCAGCTTCTCTGTCTCTAGTTTATGCCACCCAGAGATAGAACACCATAATCCTACTGACAGGGATCATATCTACCAACTTATCTATTGCTCTACAGTGGCGATAATCAGTATCTGACCCGCTGCCGACCACCTACACAGAATGGAGAGGGGGTAATATTTCTGGTCAGTAACTTCACCTGTGAGAGACAGAATCTGTAGAACATTCCAGATAATCACATTGTAGGATTTATAAATAATTATCCAACATCAATGACATCACTGACTGTATCAAAACCTGATCAATGACATCACTGACTGTATCCCACCCTGATCAATGACATCACTGACTGTATCACACCCTGATCAATGACATCACTGACTGTATCGCACCCTGATCAATGACATCACTGACTGTATCACACCCTGATCAATGACATCACTGACTGTATCCCACCCTGATCAATGACATCACTGACTGTATCACACCCTGATAAATGACATCACTGACTGTATCAAAACCTGATCAATGACATCACTGACTGTATCCCACCCTGATCAATGACATCACTGACTGTATCACACCCTGATAAATGACATCACTGACTGTATCAAAACCTGATCAATGACATCACTGACTGTATCCCACCCTGATCAATGACATCACTGACTGTATCCCACCCTGATCAATGACATCACTGACTGTATCACACCCTCATCAATGACATCACTGACTGTATCCCACCCTGATCAATGAAATCACTGACTGTATCCCACCCTGATCAATGACATCACTGACTGTATCCCACCCTGATCAATGAAATCACTGACTGTATCCCACCCTGATCAATGACATCACTGACTGTATCCCACCCTGATCAATGAAATCACTGACTGTATCCCACCCTGATCAATGACATCACTGACTGTATCCCACCCTTATAAATGACATCACTGACTGTATCCCACCCTCATCAATGACATCACTGACTGTGTCACACCCCCATCCATGACATCACTGACTGTATCCCACCAACGTCAATGACATCACTGACTAACCCATCCTGATAAATGACATCACTGACTGTATCCCACCCTGATAAATGACATCATTGACTAACCCATCCTGATAAATGACATCACTGACTGTATCCCACCCTGATAAATGACATCACTGACGGTATCCCACCCTGATCAATGACATCACTGACTGTATCCCACCCTCATCAATGACATCACTGACTGTGTCACACCCTGATAAATGACATCACTGACTGTATCCCACCCTGATAAATGACATCACTGACTGTATCCCACCCTGATAAATGACATCACTTACTGTATCCCACCCTGATACATGACATCACTGACTGTATCCCACCCTCATCAATGACATCACTGACTGTATCCCACCCTGATAAATGACATCACTGACTGTATCCCACCCTGATCAATGACATCACTGACTGTATCCCACCCTGATCAATGACATCACTGACTGTATCCCACCCTCATACATGACATCACTGACTGTCACACCCTCATACATGACATCACTGACTGTATCCCACTCTCATACATAACATCACTGACTGTATCCCACCAACATCAATGACATCACTGACTGTATCCCACCCTCATACATGACATCACTGACTGTATCCCACCAACATCAATGACATTACTGACTGTATCCCACCCTGATAAATGACATCACTGACTGTATCCTACCCTCATCAATGACATCACTGACTAACCCATCCTGATAAATGACATCACTGACTGTATCCCACCCTCATCAATGACATCACTGACTGCATCACACCCTGATAAATGACATCACTGACTGCATCACACCCTGAAAAATGACATCATTGACTGTAGCCCACCCTCATCAATGACATCACTGACTGCATCACACCCTGATAAATGACATCACTGACTGCATCACACCCTGATCAGTGACATATAGTAACAATCATGTATCTTTGTATAACAATTGATTCTGTGTCATTGTTCTTTATTCGTTGCGGCTCCCATGGATTCTGTCACAGAAAATTCTACAGAATGAAGGTCGTCCATTATTTTACACCAGCGACTTCTGTTTGTCGACCTGATTTCCTCCCAGAGCACAATACACATTGTTCTGTAATAAAGAACGGCCTTCTCTATCTGCCTGTATGTGCGGGAGGATCCATCACTACTGAATCACAGAACCCGAGAAGGATCAGACTGGGTCATCAATAACAGGTAGTGCTGTGCCGACACCCCGCACCCCCGCAGGTCATACACACCGAGGGGCGGAGGGCTCCCTTAGCTTACTGATTGTGCTGGGAAAGTGCGACTCACTGAAGTGAATGAGAGCTGAGCTGCAGTAACACAGTGCGGCCACTACACAATGATGGCGCTGTCTGCTTCCTGCTCTGTTTCACTGTGTATGACTCTGACAGACTGCTGACTGGTGGCAGTGCTGGGTGTGGGCGCCAACCTGATTCTCAGGATACATTCTAGATTAATTCTGCCCAGAAAACTCTTTGATTACAATGTTTTTTCATCTTACTTCTTTTATCAAAGATCAATGAAAGCTGTCGGCTACTAATAACAACAGTAATATAACACAATACTAATAATAATAGTACACTACCACACTACTACTACTAATAATAATAACAACAGTACACTACCACACTACCACACTACTACTAATAATAATAATAATAATAATAATAATAATAACAGTACACTACCACACTACTACTACTAATAATAATAATAACAGTACACTACCACACTACTAATACTAATAATAACAGTACACTACCACACTACTACTACTACTAATAATAATAATAACAGTACACTACCACACTACTACTACTACTAATAATAATAATAGTACACTACCACACTACTACTACTAATAATAATAATAACAGTACACTACCACACTACTACTACTACTAATAATAATAACAGTACACTACCACACTACTACTACTACTACTACTACTACTACTACTACTACTACTACTACTAATAATAATAATAACAGTACACTACCACACTACTACTACTACTACTAATAATAATAATAATAACAGTACACTACCACACTACTACTACTACTACTAATAATAATAATAATAATAATAACAGTACACTACCACACTACTACTACTACTAATAATAATAATAACAGTACACTACCACACTACTACCACACTACTACTAATAATAATAATAATAATAACAGTACACTACCACACTACTACTACTACTACTACTACTAATAATAATAATAACAGTACACTACCACACTACCACACTACTACTACTAATAATAATAACAGTACACTACCACACTACCACACTACTACTACTAATAATAATAACAACAGTACACTACCACACTACTACTACTACTACTAATAATAATAATAATAACAGTACACTACCACACTACTACTACTACTACTACTACTAATAATAATAATAACAGTACACTACCACACTACTACTACTACTACTAATAATAATAATAATAACAGTACACTACCACACTACTACTACTACTACTACTACTAATAATAATAATAACAGTACACTACCACACTACCACACTACTACTACTAATAATAATAACAGTACACTACCACACTACCACACTACTACTAATAATAATAATAACAACAGTACACTACCACACTACTACTACTACTAATAATAATAATAACAGTACACTACCACACTACTACTACTACTAATAATAATAACAGTACACTACCACACTACTACTACTAATAATAATAACAGTACACTACCACACTACTACTACTACTACTACTAATAATAATAACAGTACACTACCACACTACTACTACTAATAATAATAATAACAGTACACTACCACACTACTACTACTACTACTAATAATAATAATAACAGTACACTACCACACTACTACTACTACTAATAATAATAATAACAGTACACTACCACACTACTACTACTACTAATAATAATAACAGTACACTACCACACTACTACTACTACTAATAATAATAACAGTACACTACCACACTACTACTACTAATAATAATAACAGTACACTACCACACTACTACTACTACTACTACTAATAATAATAACAGTACACTACCACACTACTACTACTAATAATAATAATAACAGTACACTACCACACTACTACTACTACTACTACTAATAATAATAATAACAGTACACTACCACACTACTACTACTACTAATAATAATAATAACAGTACACTACCACACTACCACACTACTACTACTAATAATAATAATAACAGTACACTACCACACTACTACTACTAATAATAATAATAACAGTACACTACCACACTACTACTACTAATACTAATAATAATAATAATAACAGTACACTACCACACTACTACTACTACTAATAATAATAATAACAGTACACTACCACACTACTACTAATAATAATAATAACAGTACACTACCACACTACTACTACTACTAATAATAATAACAGTACACTACCACACTACTACTACTACTACTAATAATAATAACAGTACACTACCACACTACTACCACACTACTACTACTAATAATAATAATAACAGTACACTACCACACTACTACTACTACTACTAATAATAATAATAACAGTACACTACCACACTACCACACTACTACTAATAATAATAACAGTACACTACCACACTACTACTACTACTACTACTACTACTACTACTAATAATAATAACAGTACACTACCACACTACTACTACTACTAATAATAATAACAACAGTACACTACCACACTACTACTACTACTAATAATAATAATAATAACAGTACACTACCACACTACTACTACTAATAATAATAATAACAGTACACTACCACACTACTACTACTAATACTAATAATAATAATAATAATAGTACACTACCACACTACTACTACTACTAATAATAACAGTACACTACCACACTACTACTACTACTAATAATAATAATAACAGTACACTACCACACTACTACTACTACTAATAATAATAATAACAGTACACTACCACACTACTACTACTACTACTACTAATAATAGTACACTACCACACTACTACTACTAATAATAATAATAACAGTACACTACCACACTACTACTACTACTAATAATAACAGTACACTACCACACTACTACTAATAATAATAATAACAGTACACTACCACACTACTACTACTACTAATAATAACAGTACACTACCACACTACTACTACTACTAATAATAACAGTACACTACCACACTACTACTACTAATAATAATAATAACAGTACACTACCACACTACTACTAATAATAATAATAATAACAGTACACTACCACACTACTACTACTACTACTACTAATAATAATAACAGTACACTACTACCACACTACTACTAATAATAATAATAATAATAACAGTACACTACCACACTACTACTACTACTACTACTACTAATAATAATAATAACAGTACACTACCACACTACTACTACTACTACTACTAATAATAATAACAGTACACTACTACCACACTACTACTAATAATAATAACAGTACACTACCACACTACTACTACTACTACTAATAATAATAACAGTACACTACCACACTACTACTACTACTAATAATAATAATAATAATAACAGTACACTACCACACTACTACTACTAATAATAATAACAGTACACTACCACACTACTAATACTAATAATAATAATAATAGTACACTACCACACTACTACTAATAATAATAATAACAGTACACTACCACACTACTACTACTAATAATAATAATAATAACAGTACACTACCACACTACTACTACTACTACTAATAATAATAATAGTACACTACCACACTACTAATACTAATAATAATAATAACAGTACACTACACTACTACCACACTACTACTACTAATAATAATAACAGTACACTACCACACTACTACCACACTACTAATAATAATAACAGTACACTACCACACTACTAATACTAATAATAATAATAACAGTACACTACCACACTACTACTACTACTACTACTAATAATAACAGTACACTACCACACTACTACTACTACTAATAATAACAGTACACTACCACACTACTACTACTAATAATAATAATAACAGTACACTACTACCACACTACTACTAATAATAATAATAATAATAATAACAGTACACTACCACACTACTACTACTAATAATAATAATAATAGTACACTACCACACTACTACTACTACTACTACTACTAATAATAATAACAGTACACTACCACACTACTACTACTACTACTACTACTAATAATAATAACAGTACACTACCACACTACTACTACTACTAATAATAATAATAATAACAGTACACTACCACACTACTACTACTAATAATAATAATAATAGTACACTACCACACTACTACTAATAATAATAATAACAGTACACTACCACACTACTACTACTACTACTAATAATAATAATAACAGTACACTACTACCACACTACTACTAATAATAATAACAGTACACTACCACACTACTACTACTACTACTAATAATAATAATAATAACAGTACACTACCACACTACTACTACTACTAATAATAACAGTACACTACCACACTACTAATACTAATAATAATAATAATAGTACACTACCACACTACTACTAATAATAATAATAACAGTACACTACCACACTACTACTAATAATAATAATAACAGTACACTACCACACTACTACTAATAATAATAATAATAATAACAGTACACTACCACACTACTACTACTAATAATAATAATAATAGTACACTACCACACTACTACTACTACTACTACTACTAATAATAATAACAGTACACTACCACACTACTACTACTACTACTACTACTACTAATAATAATAACAGTACACTACCACACTACTACTACTACTAATAATAATAATAATAACAGTACACTACCACACTACTACTACTAATAATAATAATAATAGTACACTACCACACTACTAATAATAATAATAATAATAACAGTACACTACCACACTACTACTACTACTAATAATAACAGTACACTACCACACTACTAATACTAATAATAATAATAATAGTACACTACCACACTACTACTAATAATAATAATAACAGTACACTACCACACTACTACTAATAATAATAATAACAGTACACTACCACACTACTACTAATAATAATAATAATAATAACAGTACACTACCACACTACTACTACTAATAATAATAATAATAATAACAGTACACTACCACACTACTACTACTAATAATAATAACAACAGTACACTACCACACTACCACACTACTAATAATAATAATAATAATAATAATAATAATAACAGTACACTACCACACTACTACTACTAATAATAATAATAATAATAACAGTACACTACCACACTACTACTACTACTAATAATAATAATAATAATAATAATAATAACAGTACACTACCACACTACTACTACTACTAATAATAATAATAACAGTACACTACCACACTACTACTACTACTAATAATAATAATAACAGTACACTACCACACTACTACTACTACTAATAATAATAATAACAGTACACTACCACACTACCACACTACTACTACTACTAATAATAACAGTACACTACCACACTACTACTACTACTACTAATAATAATAACAGTACACTACCACACTACTACTACTACTAATAATAATAATAACAGTACACTACCACACTACTACTACTACTAATAATAATAACAGTACACTACCACACTACTACTACTACTACTAATAATAACAGTACACTACCACACTACTACTACTAATAATAATAACAGTACACTACCACACTACTACTACTACTACTACTAATAATAATAACAGTACACTACCACACTACTACTACTACTAATAATAATAACAGTACACTACCACACTACTACTACTACTACTACTAATAATAATAACAGTACACTACCACACTACTACTACTACTAATAATAATAATAACAGTACACTACCACACTACCACACTACTACTACTAATAATAATAATAACAGTACACTACCACACTACTACTACTAATAATAATAATAACAGTACACTACCACACTACTACTACTAATACTACTAATAATAATAACAGTACACTACCACACTACTACTACTACTACTACTACTACTACTAATAATAATAACAGTACACTACCACACTACTACTACTACTAATAATAATAACAACAGTACACTACCACACTACTACTACTACTACTACTACTACTAATAATAATAATAACAGTACACTACCACACTACTACTAATAATAATAATAATAATAACAGTACACTACCACACTACTACTAATAATAATAATAATAACAGTACACTACCACACTACTACTACTAATACTAATAATAATAATAATAATAGTACACTACCACACTACTACTACTACTAATAATAACAGTACACTACCACACTACTACTACTACTACTAATAATAATAGTACACTACCACACTACTACTACTAATAATAATAATAACAGTACACTACCACACTACTACTACTACTAATAATAACAGTACACTACCACACTACTACTAATAATAATAATAACAGTACACTACCACACTACTACTACTACTAATAATAACAGTACACTACCACACTACTACTACTACTAATAATAACAGTACACTACCACACTACTACTACTACTAATAATAATAACAGTACACTACCACACTACTACTACTAATAATAATAATAACAGTACACTACCACACTACTACTACTAATAATAATAATAACAGTACACTACCACACTACTACTACTACTAATAATAATAACAGTACACTACCACACTACTACTACTACTACTACTAATAATAATATCAGTACACTACTACCACACTACTACTAATAATAATAATAATAATAACAGTACACTACCACACTACTACTACTACTACTACTACTACTAATAATAATAACAGTACACTACCACACTACTACTACTACTACTACTAATAATAATAACAGTACACTACTACCACACTACTACTAATAATAATAACAGTACACTACCACACTACTACTACTACTAATAATAATAATAACAGTACACTACCACACTACTACTACTACTACTACTAATAATAATAATAACAGTACACTACCACACTACTACTACTACTACTAATAATAATAATAATAACAGTACACTACCACACTACTACTACTACTAATAATAATAACAGTACACTACCACACTACTAATACTAATAATAATAATAATAGTACACTACCACACTACTACTACTACTAATAATAACAGTACACTACCACACTACTACTAATAATAATAATAACAGTACACTACCACACTACTACTACTACTAATAATAACAGTACACTACCACACTACTACTACTACTAATAATAACAGTACACTACCACACTACTACTACTACTAATAATAATAACAGTACACTACCACACTACTACTACTAATAATAATAATAACAGTACACTACCACACTACTACTAATAATAATAATAATAACAGTACACTACCACACTACTACTACTACTAATAATAATAACAGTACACTACCACACTACTACTACTACTACTACTAATAATAATAACAGTACACTACTACCACACTACTACTAATAATAATAATAATAATAACAGTACACTACCACACTACTACTACTACTACTACTAATAATAATAATAACAGTACACTACCACACTACTACTACTACTACTACTAATAATAATAACAGTACACTACTACCACACTACTACTAATAATAATAACAGTACACTACCACACTACTACTACTACTACTAATAATAATAACAGTACACTACCACACTACTACTACTACTACTAATAATAATAATAATAACAGTACACTACCACACTACTACTACTACTACTAATAATAATAATAATAACAGTACACTACCACACTACTACTACTACTACTACTAATAATAATAACAGTACACTACCACACTACTAATACTAATAATAATAATAATAGTACACTACCACACTACTACTAATAATAATAATAACAGTACACTACCACACTACTACTAATAATAATAATAATAATAACAGTACACTACCACACTACTACTACTACTAATAATAATAATAGTACACTACCACACTACTAATACTAATAATAATAATAACAGTACACTACACTACTACCACACTACTACTACTAATAATAATAACAGTACACTACCACACTACTACCACACTACTAATAATAATAACAGTACACTACCACACTACTAATACTAATAATAATAATAACAGTACACTACCACACTACTACTAATAATAATAATAACAGTACACTACCACACTACTACTACTACTAATAATAACAGTACACTACCACACTACTACTACTAATAATAATAATAACAGTACACTACCACACTACTACTACGACTAATAATAATAACAGTACACTACCACACTACTACTACTACTAATAATAATAACAGTACACTACTACCACACTACTACTAATAATAATAATAATAATAATAACAGTACACTACCACACTACTACTACTACTACTACTACTAATAATAATAACAGTACACTACCACACTACTAATACTACTAATAATAATAATAATAATAACAGTACACTACCACACTACTACTACTAATAATAATAATAATAGTACACTACCACACTACTACTAATAATAATAATAACAGTACACTACCACACTACTACTACTAATAATAATAACAGTACACTACCACACTACTACTACTACTACTAATAATAATAACAGTACACTACTACCACACTACTACTAATAATAATAACAGTACACTACCACACTACTACTACTACTACTAATAATAATAACAGTACACTACCACACTACTACTACTACTACTAATAATAATAATAATAACAGTACACTACCACACTACTACTACTAATAATAATAACAGTACACTACCACACTACTAATACTAATAATAATAATAATAGTACACTACCACACTACTACTAATAATAATAATAACAGTACACTACCACACTACTACTACTACTAATAATAATAATAATAACAGTACACTACCACACTACTACTACTACTACTAATAATAATAATAGTACACTACCACACTACTAATACTAATAATAATAATAACAGTACACTACACTACTACCACACTACTACTACTAATAATAATAATAATAACAGTACACTACCACACTACTACTACTACTACTAATAATAATAATAGTACACTACCACACTACTAATACTAATAATAATAATAACAGTACACTACACTACTACCACACTACTACTACTAATAATAATAACAGTACACTACCACACTACTACCACACTACTAATAATAATAACAGTACACTACCACACTACTAATACTAATAATAATAATAACAGTACACTACCACACTACTACTACTAATACTAATAATAATAATAACAGTACACTACCACACTACTACTACTACTAATAATAACAGTACACTACCACACTACTACTACTAATAATAATAATAACAGTACACTACCACACTACTACTACTACTACTAATAATAATAATAATAATAACAACAGTACACTACCACACTACTACTACTACTAATAATAATAACAGTACACTACCACACTACTACTACTACTACTAATAATAATAACAGTACACTACCACACTACTACTAATAATAATAACAGTACACTACCACACTACTACTACTAA